>NC_066343.1:19107902-19466235 GCF_022539315.1 Serinus canaria | reverse complement strand
GTTGCATTTTTTGGGGGAGGGATAAATGCATAGAAGAGCTTTTCTTCTGATAGTTGTGGGTTTCATCTTCAACAAGGAAGATGAAAAATATTCTCATTAAAAAAAAATCTAAAATTATGTTCCTATTTTTGTATCACTTAGGCTGGTGATAAGATTCCAGCTGTCTGCAGTGTCTCTGTTCTGGGTGTTAGATGCGGTGTAAAGACATTTACTGAAATGCAAGGCAACATTGTGGTTATTTTTCCATATATACTTCACAGCACTCCCTGGATAGGAAGTAATCTTGTGTTGTTCCTAAATCCACAAAGAGCTGTCTTTTAACAACTGTTTTGCAACTGGTTAAAATTAACCTCTTTCTGTTTTTACAAACACTACTTTAAAGAAAGTAATGCAGTGCTATAGCAGAACCCTTAAAGGAAGATTTGTAATTAGATAAAAACCTTTTGAGGAGAAGTGTGCCTTGCCTCAGTTTTGTATCAGCTGCAAGGTGACAGTGGCGGGATATGGCTGCTCTCGAAATAGCTTTGAAATGCTTTGAAATATAGAGTGGAATGACTGTTATACTCTAAAAGATTGAGAAGCATGAAAAAGTAGACTAAACACTAATTTTACCTTCTGTGACTAAAATGACGCCAACTGGTATTTAACACTTCAAAGTAATTTTGGTAATTTTGATGAGAGACATAGTAGACTGCTCATATTTCTTGCTTTTGAGTGTAAAAGTAACTGTTGAGCCCTCAGTGAGGGTAGAGTGAAAAGCTTTTGTTGGTATGGTTTTAAATAATGTTGTATTTGTGTTCCATTCTATTGCAAAGACTTCCTATGCAGGGCTAGCTCCGTGTATGGAAATACTGCGGTTTTCTTTTTTACGTGAAGTAATTTAGCTTTAACAGTAATGTAAAAAAGGAATAATAAGCATATTTCTCTGCTCCTACTCTCTTTAGGCTCCAAATGCAGATTACATTAAAAATATGTTTTGGAGAACACCTGTCCAAGTGTATATATGTGTTTTCTCTACGGTATTGCAGTACTGGTTGGTAAACTGCTTTTCTTTTTGAGTAGCTAAATGTGAATGCTACAGCTTCAACCCTTCTGTCATTAAGAATTGTGCCTTAAGCAAAAAGTCATATTTCATGCTCTTTCTTTCTGTGAAATTATGGTCTGGTAAAGCCCTTAAATTTCAGTGGTGGGTAAAGAAAGGCTTAAACTGAATGATACAGGATAAATTATTTTCCCACTGTCTAGAAAAAGCAGTTAGTCATACTGTTAATCAGGGGAAACAGTACTTCCAGTTTCTAACTAAAAAGTAGATAGCAATGCTCTGTAAGAAGTAAGCAGCAGACAGTTTTCAAGAAAGCTGGACAAATTAATTTTCTTCCTCAAGCTTTTGAAAAATCTTCCATATTGCATTAGCAATTTGAAAAGTAGAGGAATAGAACATCTCAAGGGTAAGAGAAGTAGAAGATCCTTATTAGAGACAGCTGGAGATTTAAGAATATTGCCATTGTAATTTCAAAATACCTTCATATTTAGGCACAGTAGTCACAATCCTATAAGGAAGTGTACATTTCAGAGAGCTGGAACTTTAGATTAGGGCTGATTAGTAACAATAGGATCAAAAAAGATGAGGCTCTGGATGAGGAAATCTGTGACAGAACTTTCCCACAGGATAATTGTCGCACGGATGGCTTATGTGAATTGAATGTAGATTCTCTTAATTAAAAAAGGGAGAAACTGGATAGGATCATTTACAGCATTATTCATCCTTCTGCAGTTGCAGATGATGAAAGATGTCTGCTGTTACCTAAGCTGTCTAACCATCCAAAAATGGCTTCTTGGCAGTAGCAAGTGCTGACTGGTGCTTGAAGACCAAAACTCATCATACAAAATAGTGCAGGATTAGGGCAAAAGAGAACAAGTGTGAAGTGTATTGCTCTGCCACAGGCAATACTTTTGTTTGTTTTGCACATAATATCCAGAGGGCCAAATGCCATCCACAGTGAACCACAGAAGGCCCTTCTCCCCCTCTCCAAAGTTTTACCTTGCAGTTGATCTCCAGCATTCATAAAAACTGAGAAGAAGTTATGGACAACAGTTTTGAGCTATGCACACAGGAAAAAAAATTGCTTTCTGATTAATCTGTCTGTCAGAATGAGGCAGTGTAAATTATGAAAATGGCAGTCCCATCTCTCATCAGATCATAAAACATGATCTTGACACATGATCTGGGTTCCTCTCTGAAGTTCAAAGGGTTGCTCCTATCGTATCTCCTGAAGATTTATTGTCATAAGTTCCTTACCAAAAATTTTCCTTAGAAGGTTATTTGGAATTCCCATCTACCAGTAATTAGAAACCTAATTCCCATTTGAAATACATGTTTTCCTAGCTTTGTATGTCTGACCTTCTCATAGTTTCAGTACTTGTCGGGCCTTCAGAGAGAGTTGTCCTCTCTCAGCATTTATGTGATTAGGCTAAATCAACCAACCAAAAGAACACACAAGCTGTAAGAATGAGTAAAAATTAGAATAATCTAGAGTTGAGTAAGCTGGCAGAATGGTTCAGTTTTCCCTTTTCCCGTCTCTTGATTGTATGCTCCCAAAAAACCCCAGAATCCACTGGTTTACTAAAGACTTTTTGTTGCTGAACCTGCGATTTAAATTGTGCATTTGTTCCTTTTTACAGTGAGAGGGATTTTTTTTTTTTAACAGTAAACAGCTGATTGCTTTCACTTCAGATTCTGTAGCTTGTATTGTCCTCTTCTAATATTTTAGGTGCCTGGATGTAGCTTTGTTCCATTCACACAAAGCATTATTCTAACTGGAATGTGAAGCAAAATGTTCAGTGAATGAGCCAGACTTGGATTAGTTTTTGTTTCCATCCCATAGTTTCAAAATAGTGAACTTGCCTTTTTCTCCTTTCTTTTTGCATGTGTGGCTACCAGGCATTTTATTGGCCAGCCTGTACTTTTTATTGATTAGCCTGTAAGGTGGGGTCATCCTGGCATGACTGTGGTCTTTCTGGTTTTCTGGCTAAGGGAAGCACATAATCTCTTGCTTTATCATGCCTTTTTTTCCCATAACGCATGAAATGGAAACTTCAGGGAGTTATAAACCAAAAGAAACAAGCAAAAAAACCCTAAAAGAAAACCCAACAAAAACCCAACCAAAACAAAAGCCCAAACAACCAAAAAACAACAAACAAAAAATTGCCAACAAAACCCTCAAAACCAAACCAGAAAACAGGACCTGCTGTAAATTAAAAAAATACGCAGTGTGAGGCAGATGCCCTGTTGACTGCTATGAGGAGTGTTATGGCTTACTTCCAGTCCCACCTGGCAGTAACCTTGGGGCCAGACAGCAGATAGTTCTGTGAGCAGGCTGGTCTGTGCAGGCTGCTCCCACTGCAGCACTGCTGTGCAGATCAGTGGTGTGCTTTTCAAGTGAGTCTCCCCATTTCCATCCTTTGCTTGTTTGGGTTCGTGTCACTGAATCGTCTTAATGCACAACCTGTGTTAATTTTGAATGCACCTGAGCTTCAAGGAGTGTTACAAAAGCTCACCTAACCAGCTTTGACCACTAATGGCTGTCCAGTTCATGGCAGCAGACTATAAGTTGTTCTGAAATAACCCTTATATCTTTTCCCATTCCTCTTCTACTCCCATGGAGTGTCACAGACTTTTGATCCTTGGCATCAACTCCATTCTACAGATCTCCTTTCTAATACAAGTGAAACTGTAGTTTCAGTTTCTCTTCTGATGTTAAACATAAGTTGAGACGTACACTGGCTTGTTTTTCCTCTTGCTTGTAGGTAGTTACTGCGTATCGTGTGTAGCATCACGTTCTACTTTGAGCTGGGTCATGAAAATGAGATAATGTAGTTGATTGCTAAAGGTGGAGCTGCAACATCATTAACTGTTGGAAAATGAGTCAGCTGTGCCACATGCAATGCTGATACTTCCTCCTGACAGCAGGACTGACCTTAGTACAAAGTGCTGTTGATGTATTGTAAAGAAATATTTGTTCCATTATACAAAGGCAGAAACTAAGGCACAGACTCAGTGACCTCTTAAAATGACCACAGGAAGTAGGGCTGTAGCAAGAAACAGAGTTCAGATCATCTGGCTCCAGGGACTTTAATTTTGAGATTCTTTTCTCCAGACAGGTTTGACATGGGTAGTTTCATAAATGAAGACTATATGAAAAAAACAAAACAAAACCACTAAGAATTTCTTAGGGGAATTAGGCTAATGTTATTGCCCAGTTTTAACGTCTGTGTCTATCCTTCTTCTCCCTAGTTTTTCAAAATACTAGGCCAGTTTAATACACTCAACAGAAAGAGAGCAGCCTATGTATGTCTGTAACTTCTTTGAAAACACCAGAGTGAGCAGATGGCCGAGTCCATACTAACATTTCCCACTGAAGGAGAGGATTTGGCAAGAGCTTGACTCTTATTAGGCATGAGTGAATCCAGGCAGGAATTAAAATACTTAGGACCATGAAAAAGTCTTTGATCACAACCCAGGCTTTACTAGAGAGCAGAAGATCTGGTCCCTGTTCAGAATGCGCCATATTTGTATTACATCATAGGCACCTGTTCATCAAGGTGGTAGCATCTGAGCATCAGATTATCCTGGTTTGTATAGTCAAATCTCCCTCATTAGGCACTCAGTGACCTGAGTTTGCTGTGATGGCACAGAATGTAAATGAAAATTGGCCAAGCTGCACAAAAATGAGAAACTCTAGGACTTTCTGTGGCTGTATACTGACTATATTACTATACATGCCAAAATGGTTTGAAGTTAATTCTGTTGAGTAGTTTTTACTGCCTTGTAAGCAGGTTGGGGGAAGCCATGACTCCCAGTTCATCTGTAAGAGTTCTGACCTTGTTAGCATCATGATTTTTATTGACCTTGGTACAAGTAATGAGTAAGACTAGACTGTGATCTTCCTTTTTCAACATCCTTAATTTCAGTTCTCAAGTCTGGAAACTTTTGTGTTAGAAAGCCCAAAGTGATATGAAATATGTAAGAGGAAACATGTATCTGGTGAAGAACTGTTCTGTGGAAAAACAGATCTGGCTCTTTTGCCCAACGTTGTCTCTGCTGAGCCTCCAGTGGAAATTTTCCTGAGATCCTTGCTTCTGTCCATGCTTTGTCTTAATTTTTTGGCTCTCATGAATTCTTTGTGCAGCAGTGTTTCTCCGGCTGTGATGCCTTACCCTCCCGCCCCTCTGAAAGCTGCAGTGCATGGTGACTGCACTTGCCCTGCGCTGCCACTGAGAGCCAGCTCCTGGACTAGTCAGCCTTTCTCTGACAGTGATGTCTGGGATAGCCAGTGCAGGTGATATGCAATGGCAGCTATTTAAAAAGGAAAAGTAAAACTAGATGCTCAGATGCTAGTAAAGTAAAACTAGATACTTCATCCTTTCTAAATGTGCCCATTGGTTCTTGCCATCATCATCATCATCGTGTTGTTCCCAGTTGCTCCACTGAGCTTCTTACCCCCCGTTGTTCCCCATCTGCCATCGTGGCTGAGTCAAGCCTGCATTGAAATGGGAAATGCTTGGGGAGGTCTTGGTGCTGCTGTGCCTTAGGCAGCTTGTGCTGTTTCTAAGCTGTCGAAGAGGAAGGGCTGGAAGAAATGCAGGATTCAGCTTGTTCTTTCTTCATACGTCTGGTGAGGATGCTTAGCCTCCTGTCATGGTTTTACCCCAGCCAGCAGGCAGAACCCAGGTTCTCACTCACTCCCCCACCAGCAGGATTAGGGAAAGAATTGAAGGGTAAAAGCCAGAAAGCACAGGGGTTGAGATAAAGACAGGTTAATAGGGAAAGCAAAAGCCACACATGCAAGCTAAACAAAACAGGGAATTAATTCACTGCTTCCCATGAGCAGGCAGCTGTTTAACCATCCCCAGGAGAGCAGGGCTCCATCACATGCAATGGTGACTTGGGGGGAACAAGCACCATTACACCTAATGTCCACCCTCTCCCTCCTTCTGCCCAGCTTTATGTACTAGTCATTTGGAATATGACTTTGGTCACTTCAGGTCACCTGTCACAGGTGTGTCCCTTCCCAGCCTTGGCTCTGTGTAAGCCCTGCTCAGCAATAACAAACACAACTCTGTATTTTATCAACCCCGTGTTCAGCACAAATTCAAAACACAGACCCGTACTAGCCACTGAAGAAAACTGTACCCCAGCTGAAACCAGCACACCTCCTAATTAATGTGAAATGTGCACTCTGTTAATTGCACTGCCCAGTGGGTTTTGTTTCACATGATGTTGCAAATACACTCTGCAGATACTGCTGGTGTAAACTGTTGAAGATTCCATAAGCAGATCTCATCCTGGAATTAGTAATATCTGGATTTCCTTACATGCAGAAGGTACTTGAAAAGGTTTGTACCTGTTAAAACCCTTGTTCTGTTTCCTAACTTGCTGATTTTTTTCTCTTGAAAATCTGCCTTAAAAAAGTGTCTTTCCAGATCCCACTATTTTGTCCACCACATTCCTGCATTGTGACTCTTTTGCCCTTCTCTGCCATAGAAATATGTGGTAGTATTAGGAATGTGACATTTCATGTGTTTCTTCTGAAGATGCTGATTGACTCTGCAAAAGGGGAAAGTGCATTAAAATTGCCTCTTACAGGGTGTCCTTTCTGGTTCTATCTTGCCATTAACAAGTCAAGTGTCATTTACCTCAGAGGATAAGTTCTAGTAGACTAAAAAAAAAATTGTAATTGGTGTTAACGAAAACTTGTGAATTCTTACTGTAGAAATAGGTTTTAACATGTTTTTTCATGTTTTTGAATTGAATATGGAACTGTTTTCTTAAATCCAAAAAGAAGAAAATAAAAGGAGGCTGGACATACTTCTAGTAAATGAAAAACCAAGGTGGAACTGGAGAAGCGAGCGAATTCACTTCTGGCCTTGTTTGCAACAAGGATACTGATAACTTAGATAATGAGACCTTCCTGTACTTAGAGGAGATAATGTTAAATGCCTAGACCTGGCTGAAGGCTTCTTGGCAAAGTAGGCAAAATAAATTGTAATCTTGCACTGACAGGGGATTGTGTTTTGCAGCAGAAGAGGAAGAAAGGCCAAGAAGGGTCTTACAGGAGGATAAAGATGTAGCGGCCAGTTGGACTTTACCAGGCTGTATGTAACTTAATGGTACTGCAAAAGGATGTCTGTCAACCCTGCATTTACCAGCTCCTCATAGCATTGCTCTTCATCTTGCACGATGGTCAAAGGTGTCAGTGCTTGTTCCTATGGCAGCAAATGAGAGGGATGAGGCTGAAGAATGCACATCCTTCTCTTCTCTGGCAGCCAACAGTGGTGCAACAGGGATAGCAATGGCTGCTGCTTGAAGTCCCTTTTGCTGACAAGTTCACTGAACACCGTAGCTTCTCCCTGTTCTGTTCTCCAGAACAGGGAGAAGTGAAGGAGTTGATCCAGGCAGCCCCCTTCTTTGAATTGTATTGTGATCTGGAGCTGGATAACATCGCCAGTCAAGGTATCTGAACATACTGCTCTAAAAGCAGTATGAAGAAAAGCTGGGGCAGTACTAGTCCTTCCTAATAAATCCTCACACCCTGTTTCAGTCTTTGGCTGTGTGACACTGATCTGATACTGGCAGAGAACAGCCAAGAAACGTGAAAGGGATATGCAGCTACTGCAAAGCCAGTCTGATTTAGCAGGCAATAGTAAATTTTATTTGGGGGGGGGGGAGAGAAGGTGCTGAAACACTGAGTGAGAAAATGAAGTATTGCTATTGTACTAATACTGCAAGGCACTAGACATAGAGCACTACAGAGAGATTAGGGTCTGTGCTCACATATTGTGAACTGTCAGTCTTAAAATCTGAAATAACAGCTCAGTAATTTTAGTAAGGTTTGATCCCAGAAAAAGAAGCATAAGTAGAAATGTAGCTTTAGGTCTTTTCTAAGCAGTTCAGATTTTGAGTGTAGTCATAGAACCATTCTCTGACATGAAGCTAAAAATTCCTTAAGTTTCCACTGTGATTGATGCAAAGTGACTGCAGCGTCTTCTGTAAAGGATTTCTCAGCAATGAGCAACCTTCTAGGCAAAGTTGTCTACATAGTCAACTGTTCATAGTTGTCTTCATAGTCAATCTGCTCAGCTGAAAACACACTTATTAAAGGTGGAATACTCTTTGAGACACAGAGACATAAATGTTCTAAGCATTGTGTAAAAGCATTCAAAACCTAAGAAGTCCCTCAGTCCTAAATAAGTTCTTGTTCAAGAGAGAAATTTCAGAAGGTGGGTCGAAATATGAAAATTTTTCTTTAATGTAGGAAATCTGTCTATTCACAGCTAAAACAACATTTGTTTTTAACTATAAAAGTTGGATAAAGACCTCTAAAAGAAAAAGATTAAGTAATGTATAGATCTTCTTATTATATGTTCTCTGGAAGATGGCTGATGATGCTTTTTCCAAGAAGAACTTACTTTTATTCAAATCAGTGAAATCATTTGCTTTCATACAGAAGTGGAATTTTTAATCAAGGGTATCAGAAAGACTTACAAATCAAACAGTTCCCCACAGTTTTTAGTCTCTGTTTCTGTAGAGTACTTGAACCATGCACACTGGTGATAGGTGTCTTGAAACTCCCAGACATAGCACCTGAGATTGAGCACCTGTTTGATGAGCAACAGTGTGAAAGAGGGTCAGACATTCCATCCCTGTTAACCAGACAAAGCCCAGCAAGCATGCCTACATTGTGTCAGCTTGTATGTGTGTGTGTGTGTGTGTGTGTGTACAGTTCATGGCATAAGTATGCATGTGTAGCAAAACACTGCATGCTTAGGCATGCGCATACAGATAGAGACCTGCGGACCTTCTTTAACCATTAATTGTGCTTTTAACATGTGCCTTTATTTGACCAAAGTGGCAAAGACAAAGCAGTGTGACTTGGTCTTGAGGCCAGTGCAGAGGTACTGAAGAGCAAAACTGAGGCATCAAGAAAAACAGAAGTGTTAACAATCATTGGTTTATGGCTTGTATGGCTTGATGTGATACTGGCCTTGGGAAGAACATGCACTTGTAAGAAGCAGAACACTAATTATTGTAGCTGTTACTATGTTTTGTGTACTTAATGGCATATGATGTGACTGCTTATATGGCTAGGGAAACACTATTTTTTTCTGGTTTGGCACGGTTAGAAAAATGTGTGACAACCTAGTGTAGAAGGGAAAAGAAATCCAAAACTGCCTTGATTTCTTTTTGCGCTGTGAGCACTTTTCAATCAATTGCAAGCCTCCACATACACTTTTGCACTGATACCTGAGCAAATGTCTCTTGGATTAAATCTGGCAGGTGTTCACAGAACATCTCCATTGAGGCAGCTTATTGAATGGAAGAAAAAAGACTGGTGTTTTCCCTAAGATGTTTTTAAGAGGAACATCTACAGACTCACGTTCTGTAGGATTTTTTTCTTACAATCTTTCGTCAGTTGTTGTTTTTCTTTCTCCAAATGGAGTTACTGCACATAGAAGAGAGCTGCAATAAAACAACTGTGTTTTACCTCAAAATGGTCATACTATCTGCAAAGTGGAAACTCATGCTGTTTGCTTAAGTATCTCACTTGCAAAATTACTTATCTAGGAACTTGTCTGATTCTACATAGAAATGAAGATTGGAAATATTTTTGTCTTGCCCGCAGTGTCTGAGAGAGGTCAAAGTACAGAAATTCTTCATCATACCCCAAGAGATGCTGTAATAGAGAGAGATTCATTCAGTTGGCATTTATCTCAGTGTGTAATTGCTATTGCCAAAATATGTCCCTCGCTGTTTTGTGCCACAGAACATGTGCTGGGAAGAGACACCTCTGAAACTCTGCAAATTGCAAGTGTGAATTATCAAGAGCAGGAAAGAACAGAGGCAGCAGTTTGCAGAAGTAACAACTCCCCCTTTTACTCCCTCCCTAACTCCTTACCTGTGTGTTTTAAAATAAAATGAAGAACGTTACTTTTTGTGGCTGTGATGCTAACATTAAGGAGTGAACCAATGTTAGAGTTCTCATGTTTGCAGACAGCCTGAAGCTTTGGCATTTTGAAGCAAGTTGTTTTCCAGCCTTCTCTCCAGGATGACATTGGTGAAATCTCACAATGATACACAGCATTAGTAGCCATGCAAATACCAGCTAAAGCTCTTAGGAAAGGCAAAGAAATGTCAAGATTATTAATAGTATTGCACTGAGTCCCAAGACTTAGTAAAGCTTAAGAGGTTGCCATCACATTCCTAGCTTTTCCTGACTCCTGCCGCCTCCACCCTGCTGCTGTGGGCATGCCCAGTCCAGTTGCCACAGCAGTCTGCACTTGGCTCACATGCAATCCCTCTACAGTATTTCTTCAGACTTCCTTCAACTTGCAGCATTTAAGATGAGCTGTGAGAGCAACAGCTCCCTTGGAAGGGTAACATGTCCTGTGGAAGGGTACCTGGGTTCCCTTCTTCTTCCCTTCTGGTGCAGAAGTCACTGGTTTGCTAGTGGCAATGTGTTTATCCAGCTAAAATAGCCACATTGCTGCCCTTTGGGGCTGAGAGATTTCTCTGGGAAGAAGTCTAATTTTAGTTAAGGGTTTGCTGACACAGGAAGTTTGTGCCATCAAAACACTCAGAAAAGCAAAGCACTATAATTGGAGGGTACTGGGACTCTCCCTGTTCTTCAGAAATTCAAGGTATTTCTTAATGTTTCGAGGCACTGTGTAATCAAATTCATAGGTTTTGCCAAATAGAATACAGAGAGCATTCAAAACTGTAATGATGTAGCCCAGCTGCTGAAGAGGAGAGGAAGAAAGAGATGCAGTGCCTGAGCTGAAGGGAATCTTTCTGTCTTCCATCAATGGGATTTAGGCTTCATAAATCAGAGAGGGACCTTTAGGGCATCTGTTTGGCACAGGTCCCCTGGAAAGTTAAAAATTTCCCAAGTCAAAATGGGTGGAAAGCAGCTGAATTGGCCCTTTTTTCTGACTATATTGGACCTTGTGCATGAGGTGTAAAATTTAGCATCACCGTGGGCATGGGAAGTGGGGAAAATATTTCCATAGGAGTCTTCCTCTTCTCAGCCCCAAAGGGTGTTCTTGTAAAGTGCACAGGGGTGAGGCTATGTGATTACTTTGTTCCTTTCTTGTTCCTGGAAAGATTTAAAGTGTACTAGGTTCTGGAATTATTGGTGGTCTCACATCTTATCAAGCTACAATATGTTGAAGTAGGATTAAACTGTTTATACAGATGCAGGAGTTCGCTGTGTACACAGCTGTGGAAAGTGAAATTTTGCCAGGCATGTTAAGCCATTTAGTATTAGAAAAAATTTTCAGCAGGTGCACAAGACTTCTGATTAAGCTACAAATGTGTTTTCAAACATGTATTTTATGTTTCAAAACCTTTTAAAAATGTATTTGCAATGTGTGCTTTGGCAAATACCTGAGTTTGATGGTCTCATGCTTTTCAGCCAACTTTCATTATTGTTAAACTGTTGGAAGCTCACAAATCAGAGTGGTTTTGGAACAGTGTATTTTGGAGAATCACAGCCCATCAAACCAGACAGATACTTAAGTGTGAGTTCCTGCTCAACTTCTTCCTGTGAGTAGCTTCACTGCTGTCAAGGAGATTTGAGATGTGCTTAATCTGTGACTGTCAGCCAAATGCTAACCATGCATAAGACACTGCACTTTTTTCTAGCTGCTGGTGCCATTAGTCTTTCACAGGATCATCTAGCTCAGGATGTCTCTTATCCAACCTCAATCTAAAAGCATGGCCAGCTATGAATCCAAGTCAAGTTGCCTCATTTATCCATTTGGGTCTTGAAAATCTTAATGGTGTTTCTCATAGAATCATATAGCTTCTCTGCTGCTTATTTGGAGAAAAAGAATTCTGTTTACAAGTCAGACTGTGTATGGGGTATTTCTTCTTTTTTTTTTTTTTTGTCTTGAGTGGGTCAGTGCAGCCTTGGAAAGTAAGCTCCATGAACATATCATCTGTAAATTCCATGCATTCTTTGAGAGAATAGAATCATAGAATAGTATGGGTTGGGCTGGAAGGGACCTTAAAGATCATCTATTTCCAAACTCCCTGCCATGGGCAGGGATGCCACCCCCTAGATTGTGTTGTCCAGGCCACATCATCTATTTGGATTTGTGCCTTTTGTTCTCCTAATAATAATTTAATAGATCAGCAAACTGCAGGTTTCCTTCCTCCACATTTTCTAATTGTCCATAGTGATCTCATTTCTCTTTTATGCTTCCCTGTTGATTATTATTCTTCAGCCACTAGCTGTATTCCAGGTACTCGTGTCCTCACCTCTCTGATTCTACACTTCTCCCAGCATCTTCTAGTTCCTGTTTCTAAACTTCTGTGTAATTTTTCGATGTGGATAGACAAGGGTGTATATAATTATGCAGAAGAGTAAAGTTAACAGAAAAATTTGATGACTAAGTTAAACAATTAAAAATTCAGTAAGGACTGGCAGCAGTCTCATTCTCTATTCCCACATGTACTTGTCTGATAAAGCTGCTGGTAATTATATGATCAAGTTATTTTATTCCCAAAACCCTTCCTTGTTCCTTGGACAGGATGTGATTCTGGGTGTGAGTCAGGGCTGTGCATTGAAGGAAGCTGTTTGCTGTTGCAGGAGCTGAGATATTTGTACCAAAAGGGCCCAACAGTTGCAGGAAAAGCAAATGGATAGCTGTGTGTTTAAGGAGACTGACCCCTGCCCTGGCCACTTGGGTCACTCTGGTCCAGGATTTTGGTGATGCAAAGCAAGTGACTTCCACCTGAATTCTCAAAGGCAGTGACAGTAGGCATTCACACTTCCCAGGTGCTTAGCTGCTTGATAGCTGGTGTTGGAAACTCTCCCTTCACAGATATAATAGAAGTAAATAGGAAAGATTTGCTTTAAATGTATAATAGTATATTTAAATATATAAAGAAAATGTATAAAGAAATACAGAAAATTAAAAAACTTTCTGTACTCTCAAAAAGATCGTCTTCCTCACATTTCAGATATGAAATTAAAAGCTTAAAACAAAGTGCTGCACAGCTAGTTTAAGACAGCATTAGGAATGTTTCTGAAGCTCTAAATTAAAAGAAGACCACAATCAGATATGATAGGCATGCTAATGCAAATTACAGGTTCTCTTATAATTTTCATTTCGTAAGGCTTGGGGCTTTTTGCATTTTGTGAGTGACAAGCCAAGACGAGGACCAGATGTGAGCATGGATATCGGTGACTCCTAAGTTCCCATCTTTTTGCTGTCGTTCTGTTATTACAGATACTTGAAGCCTTGTTACATAAATATTTTACTCATTTAGTATTTACTAACACTTCAGCTAATTTTGAAGTGTAAGGAGAAGTAAGCCAATATACCTGGACTCTTTGTCTACCCCAGAGTTTGCACTGTCTGCCACGGACCTCCATCCTCCACTCACGACCCTTGAGTGCCCTGTGTAACCTGCAGCCTCGGAATGTGAAGCACGACCTTTTCAGGACAGAGCCCTTCCACTATGTGAGCGGGACTTCCGTGCTCAGCCCCTGTTGTGGTGATCTGACAATGCAGGGCAACTTGCTGGTGGGAAGCACCCTCGCTCAGATACTGCCCCTGGTCCTGGTTCACATGCAGCTGGGTGGTGTATTTTGATAGGAAGTGTGCTGTATACATTCAGGTTTCACCAGGCATGGATGAATGAGAAACAAATGTATCAGCTGCCCCGTGTCTGGGAAAGGCAGTGCTTTTTTATTGACTCTTTCTTCTGCAGTTAGTCTGACGACTTGTAAGTTGAAGTGTGATTTAACCAGCGCTGGTGTGAGATGAGTCAGAGAGAATTACACATATGTTGCACAACTTCCTTACAGAAAAGTGTTAACCAGCTGGAGTACAACATCAAGCCTGTCATTTCAGGACAGAAATATCAAGCATGCAAGAACAGGTGTCCACAAAATGCTGGACCCTTCAGGAAAGGCTGCTCTTTAAATATACCAGTGAATGCATTTGTTTTGGTGGCAGGTCACTAAGCAACCTGCACAGCACCAAGAAAACACAATCTCAGTAGTGCTTCTCAGTAGAGTTGGCATCTTCGGCGTTGAATCACCATACCATGAATTAGCACTGACAGTAGCTGCAGGGTCTTGTCCACAGCAAAATACTCGGGGCAGACACCCAGCTACATCAGTGATTTCAAGTACAAATTAGGAAGCAGGTATGCTGCTTAGAGTAAAATAATGTTTGGTGTTTAAATCTTATACAGTATTGCCAGTTCTACGTAGTATGAAAGTGGATTGATTATTTCAAAATCCATAATCAAATGTGTTGCTTTTAGCATAAAGATTACTCTTACCTGAACACTGTCAAAGAACAAATGTTTGTCACAAAAATTGGGGACAGCTAAGTAGGCTGAAGGAGTGTTGGAGAGGGAAAAAGGGACAAAATCTTTTAGAGGTTAGGTGTATGTGAAATACAGTTTCACATACTTCTGTGACTGAAACCCAAGCAAACTACGTGGCCCCACCCAGTTGTTCCTCAGCAAACTTGTCATCCTCACGTGTCGTACCTAACCATGGCAGTCAGTCACATGAAATTTAGTTTAGTGAAGCAAACAAGTGGGTTGTTTGTCATTGAGAATAGACATCTTTTTTCAACTTCTTGTTGGGCTTTTTGTGGCATGTCCCCTAAAAAAAAATCTCCAAAGCCTCTGCCCTAGACATTAGAGAGGTCTGTCTGTAGACTGGGACAGAGGACATGGTTACAGCTTGCCTATATCTTACAAACACCTTTATGATCAGTGAAACTTGGAGCTAGCTAATCTATAGCACAGCTTAGTGCCAGAGATTAGGAGCTCTTGGCTGTCCACAGAGGAGCCGCCTTGGGAAACCAGCATCTACAGAGTGCCCCAGCATGTTGTAATACAGACAGGGCATGCCCTTACTTTTGTTGATACAAAACCAGTCAGTGCTTCTAAAAAGCAAAGTAGTGAGAAATGTGAGGTGTGTGTAATACAAATTTCTAGCTCTCCTTTGCTGATGGGAGCGAGCTACCTCGGGGTCTGAACTTGTTCGAGGCTATATGAGAGATGGAGGGAGGGAGTAAACTATAACACTGAAAATTATCCTAGGAAACCATATGACAAAGCATTACACAGCCAGTAAATAGCCCTTACAAAGGAAAATGTACTGCCATGAATGGGAAATCTGTGTGTTGGGACTGATGGTATGCTCAGTCATGGTTTTCTTATAACAGGAGTGGCTTGTATGTAATCAGTCATGCTGAATTTACTATTTCACTTCCTCTATGTCACCACTTCAGTGTTGCCATAGCATTTTAGCAAGTACTAAAGTGGAATTTGCTCAAGCATGGAGACATTTAAATGGGAAAGATTTACTTGATGCTCTCTGCTGCCTGTGGATGTGTTTAACTGATGTGAAACGAGTGTGATGCTAATCCTGTCCAAAGGCTTGTGAGGAAACAATGCCAGTTTTGTTTCCAAAGAAAATTTTCATTTTAAAAGGAGGCTAAAATCAGATATTAACTGGAAATGACACTGCAGTTTTATAAGACTCCAGAAGGATGAATTTGTTAGATAAACAGCTGTTTATCTTGATTTCACTGCATTGCAATATTGTTTTAAGACCAGTTCCTAAAGTGTATTTCTTACTGCTCACCTTGTCTTCTAGCATCACAGTGACAAGTTTAAGGACAAACATTTTTGGGATGATACAAGGGATCAAAGATTATTATGAACTTCTTCTTCTTCTTCTTCAGCAGCTGCTTGATTATGTCACCTGCCTCTCCTTCCTACCATTATTATATTTATATGTGCTCTCTGGTTTATGGCTCTATACATTTGTTAATACCAAATATCTTAATGTTGCCGACAGCCCACTTGACTCTAATGTCTGTGGGTTGTGCTGCTGATCATTTGTGTGGTCATGACTGAATTGATACTCATTGTCAGGAGAAGAGAAATGCAACTGCAACAAATAGAGAACACAAGAGGTTTTTATCTTTGTCCCCTTCTCTTTTCCCTGTCTCTCTTCCCTTTTTAAATTTCCTTTAAAAGCGTTTGCGAACGAGGACTCATCATGGGTAGGGAAGAAACAGACTCCCCCCCCACACACACACCTTTTCCTCTGGGACAGGCACACACTGTTTATAACATGACATTTAAAGGAAACTTTTGTCCCAGGCTTTCTAGCACTACAGACTGCTGGCCAAGCAGCAGCAGTGACTGAAGTGGCTGAGTTCTGGATGCCTCCTGTCTGCCCCCTGCTCAGCAGACAGGTCTGGTGGACAAGACTGCTCAGCTGGGGCTGTTTTGAGGGAGGTTATTTAGGGAGATGTCGATGGAAAGATCTGCTGGTGTGCTCCTCTAGCAACTGACCTGCAGCAGGATCACCACATGTGTATCCTCTCTGGTGCCTGCTGAAGTGGTTGGGGAAATGTCAGGGCTCCTCCACCACCAGATAATAAAGAGGGACAAATAGGGATGCTCCACAGTAGCAGCAGCAGCTCAGCTGGGAGGATTTAGCTAAGCAATGTGCAAATGGATACTGGCAGCGCTTGTGCAATTCATGGTCTCTCACCTCTAGAGGCAAAGGTGGTCCCAGCTGCCCTCCTGGACACTTCTCAGAGGGCTCAGCCTGAGAGCTGATTTACATGACATAGAGTCTGGGAGGGGATTGCTCACCTTCTGGAAGTATTATATGTGTTTATCTTTACTGGAATATCTGAGAGGCAAAATGACTATCTTGCTAGCACCACGATCCATCAGTTTCTAAGAAGTTACTCAAGTCTCTTAATTTCAAATTCCTCCAGATGTTTTTCATGTTTCAGTTTCTGCATCCCCAGGTTAGAAAAGTGAAGCACTCAGGAGGCAGCAGTGGGATCTCAGGTTGTTCAACAGCTGTGGAAGGAGAGCCTCAGACATTGCAGGCTGAGCAAAGGAAAAAAAGAGATTCTTGAGAATGGTGAGCTGAGTTGATGCCTTGAAAAAACTCAAAGATATTAGCAGTTAGAAAAATTCTAGTGTTCACTTTACTTACTCTTGATGCTATTCTTTGATTAATAGTGCTAAGGGTCAATAATCCTTGGTATCATCATTTTTCATAAACAAATAAAGACAAAAAATAGCTAACTTTTAAAATATATGTGAGTCAAGGTTCATTTGCTGAAGGAATCAAAATAGTATCTTTTAAATTTGACATGATCTTTTCTTCACAGTTCCTTGCAAACTTGTTTGCATTTCTTTAATAGAAGTGTTTGTTAGATAGTCTTGCAAGGAATAAAGCTGACAACAAAATGAGAAAATATTTTATTACCTTCAGCATGTATAAGCTTCCCTCTAAAGGAAAAATCCCACCATTAATGCACATAATGGTGATCTGCTAAGTGTAGTAAAGGAGAAAAGTGAGTGAAATATTACAAGGGCTTAGGAGCACACCTGTAGCTAGTTGTGTGGCTTTAATAGTTTATGTAGAAATGCTATTACCTATTTGTAGCAGGTGCTGTGTGCTGAACTGTGTGGATTGCTACACAGAGGTGAAATACAACAAACTACTCAGCTGCTGCAGATCCCCACAGTTTTCAAGTCTGTGCCTCCTCCCCCCTGTGCAAGGTGGCTGCTGGCATGGGAATGTTGGTAGCACTGTCCCGTTCCTCACTTCCCTTTGCTGTGAGGGGCAGCAGCCAGACTTCACATGGCCTGTGTGACCTGGAGGGATGTGAGTGAGGCTTCACTGCACCCCAGGTTTAGCTTTGAGAGACCCAGCTGCAGCCTCTGAGATCCCCGAGAAGGCTGCTCCTGGTTTGTTGGGTGTCTCAAATCAGCTCTGGAGTCTCAAGTACAGCAGCATCTGCTCTGTATGACATACATGTGCCAGGGCAGGCAAGGACTGGGATGGCAGCACCTGGCATGGCAGAACAGGAGCAGCTGTGCTCAGCTGCAGGACAGTTAGAATGTGGGAATCCATGACAGGCCCCCAAAGCAGGGGCTGAGGTCCCACAGGAAGAAATACTAATATATTGACTGACTCTTGAGTTCCAGTTGCCTTGAGCATGGTGTCTTGAGAGAAAGAAAATGCTCTTGCATACTGTGTATTTAAGGGTGCTACAGAAAAAAAATCTGAAAGTAAAACAGAAAGGAACTAGTGCATATTTGGGGTCAGTCTTGTTTTCTCTGTACTACTATTACTTTGCAATGTAGAGGGTTTTCCACTTGCAAATTCACTTCTGTGGAGCTGAATTACTTTTCCTAAAGAAGTATACTAGGGAATTTCTTAATTTCTTGTTTAAGTGGACAAAATACTGCATGTAAAAACCTTTCCTAATGTGTTTCTTGAACTTTAAGCAAGAAAGGATCTTCCAGCAAGGTGTGATCTTATAGAAACTAATGGTTTTGTTTTTCAGGCTGAAATTTCCCTCTCTTTGAAGGTGGAAACAAGTGAGAAAGGTGGCTTTGGTAGCAGACTCTTGATTTTAGGCCAGGCGCAGAAGCCAACTGATATATGAAAACAGATGAAATATTGCTAAGACTTGTTATTACACTTCTGCCAATGAAGCTTTAGAATACAGCCACTGAAGTGGAAAATAACTGCAGTTCAGCATACAGTACTACCAAGTATGGCACTGCTTAGTCAACTTTTAGGAATTAATTTAACATCTTGCTGAAAAAGAAAATGAACCAACAATCTAACCAAGAACCCCCAAAGAAAGGATTATTGGATTATTCTTTGTTTTACTATTTTACTTTGGTTTACTAAGGATAGTTGTTTTACTTTACTTTACTATTTACTTTACTATTTTACTTTGTTTTACTAATTTACTTTGTTTTACTAGGGATAGTTGGATTATTCTTTGTTTTTCTATTTAACACCAATTTACGGTGACCCAAAAGAATTACCTCAACTAAATTAAGCAATTAATGTGTTTAGGGGCCTCAGAATAAACAAATTAAATTGAGTCTGAGGGCTACATTATTGAAAGATGTTTGTTTACGTACACTGGTTCAGTGTGAAAACAGTACCTATTTCAGAAGAGCTGAGTGTAGGAAACCCTCCAGGGAAGTGTATGCTTCTGCTGTGTTGAAGACCAGAATGCACTAGCTGAAAGTCAGATCAAACGACTGGAGCTCCTGCACTGTCTAGGAAAGGGGATGCTAAAGCTGTGGCTGAAGCTGCACCGTCGCTACGAAGAGACCAGTGAGGTCTCACTGTAAGCAGTACCAGTTCTGGCTGCTGCCTAGCTGGGCTATTTGCCTGCAGTTTGCACTTTTTGCTACAACTTTGCCACAGGACAGAAGCGACTGAAAGTACCAGTAGGTCTAGAAAGGGATTAGATGGTTAAACTGGCATTTCAAAGAAACACTGCATAGCCTGCATGCACCTGAACTCCTCAGGAATTTGTTGATTTCCAGATTGCATGGTAGGGGAAAGACTGCTTTATATTTTTCTGTTGTGCTCCTGCTGTAAGCAGTTATTGCTGATTGATGTCTGACTGAAATGTGGGACCAGACTGCTCTCATGCTAGTGAGCTGTTCCTGTTTAGCTTCATCTCGTCTTATACTGCTGAGTGCAGGCTGCCATTCTGCACTCTGCCTTTTGCAGAGGATCCCGAATCTGCCACCTGGGTGTCCTTCTGCCTGTCAGCAGGGATCTGGTAGGGCCTGACCTGTGTCACTCTACATACTGCTTGCTTAAGTGCCTAAGAATGGCCTTTTTCACCCTATGTTCCTTTTTGTAAAACCGGGACCAGCAAAATCCCTCCCTGGGCTTGTGCACGTTGTTCCTGCTGTACCTCTTGGAACACAGTTCGCAGCTGTCTGGGTTGGCACTGAAAAGCACCAATAACATCTGTGGATAATGAGCCTGAGAAGAGCAGTTAATAAAGATCTTGTTTCAGAAGCTGTGCTTCTCTCAACCCTAGAATAGCCAGAGACATGCAGTACATGAGCACGATGTTCATTGCACAGAGGTATTTTTGTCCCTCTCCTTTTAACCACCTTTCAACAGCTTGCTGTGTGGAACCCCCCCCATCTTGGTCTGGTAGGGCACAGCAGTGTTCTCCAAAGTGGAGGGGTATGAACCCTGGGTGGTGTGTGAGACAACCCACTAGGGTCTAGGAAGAAAATATCTTTTGTAACATTAATAAACCAGATAAAATTATAGTTCTAAAGCAGTGTTTACTTAATCCTTTTTTAAAATTCTGTTTTATGTAGGTTTTATAATGGATGTACTATTTAGCTCAAAGGTTTTTTACTGAGAGGGATGAGCAACCAAAAATATTTGTAGGCCACAGGCTTTTTAAGTCATCTCAGAAAGCTTATATCTTCAGACTCTTCTGTTCCTCTAAGATCTGGTCTGGTTTTCCTTCCCAAATCATTCAGCCCCACCAGGGCTGTCATTTTCCTGATCATCATCTACACAGGTATTTCAAGACTTCCTGCCATATAATTTTCAGTCCCACCTGGAGTCTGTACAAGTGGTGGTGTAATCACCAGTTTGGCTGGGATGAATTTGTTGCATGTCACCAGCAGAGCAGGAGCTCAAACCAACTAATCTGTCAAACTTATGAGGGCCTGCAAAAGCCTGGATGGAGACATGTAGTAATTTTGCACAGAAGGAGCAACTAAATTTCAAGTACCAATTTGCCAGCTGGAGATTTGCTGAGAAATCAAGATCTTTGTTAGAAAATGATACTGACAGCTAAATGGTAAACTAATACAGTGCTAGAGCAGACCTGGTGTGCTGTTTGTCCTCAGCCACAGGCTTGGGAAGGATGCATTCTCTCCTCATTTTGTGCAATGCAGATCACCTTTCTTTTACATGCTGTTGGTGGCTGCCTTAAGGCCTTTGTGACAGTGACTGTAGCTTGCTGAGAGATCAGTGAGATTGATCTCACCCTCTTTAGGCTGACAGTGATCTTGGGTGGAAGGTTTAGACCTTCCACCCAAGAAGCAGCAGTTCTCCCCTGGTGAGTGCAGCTCAGTGTAGCCACTGACACTTAACAAGGTTGGGCTTGTATAGAAGGAGGTCAGTAACTAAATTCAGAATGACCTACTTAGACGATGTGTATTGAGTTAGTAGGTACTGATGAAATTCTGTGTAAGAGCTACCAGGCAGTAAGAAAAGAAAATTATTGTGACCTGTGTAGGGTCACCTTCAGCTGTACTCTTTCAGAGCAAGCAAGTTAATGGCTAAAGGTTTGGAAATTGACACATCTGAACAATGTGTGTGAAATTTCAAATTGATACATGCAGGGATTATGCCTGCCTTTAAAAATCTGACTGTAAAAGTGCAGGACAAAATCATCCTCTACTGGTAACAATAAAAAAGTTCTCCCCTGTCCCTCATTTCAAAGTGTTTGTCTCTGCCAACTCATGTACCACTGGTAATCATGAAGGAGGAATCTGTGAGGAAATAGAGGGGAGTTAATGTGCTCCCCTTAGTAATGTGTTAGGGGGGGCTTTTCTTTGTATCATTTGGCAATTTATTCATTTTGACATGATGGCAGTCATACTGGGACATAAGCACATCTCCTTGAAAGGAAATGCAAAATTTGGGTTCTGTTCTCAGAAGTTTCTTCTCCAACCCTTGAGAGCAGAATCTTAGATGTGGATGTTTAGTATGAATTGTGGCTGGCAAGGGCTGCTATGAAGAGATGAACTGTGGCCCAAGTAGTGTACCATGTCTTAATCCCCTAAAAGCTTTGCAGCTGAAGACCTTGATTAATTTTGTGAAGTGGATTAGGAGGTGATAGGATCTTGCAGACCAGAGGTGATTTAGAGTGATGGGGCCATCTCCACATGTGAAACCTGAATGATGCAGAGTCCTGCTAGAAGGTTAGTTGCTGTAAAGTAGATGAGAGTATGAAAACTGAAAAATAACAGGGTGGTGTGTGTGAATATGGGAGGGTTTTATGTGGCATGTAACAATGTGGTCAACACATTGACACAATCTGATTTCAAGAGGAAAGAAACTCTTCTGCTGTCTGTGTTTCTGTTGTGGATAGAGCCTGGTTCTCACACTGCACACATCCTTGGACCAGCAGTATATGCACTTCAGAGCACTTCAGAGTCTGAGGCCTGCTGTAAATATTTAGGACATCCCAAACAAAAAACAATGTCCTCATCAAAAAAAATTAAACTGTCATTAGTAGGCAGAAAATTATTTGTAATCAAAGATTTGCGTACTCCCTAGTCTATTCCCAGGCTCTTAGTTCTTATCTATGACATATAAGCTAACTAGAAGGATCTCTCAAAGTGAAGCATTGCTGTGTCTGCACTATGTATGTTTGCTACTCTTAAAAAACCACTCTTTCCTGAGGAAATAACCAGCCATTCTTTTTGTGTAACCCAGCATTTGATGGGGCTGTCTTTGATGGGAGGTGACTGTGGGGAACTTTGGCCATTCCTTCCTAATCTCAGCCATAATAATCTCCTGGCAGGAGGGGCCCTGGAGCAGCAGGCAGGCAGAACACAGCAGCTGCTCTTGGTGATCCAGGCTGTGTGGCCTGTTTGTTGATCTGGGTGTAAAACTGCTGAACTCGAACCTTTTTTACTCATTTTTCATCAAGTCAGGGGTGAAGCCAATAGATGCCAGATGAGTCATGTGGCCTTGGGTTTGCCATGAGCCAAAAACCCCTCCTTGCCCCTCCATCACTGCCAGACAATGCAATGAGTAAAAGGTGCATCACAGGATGTGTGACACAGCTTTGCCCTGAACTGAGACCAGTGCTGCACCTTATCACAGTCTTCTGAGTTATAACTCTTGAGGATATCATACAGAAAAACCTGAGCACAGTGTTATATACGTGTATATATATTGTGTATATTCAAGGCATTCATTTAAATCTTTGCAATGTGGGTGTAATATCTTCTTAAATCAAAAGCAGTGTGGCCAGCAGGTTGAGTGAGACTTTTGTGCCCCTCTGCTCTGGTGAGATGGGCCCTGGAGTTCTGCATCCAATTCTGAGGTCTCCATCACAAGAAATACATGGATTTGTTGGAGCAAGTTGGGAGGAGGACCATGGAGGATGGAGCACCTCTCCTAGGAAGACAACTTGAGAGAGCTGGGAATTGTTCAGCCGGAAGAGGAGAAGGCGCCAGGCAGACATGATTCCATCTGTAAAGTGGACCTACAAGAGAGGTGTAGAAGGCCTTTTTATCAGGGCATATGGTGATAGGACAAGGGATGATGGCTTTAAACTGAAAAAGGAAATGTTTAGATTGGATACTAGAATTCTTTACTGTGAGTGTGATGGAGCACTGGAGCAAGCTGCTCAGAGGTGCTAAAGATGCCCCATCACTGGAAGTGTCCAAGACCAGGTTGGAGGAAGATCTGAGCAGCCTGGAAGGTGTCCCTGCCCATGGCAGGAGGACTGCAGCTTAGGGAGATCTAAGGTGCCTTCCTACCCAAACCATTCTGTGATACTGTGTTTCTGTCTTCTGTCCCTAGGATGCACACTCTTCTCCATGACTAGATTGCATTTTGAAGGAGGTGGTTTAAATGGATCTTTCCATATGCTGAATAACAAGTGAATGGTGATATCTATTCCAGAGTAAAGATTAGTAGGTTTGGGGGCTTTTTTGGTTTGTGTCAATATCTTTTCTATAAAACCACAGGTCTGAAGAAAATAATTCACACAGCCGTTAAATACAGCTATTATGGATTTCTTTCCAACAGGGGATGTAAGAGGAGACTGAAAGTTGAAAAAACTTCCCAGTAGAACAAAATCTTGATAATTTATTGACAAAGAAATTACAAAAAGACTGCAAGGAACATCTGGCAGCTTCTGGTTTATATTTCTTCTTCCCTAAATGTTTCCCTAAATAATTGGAGGACTTTAATAAATTGGAATCTTGACTGTATTTATCACCCGTCTTTTATGGAACCTGTCATCCTAGAGCCTAGGGCAAATGATTTAGGTCACAAAACACTCCCAAGAGATGCACTTTAATGCTACTAGGCAAAGAAACAGAGAAAACAGAAATAGTCCACTGACAAGACAACAGAGGAAACTTGTAGCAGAGGGAGAAAGGAGGCTTGGGGTTTCTTGGGGTCTCAGGCAGTCTGCTATAAACCAGGCTTGACCAAAACATGATATTTCTGCTTTTTATTATTTCAAAGCCCTTTTACAGAAAGATATGATTTATAATATAGAAACTAATGGCTAAAATATGCATGTACATTTCCAAGGGCAAAAATAATTCTCTAACCTTCTGCAAATGTGGTGCTTTTGTGAGGCAAGGTCACTGATCAGTTTCTTCTGCTGTGCTCAAAAATATCTCATATTTATCAAGTAAACATATTGCCAGATCCCAGAATGAGCCTCTTGAGTGCACTTGATATCACAAATAAAGTTGCCTCTAAATAAATAAACAAGTAAGTAATGTCATGTTGACCCTCCTGAATATTAAAGCTTGCATTTTCCCCATCTCTCTCATTGAAATTAACATAATTCTATTTCAGCAGTTTTCAGAGTGATGTGCTCTGTGTAAGATGTACTCTAACAAGGCCCCTGGTGAAGGTACCTCCATGAAAATCCCTACAAATCACTAGCCTTCTTATGAGCTTCCCACAATGCTGTCTGTGCCGCCCTTCTCAGCTCCACTGAACTAATTGCTTACTTTTGTGACTAGCATTTTCTGCCCTAGAGCTATTTCATGCAGAAAAACAGCTGCACTTCAAGCTGCATGACTGTACTATTCCTTTGCAAACAGTACCTCTATGTTTAAGTTCACAGTGAAATTTAACGTTAGTGGTGCTTAAAGCAGGCTAGTTCTTATCAAAATTGAAACTTTTCCAAAGTGGAAGGTCAACAGCCTCATCAGATCCATCTCCAAAATGCTATCCCTAATGAAAAGGGAGAAATTTTCCTACTGAAATGTCAGTTACACTTTGGATAAAAAGAAAAGGAAAAATGTCATTCCTCACCTGCCTGTCCCTGAGATGTTAATAATCTGTGTAGTATGCAAAATATTCCTGAGCGTAGAATTGCATCTGTTATTGAGCCTCATGTATCATTTCATAACTAGCATGGTTGTACTTGCAGGGAGGGGGCCAAGTGCAGTTAATACACACACATGCAAAAGCCATTCCAGCAGGTACTGCTGGGACTTGTTACATTATGTTTTGACTAACTTTACTCTCCCCTATCTTCTGTTCCTCTCTCAGAGACTGTTGAAACTCAAAAGAAAATCTCTTTAAACTAACCAGAGATAAAAAGCCAGCTTGAGAGGGTCATTCCTTCAAAGTGCCATACTTTTGTGTGTTTGTTGTGGTGCCAAAGGCACTAGTAAGAGTGCTCCCAAGGGATATTACCCCTGGGCTCCAGCTGGAGCAGTGGTGTGTTGCTGTGACAGTGTTGTCACCTTCAGAGCTGGTACTGGTGGCAGTTGTTCCCCTCCACAGAGGAGAGTCTGGGCCTTCTGTGAGGATCTAAACTTCCTGCAGCCACGGTCAGTGATGTCACCACACCACCCTGTGCCCAAGAAAGCCATTTAAAAATCCTCTTTTCCTTTTTAAATTCCAACTTCTAAAGCAAGAGGTGCAAGTCTGGAAGTGTCTTGTTTCTTCCCTGCTCTCCCACTAGGGACTATGGGACATTTCTGTACCTGCTGTTGCTTTATAGTTGATTTTTCCTCTGGTTCCTCATCACCTGAAGCCAATTTATGTTGTATGTGTTTCAGCAGTTTTTGCTGGGAGAGGAGACTGACTGTCCCCTCTGTTTTTCTGTCCAGGGGACAGATGAGGTGTTGAATCCATAAGGTGGCTTTGGTCTATGTCGCTCATGGGGTACAGAGTCCTGGGTGCATGCAGTCTCTCTTTTCTGATCATGGTCTGAATGAAGCACTCATCTCAGATGTATGGAATGGGAAATCTGAGCTGTAGTGCACTCCTATTGAGGCTATGTGGGTATAGCACAGAGCATTTCTAGACACACAGATGTGCATGCACACGTACGCAGCAACACTTCATCTCTGTGGAAGGAAAAAAAAACTCTTAGCATCAGGAAAGTCACTGAACATACAAAAGGTGAATTTACCTTTGTGTGTAACATCAGTTGTGCCAGGAACTGCAGCTCAGAAAGGTCGGTTGTGCTGCTGGAAGCAGCAAAGAGACCTGTAAGCAAGGTGACAAAAAAAAAAGTAAAAAGTTTAGAAAGGAGCATGTTTCACTCTATCATTTCACATAATTGCATGGCATCTGGTTCTTCCTGGCAAGCAGTGGTAAAGGACTTCAATAAAATAAAAACCTCAGACCACAATTGAAATGTAACATTTTTGTACATAAATTAATCCCAAATGACAAAACTATGCCTGCATTAGAGAGAAAAAAGAAATGGAGTAATAGGTGGATGGAGGAGAGAGACTGGTATTGGTAAGCTAATATCAAACACGGTTTTTTTCTATACCTTTTAATTATCCAAGTCAGTGTCAAAAACCTAAATAATCAAAACAGAGAAGAATTTCAGTTTTAGTGTCCAGAATTGAATAAGTATAACTTGCACTATGACTCTCCCAAGATTATTTAAAATAACTTGATAAACAGATGTTAAGGAACACCAGTGAGGAGCATGAATGATAAATGGCTCTGTCTCCTGTGCTGGATGTGGGGGCAGTGGCAGTGCCAGACCACAACTTCCACCTCCACATCACTACTTGAGTCCTGCTACAATTAACAATAATCCCTGCTTCATCCCTTTCAATGTATAGCCAGGGCCATACGTGAAATCACTTAGTTCCTAATGAGGGGTAGTTTAATGACTGGTCAAGTTAAGCCCCAGAAGAGCATTCCTGTCATATGCTGTCACCAGAGGCTGGTGGCCTCAGCAGGAAGGCTGCTCACTGAGCAGGGGAGAGCTGACTTGGGCTCTGAGCACCTCTCCACCACTCCTGGTCAGCACAGAGCAAGAAGAAGCAGAGGTTGCCCCTGCTGTGTTATTGTTCCTGTTGTCCTTCCTATAATAGAGTAGGATCTCACAGTCCCCTCCAACGATCTGTTGGCATCACTTCTCCCAGCCCCTTGTCACCTCTCCCACAGTGCCTGGCTGGGCAGCCCAGCTCATCCCAATGTGGAGGTGGCGGGGCAGCAGCAGCCAGTCCTGTGGGGCTGGCATCCAGTGGAACCCACTGGTGATGGGGGAAGAGACAAAGCTGGCTCTGTTCCCCCCACCCCGGAGCCTGCCATGGTCTGTGCAGAGCTGTTGCTGATGGCTAGGTGCCAGAGAGTGACTGTGATGCTGGGGAGGGGATAGTGTGTCCAAGGACAGCGTGGAGTGCCACGCTTGCAGAGCTGGCTTTGAGGAGCATCTCTTCTCTCACTTAAACTGATGGGGTCTAAAACCTCACTGGAACAGAAACAAATGCAGAACCAGCCATTTGTTCACACCCACATTATGAAGAAAGTGTTCATCCAAAGGGATCTTGACAGGCTTGAGGAGCAGCCCCCTGTGTCAATACAGGCTGGGGGATGAAGGGATTTAGAGCAGAGAAGGATTTGTGGGTAGTGGTGCATGGAAAGCTGAGCATGTCTCAGAAATGTGCACTGGCAGCCCAAAAGACCAGCCGTATCCTGGGCTGCATCAAAAACAACGTGAGCGGCAGGCTAGGGAGGTAATTTTGCCCCTCTGCTCCTCTCTGGTGAGATCCCACCTGGAGTGCTGTGTTCAGTTCTGGGGTGCCCAGCACAGAAAGGATGTGGTCCTTCTGCAGTGAATTCAGAGGGGGGAACACCGCTCCTAAAAGGAAAGGCTGACAGAGTTGGGTTTTTCTGAGGAGAGGGAGGGGGAGGGGGAGGGGGAGGGGGAGAGGGAGAGGGAGAGGGAGGAGAGGAGAGGGAGAGGGAGAGGAGAGGGAGAGGGAGAGGGAGAGGGAGATCGGGAGAGGGAGAGGGAGGAGGAGAGGGAGAGAGAGGGAGAGGGCGAGGGAGAGGGAGAGGGAGAGGAGAGGGAGAGGGCGAGGGCGAGGGCGAGGAGAGGGAGATGGGAGAGAGGAGAGCGGAGAGGAGAGGAGAGGATAGGAGAGGAGAGGAGAGGAGAGGAGAGGATAGGAGAGGGACGTAGGCGAGGACAAGAGGAGAGGAGAGGAGAGGAGAGGAGAGGGAGGAGAGGAGAGGAGAGGAGAGGAGAGGAGAGTTGAAGGTGTAAGTGCTAATTCTTTCTTGGTGCTATTGTTTCTCACACTGGTGCCTACACAGCAGCTTCCTTCTGCTGATGCGTGTAGCACACTGATGTGGACACTACAGCCAGATCACACAAATCACCCCATCAGCTTGCACTGGATTTGTGTCTGGTCACAGCTCACTTTTCCATGGCTGGCAGTGACTGTGCCTGTCTCATGAGCAAGCTGACAGGCTGGGGAAGTTTGGCCTGACACAGCCTGTGAAAAAGCCCAGCCCACAGTGGGCCTCTAACTCAGCTGCTGATAATCCCTTTCCTTTAGCTCTCCTTTTTCAATTTAAAGCATTAGAAATAAATTTATGAATTGCAAAAAGGCATTGTCTCATAAGATACTCAGTTACTATGCTGAAACAGCAAGAACAGGCCATAATAGTTATTTCAGCAAGCAGTGGAAGCATCAGTGTCAGTGGTTCAGACATTAAGAGCTCAGCTGAATTTCTGGTTAGTGCAGGACAGTGTGTTCTTGTTCTTAGGATAGTGGCTGATTGCTGCAGATGATTCCAGCTTTCCCAGACTGCTAAGCTGACGCTGTAGACCGCATGATGTTACAACACTTGTCACTACCTGTGATAGCAGAGGTGAAGTTCTGCAAGGAAATGCAGCAGTGACACAGCAAAGACACAGCTGGGGCTTGGTGGGGAAACGGAGTGCCTGGGGCTCGTGTGGGTGGGTGTCAGGGGCCTGAGATGCCCCTTGCACTGGGCAGGTAGTGCTGGCATGAGGATAGAGGGCAGCTGATGCTGCACTTGTTTACTGCATACATGCTGCTATTTCCAACTCTGTGACTCTGTCTGTGTTCCTAAGGGAGATTAAGGCTGCCCTTATTTCTGTGAATGCTCAGCTGAGATCATCCACAGCTTTAGTATCTGTGCTTTAGTAGGGCTGAATCCCATCTTGCAAACAGGTTTATAAACAGTGCTGCCATGATGGTGATGATCTATGGCAAGTGTACCAAGGATACCCTGGACACCAACATTGACAAAACCATGTTTCTTCCCCAAACCCTTTGCACAGCAGAATCATGAACTAGACAGTCATTTTCTCTACAGGCAGTCATCAGTGGGACCTCTGCCTCCACATCCCAGAGGACAAATTCCTGGAGGACTCACACAGGGATAATAGCCATGCTGTCTGCTAGCAGCCATGCCTTGGCTGGAACTTCCAGCCAAGGTTCCCCAGTGGTGGGATCAATCTCCCATGCAAAAGCCTTGGTGGCCTCCTTACTGGTGCTGTCGAGGGGATGACACATGACATGGAAGCAGATGGTGCTAATCCAGCTGGAAAGTCAAGTATAGATATAAAAATGTCTATTTACATTTGTAAGCAGAGAGGATGGCCTTCAGGAGGCTTCAGTAAATGGGGCTGCAATGCTGAAATCACGTGTGAACAGCTGTTCAGTGTGTGATGGCCATGTCAGCCCATGGAGCCACCTGGATCTGGCTGTTGGTGCTTCTCATGATGCTCAGAGCACAGCATCTGCCCAGGGTGCCAGAGGCCTCTCTGCCAGGCACATGTGGAAAGGGATGCTGTGGAAAGTGCTGCAGGTGTTCCTTGGTTAACACTCCTGTGGAGCAAAACAATAAAGGCAGCATGGGTCTCTGCTCTTTTCCACTAGCCTTTAATAGGGCATTTTCCTTGTACTTCAAAACCAGAATATGCAATACTCTGATAGTACTGTCCCCTGTACTTTCAAATAAATGTGTTTATAGAATGATAAATGGTTATAGTCTACACATTTTTTTGTCATTGCACTCCACTTCTTTTTCCTCTTGTAGAAACCTTTCAAAACTTGTATTTCAGTCCATTGTTAGGTGTTGAGTATTTGGGGCTAAAAGCAGGGACTGTGTCAGCTTGACCAAGGATGATGACTCTTCTGGTTCTGAGTTGTGCATTATGGTGGAAGGACAGGCTGAAACTGAATTAAAACCCATCTGTGTTTTCTGGTTTTTCCTTAAGTGAGACTTTTTTTCTCTTCCTAGAACCAAAAATTTAAGACTTAAAATTTTGACTTGAAATGTCATTTTTGGCAAATGGTTTTAGTACTACACTTTGGCAGACCTCCTGTGCCTTTTGCAAAAGAGCAAAACTAGCATAATCCTGTGTGTTTGGAGAAGTACACTTGCTAAGCCAGACTGTTTTTTGACCTAGATGGCAGCTCCTGCCTGCCTGTCTGGCTTGGGTTGTAACAAGTCAGCTCCCACAGTTTGGGCAGCTGCCGTAACCCCTTTCTCCAGAAAGACATTAGGAACTTAGGTGAAATCTAGGTCAGCCAAATCAGGGAGGGAGAAAAAAATCAAAACTTGTGTCTGAATAAAAATGTAGAAGCACTGCATTTGAAAATGAAATTTCTCTGTTTGAGAAGTCTCTGTTGTGACAATTCTGTTAAGGCAGAACTGGCATTATTTCCCGAATTTTCAAGTTGTTCAAATTTCTTGATCTGTTTGTTGATAATTGACAAAGCAGTTTGCCAAATGCTATGCCCTCCAGGGCTGGTAAGTGTTGCTTGTGTCTGTAGAACTTTATTTTTCCATTTCCAATGGATCATATTTTGAGATTTCAAGAGGAGAAGTTGTTTGTGGAGAGTCACTAAGGTACTTTCTTTGATTACTTCTGGGAATTTTTTTTTTATTGCCCTACACAGACTACACAAAAATAATTTTCCATTAGTATTTTATTTATTTGCCCTAGTATAGAAAAGTAGTACCATCAGGTCTTCACATAAGCCATGCTTGCTTTTTACCCTGAGTGTTGTTCTGTAAATAATAATGCTACTTTTATAAAACCACAGGACAAGTCTTTTGTCCATCGAGTATGTTTCAGTGATGCTAAAACAGAAAACAATGAAGATTTCAATGGACTCACTGTCTCAGCATCTTAACATAATTTAACCAACAGGATATGACAAGAACATGCAGCTGACTTCTTTCACTGTGTAACATCTTTAGGCCTGCAGCTGATTTGTGTAAACAATTATTTATTCAACAATCTCTTATCCAAGGAGACTTCCTGTGAATTGCGTAATTTGAGGCAGAAAAAACACAGTGAGCAAAAATATCACTGGAAGAGCCTAGAGCATTAAAGGAAAACAATAGGTGTTTTTCTCGCCTCTGATAACCAGCAGCAATATGTGTTGGGAATATTCATCACAGAAGTTTGGTCTCCAAAATGGCTTCAAATTCAATTGCTCCCCCCCTGCTGCCTTCAAGCTTAGCCCCTCCCCAACCACTAATTCAGCATGAGGTGTACACAGAAACTGGACAGGTGATTGGGAAAAGCAGCAGTGACAAGTGACAGGGATGGAGCTCTTAACTCTGCACGTTCCTGAGCAGCAGAGAAAGAGCTTGAAAGCAAAGGAGGGAGGAAAAGGGGAAGAGGAAACAAGAAAGTACCAGAAAAAGAAAAACTGGCTGAGGAGTCAATAGCAAAGACTGACAGGATTGGGAGTATGGCACTCCTGCAAGAGGCAAAGTTACAGGGAAATGAGGTGTTTTGTCTCTTTAATCTGGAGGGGACCTTTATTTTTCCTTTAAGTGCATGCATTCATTTGCTATCAGGGAATAAAGATGTTTCTCTGTCTTATAATGATCCAAATCCTGTCATTTTTGTAGAGGGAATAAATCAGAATATATGTATTAATAATTGGCAGCATCATCACTACATTTTCTGCAAACTGAGCTTTAGATTTAGTGGTACCATCATCATGTTCACAAAAATTACTCTAATCTAGAGTAAAGCTACAAGATGGGAAACAAAAAGCTCACAGATAAACCCACCAAATGAAAGGGTGCAGGAGGGGCTCTCCACCTCTCCACTGGAATTTCCCTGTAAGAAGGGCTGGTGCTGGGGGTGCATCTCCACACCTCCCACCCCACCACAGCATCATGAGCAGGTACATTCCCAAGTGATACAACAAGCCTTGTGTCTTGTAGAAAGACAGCATGATAACTTAAAAAATATGTTAGTGAGAATGGCTGCAGGTTTAACACCAGTCTGTAATTTGGATTTGCCAGCTTGTTCCGGGGATGCTGCCTGTCTCCACTGCGACACCTTGCAGCACCAAGCAACACGCTGCACTCTGGTGATGCTCAGCTCAGCTCAGCTCAGCTCAAGGCAGGCTCTGTTGCAGTCAGTGTAAGAGCAGCTGAGGTGGTTTTACAGGTTCCTGACCCTGTCTCACACACAGCTGAGCCAATGATTTTTCTTCAAGGGACTTGTGTGCTTGCTTCCAGTGACCCCTCTCAGCCTGCAGTCCTCTGTCTTACAAGTGTGTGCTCTGCAGAAGCCTGTGGTTTCAGCCCAGATACAACACCTTTGGGGAAGTGACCCGCCCAGTTCTCTTTTGGCTTAGTTGTTTTTTAGTTTTCTATTCCTACCCATATCCTGTGTGTTTGCTCCCAGCTTGCTAAACCTTCATACTGGTTGCAAAGGACTCAATATGCTGAGAGGATCCGTTTCTTCTCACTCCTACACAACTTCAAAGATGAACTTTTCATGGGACATTCCAAATAATAAGAAATCCCCACAATGGCTGTATGTGCTGGCTTCTATTTTAGAGTTGTGCTATCAAAGTCATCCTAGCTACATTTCAGCACAAACAGAGCTGTGCATTTCTTGGGACTGGTAAGTTAGGCTGTGTTTAAGAGGAAGACATGTGTTTTGCCAGTAGCATATTATGGGGGGAGTTTTACCCATAACATTTTCTGGTTTTCTCCTAAGGGCCTCTTTCAGTACACTGGCAACTGTTCTCTTGAATAAGACAAGCATTAAAACACAAAAACTTAAGTTTTTGTCCATGTCCCACTTTGGCGTCTCTTACATGCCCTATGGGAAATCCTTTTGGCATAAGTGGCTGGCACTGCAGCCCAGCTTATATCAACCTCTAAAATGATGATATTTAATTGAATAAAAGGTGAGCTGGTATAGAAGTGTGTGGGTAGACAGAAAGAGGTGCACCATACAGATGTTCATGGAACAATTACTTACAGTCAGCAAATGTCTTTATGTGAACATGACAGTGACAAAATAAAAAATGTTTTGTCATGCTAATGCTGTGACAAGGTCCTGTGTAGCTCAAACATATTAGGAAAGAATACTATATAATAAGAAGAATAATAAGAAGATATTAGTACATTGGTGAGTTTTGAGAACAGCCTGCAGATTTTCTGTCAGTATTAGGCCCCTGGCCATTGTATTTATTTTATAGATCCTAGTTTTGAAATTATGATCTTCTGATGGCAGCAGTAAATAAGCAATAGCACAGAGCAAGCTACTTGTTCTGTGGTTGTGCTCAGAGGCAGAGAGTGTATCACCATTTTTTCCATAGAGTCTCTATGGTGACAGACTCTACTGCTTGCCTTTTCCTTCTTGCTCACCCTTTTATTTAATTCTTTGATTTTTTCCACTGTAATCCCCCAGAACTGCTAAGGAGGAGGAAGTATTCTCTGCCCATAGCTTTCCTGTTTCTGCCATAAGTCTCTTGGGTTTAATCAAATGTGTGATTGAGGTGTGAAACTGTGATACTCATAAATTGATATTGTCTTATGTCAGAAGTGTCCTAAGTGAAAAAAGAGGTTGGTTTTTATGGAAACTGTCATCACATTTTATGCTTCTTCAGGAAGAACAGTCTGAGTTCCACCTTTCAAACCCTCTCCATGCCATAGGAGGTGCTTGTACAGTTTGCCCTGCTGGTGTGGCCCAGGAGTGCAGCCACATGTGGGTGAGGCAGTGAAGGCAGATCCACTGCATTGCAGAAGGTCTGTTATAAGCAGTGTGTTTCCCTAATCAGATTTTGTTTTACCACAGTGGTGGAAGCTGTTTTGTGCTGCTCATCATCTTTTTCACTGTCTCATAGATGCTGGGGAAGCAAAGACAGTTCCCATGCTGCATCAGTGCACAAAACAAGGTCATTAGGCAACCTGCTTCTAGCTACTGCCTCCAACTCCTGCTTTGGGGCAAGTTATTTCTGTGCCTTGAAAGGGGCAGGTGTGTCGTGATGCCCTTGCCCAGCTTCTGACTGGAGGACCTGGATTGCCAGCCACATTTGGAGACAGAGCCCTGATTTGGGCTCAGAAGTCTCTTTTCTGCACCATAAGGAGTGCAGAGAGCTGCCAAGTTCCCTACGAGGGAAAATCAGTGGATGAGAGGTAAAATAATTTCAGATCACTGATCTCAGACATACCCCTCTCTTACAAAAGCTTCTGTTTTGATTCACAACCCATGCACTGTTTCTTTGTCTCCCAGTTAAAGATTCAGGCAGGACAGAATGATTACTTTGATTTTTGTGGAAGCTCTTGTCAGACACCACATGGCTGTGTCCTAGTTGCCCCAAACCATTCTAGTTTCTGGCTGGGTTGTGTGAGTCACCTTATGTGCTTTTCAGCAGTTCTGTACAGGGATCTGCATTTTGGCTGAATTGGCCTTGAAAAAATCCTCACTCTTATAAATATTTTGACCTGCTGCTGGGCTATAGAAATCTATTCTTAGAGCAAATGATGCCATGGCAACTGTCCCTGCAATATGACACAGTAACAAGAATTCTGTCTTCTTTTAATCTGTAGCTCCCAAAATACCTTCTGCACATCCCAAGCCACCTGGCTTTCCCCACCCTCTCCAGATCCAGGAAAGCAGCTCCTTCCCAATTTATTTTTCTAGTTCAGTCTGAACCAAAACCATCTTAAGCCAATTTAAGTAGATCTGAAATAACATACTCAGTCCCAGCTGTCATAACCTATATTGCAGGATATTCCCCTTACTTTTCTATCACACTTTCCCAGTTGCTCTTATGATCTGGTTTCCCCTCAGGACTTCCTAAATAATCCTGTGACACGGGCCCTGTCATACCCTATGTTCCTCTTTTTATCTCCCACCAAAGGTGAGTTGTCAACTTGAAAACATCTGTTTGCACTTTTTTTTCAATAAATATAGCATGCTATTTATTCATAGGCTAACATTTTTACATACAGCCTTTTCTGACAAGACTTGCCTGTGTTTTATTTATTGATTTATGTCCAGTTAAAACAACTAGATTTTTTGGAGCCCATATATGTCAAGAGCTTGCTTTAGCTGTAAGGTACGTATGCCCATCCTAAGAGACAGGCTCTTCCTTAAAGAGCTGAAGACCTGGTATTATAAACGTGCTCAGAACTAACCATTACACATTCAGGACTGTTAGCAACAGACTTATAGAAAAATCTGAAATTTTTCACCTCTCCTGATCCATGCTTATTACCTACTAATTTCCCAAGTACACTGTGGGCTTGCACATGGCATCTTGCTAGTAATTGGGAGGTGCAGTACTCAGTACTGTTTGCTTGAGTACTGAGCCACCTACAAGCATTTGGTGAATAACTGGAGGACTTGTGTGTTCAGTACATCCCATATGCCATGACTGTCTTCGAGCAGCAGTACAGTGATAGCAACAATGTAGAGTTATAGAGGAGTTCTGCAGAAAAATTCCCCCCGGGTGTAACCCCACTGACAAATGACCTGCAGGACGAAAAGTAGCACACATGGCTCTGTGTGGCACTGATGTACTGAGGCGTGGCTGATAATATCATTTACAGCTCTTTAGTGGGGTCCCATGGGCATTAGAAAAGTAAATTGTCGTGCTAAAATGTGGGCATGAACAAAAATACTTGCCCTGGTTTCTCTGCCATAATAATAATTTAGTAATAATAATTTCTAGCATAAATTATATTAACCTTCTTCCTCTCATAAAAAGTGTTTTAGCCTATTAGGGAGAAAGAAGAGGGTAACAGACTAAGTATAACGTGCTGTGTTTTAAATTTATCACTGTGCCTCAAATTCCTTCTTACATTATTTTACTGTAAGCCTTTTAAGGTCACTATCCTTTTACGCAATGCAATGTGCTGATACGTTTGTATCAAGTTTTCCTTACTGGAATGTAAATCCTCTAAAATACATGCTGTTCACATTATGCCTATTTCTTCCAGCTCTCCAGTTGTCTTTCTGCACCACAGGAGGATGGACCACCAAACACTAGAATCTGGCAGGGGTAAGGGAGGGAAGGGTGCAGATGAGAGTGCAGAACCCTTCTCTGCCCCAGCTGCAGAAGGAGGGATCTGGAGTGGAGCAGTTTCACTCTCTGTTGGCTCCTGTTAACTGGGGTGCAGCTTTGAACTCGGTGCTCGTGCCTCAGGTGAACACCCAGAGCCATCTGTCTCCCCAGCTGCCATCAGGCAGGTATTGAACCATCCAGGCAGTGGGGAAGGTCTCCAGGAGGAGAGGAAGCAATAGCCTAACACATTCACTGCAACAATTTGGACCTTCAGCCCCCAAGGCCAGCAGCCCATCTGCTAGGGTCTGAGCAAACCTCCTTGCTCCAGCAGCTTTGGGGTTTATAAACTACACCCCCTTTTTTTTTCCTTTTTTTTTTTCTTTTTTTTTTTTCCCCCAAAGACAAAACTACATCCCTGGCAACAAACACCCTATTGCTTTACCATGGCCTAAGCCCATATTTTACCAAAATCCCCATGGGCAGACTGACACTCTCCTATGTGTGATGTGGCTGTTTCCTGGCAGCTCTGACTCTGACACCAGAGCTCATATTGTTGCAAAAATTCTCTTCTGCTGTGCCTGCATAAATAATTCTTTGTTGTGCATGTGTGTTTATATTTATTTATGTGTCTTTATTTGTATGCATGTGCGGTAGTCAGAGTTTTCTGAAGTTTCTAAGGGTGCAGGATGGGGAGGAAGCACAAGCCCCAGTGGGATTAACCCCGTCTGGCTCTGCACAGCTCTGCCTTTGTGTGTTTTTCCAGTTCAGCCCTCCCCTCCCTCCTGCCACACCCACTGGCTGAAATTGGCTGCCCCAGCAGTGACTAATTGTACCAGGTCAATGGCAGGGCAGCAGCTCCCTGCCCTCTTCTGCAGCTCCTTTCTCTCTCCACCTGAGGTGCTTTCTGGAGGAGACAGCCAAAGCTGCGTGGCTTTGAGGTTTTTTTGGACAGGGTCCTGCTTGCCTACCAGAGATGCAAGGAACCAGCTGCTTGGGCACTGGGCACTGGCGTCCTGCCACATATGAGGGACCTGCAGCACTTGGGTTTTGGTGAAGGAGGTGAGTGCCACAGAGTCCGTCTACATCACTGGCTCCCCAGGACCTGGGTTTAATTAATCCTTGATGCTTTGCATCACGTCTTTTTGTTGTTACCATCTAGCATGCATTTAGCACGTGTTTTTAACCAGGTAATTATTTTATCCTTAGATGAAGCATGTACGCCAGCACCTGTCATTAGCAGCATCATGTGTTCAGTTTATGCTGTAAATCCTCAAGTGCTATATTTGGACAAGTCTTTGTCATAAAATACCTCAGATGCCCTGTGAAGGCCTTTGATGAACTCCAGACATCCTCGTCACTAGGGCCATTACCTAGCTGTTTACCAGTTGCACTCTCAATCACCTATTACATTAATTGCAACGTTCCAATAATTAGATTTCCTGTTTTTCAGGTCTATGTGCTATTATTTAAGCCTTCCACAACACACAGACCTGGAATGAGTGCTGCCAATTTGCATTCATGCTAACCAAGTGCAAACAGAGCAAACTTCCTGAGAGCAGGGAAGGACACTCATGTCTGCGAGGACACCAGGCACTGTGTGGCAGCTTCACCTTCCCTGCACAGGCTTCCCCACTGAGGAGAAAATTTTACCCCCCAGTTCCACTTCAGCCTACAATAATTGAGATTTCCCAAGCCGCTAGCCAACTGCATCATGACTAGGAGCAGTGGTGGTTTTATCTCTTCTTTAACACCTATTTCCTGAATGCAATGTTCCTCAGTCTTTCTCACACAAGATCTCCTGGAAACTTATTTTTTTTCCCCCTTTTATAAATCTTGCCTTTCAAAATCAGTTGCTCGGTATGCAATTTGCCTTGGAAGATATTTGCAGTACCATTTTAGTTCTGTAGAAATGCATTTATTTCCTATAGGAATAATATGCAGTGAACACATTTTATTCCCCTGCATCTGTCACATTGAAAAGACGGTGTTTAGTTTAGGCATTTTCCTGTCCTTCTGTGAAAATTCATGAACTTATTTATTCAGGTTATGAAAACATTGCAGGATCTGCTTCACTATTTGCTGCCAGACCACACGCCCATCCCAGCCTTTCACCCCGCCTTCCTCACCCTCTCCAATACCAGGCTTCCCACACCTTCCGTGTATATGGCAATAAGTCAGAAGAGGAATCCTTTCTGCCAAATGAAGTCTTACTCATTAATCAGCAATTTGTTGTTATATTTATCACAGGTTTCCTCACTAGGCAGACTCTACAAAGTAACCCAGAAAGTACCTTTGGTTTCTGTGGGAGCTTTGTGTGGGTTGCTTATGAAATTCTACCTGTTGTGCATGTTCTCCACTGAAGACCCAGCTGGAGCAGAGACGCTTCAGTGAAGCTTTTGACTCAGCTAGGACTGAAGTTATTCCTGCTCTGGAAAATAAATAGCAGCATGGTGAGCAGTCTGGGAAATCCAATGCAGCTGACACCGGGAAACACCAAGGAAACTGCAATGGGAGCAGGAGTTAAGGGACCACAGGGCAGTGACTGAACATGCTGGAAGAGACAGCATGCTATGGTCTGCACAGGACTTTAGGAGGCACTGATATCTCCAGGACCCTCCACACCTGGGTGGTTTAGCTGGGGCTAATCATGAGGCTGTCCAGGAAAGTCCTTTTCCTGGCCCCGTGGGGCTGGTGTCTCAATGAGACGCTGTGTTTTGGCTTAAGAAAGAATGTGTGAAAAGCACAAGGTGGGGGTCAGAGGTCTGGGGTTAGAACAGAGCAGCAGTGTGTGAAGGAGAGATAGAAGAGGCTGTACTTGCACATTGAAGTCATTCCTCATAGGAGATGACAGCTTTAAAGTTATTTCACAGTCTTTAGAAATATGTGTTTACTCAGTAATAACAAGAGTTTTAAAAACCCCTATTAAAATAATAATGCCTGCATTAGCCCTTCTTCTGAGAAAATGAAAGATTGAAATTTTTTTTAGGCTAAATACATCTTTCCCTGTTCTTATCAAATATGCAACGTTTCCTACTCATCATACCTTCTGCAGTGTCTTTTAGTTTCTTTTAAAATACTCCTCTAGCTAAGAGCAGAGAGATACATCACAGTAACATTCCTCAATGGCTACAGAAATAATTCCTTTTTCTTCTTTTCCTCCTCCTCTTCCTCCTCCTCCTTCTTCTCCTCCTACTTTCCCAGCTTAAGTGACATCTGCTTTAATGCTGGATTTGAGGCCCAAGTACTACTGAGGGCTCACAAATGCCACATTTGCCCTCTTCTGAGAAGTTGGGAGTGAGAATTTCATCTTTCTCCTTTGTTCCACAGTGGACAACACTAAATGGAGGGGAGCTGCCAGCTGTAAACTACTCCTTACCTGCAATATGAGTCATGTTTCTAAGCAGATATTTTTTCCTGGTAAAAAAATAATAAAGCAAGTCTTCAATATCAGTAGAAAATACCGTGCATTTTCACTTTTCTTAACCAGAACAAGTATTTATCTTTCTCCTGTTGAGCAGCTTGGATCAAATATACTCACACTGCTGAGGGAAGACTCAGTTGGTGGAGCAATAGAAAGATCACAGCAGAAAAGAGACAATTATCACAGCTTATTGGGAACCAGGCACTAAATCCTTTTCTAAAAAAAGGAATATATATGTACATTTGCACTGAACACAGAGCAATGTGGGAACTCAGCGCATCACCTCGGATGCTCTGAGTCCCAGGGAGACCCCTTGGGGGGCTCAGAAGTCCTGGAATGTAGCCAAAGGCACCTGGTGGCTTGATTTTGACCCTTCAAGGGTCGTGCTATCAAAGCATGAGGATATGGAAGTTTCAGAGGTTTGAATGGTGTAGGGCAGGTGTTTTTATAGAATAGAATATAGGTTTTAAGATTTTGGTACAGGGGGGTCTAATGGAGGCAAGATGGAGGATTCAGGCCCGACCTCGTGGCTTTTCTCCTTCTTCTTGTCATCCATCTTCTCTGTGATGTGTGCATTTTAGATTGGTTCATACTAAAGGTGCACTGTTTAATAAAGGTGATGGGTATTGGAGAAAAATTGTAAATATCACATACGCAATTATCAGTATAAGAATGTGCGACCGCCCTAAAGGGGCAGAGAGTGCTTGTGGCTGCCTTGCTGGTCAGATCTCGGCTGGGCAGAACAAAAACCTTAGAGATAAGCTTTAATAAACAACCTGAAGACTGAACTATAGAGGAGTCCAGACTCGTCTGTTCATTGCGGGCTGCCTGCGAACCGTCCCACGCGAACCACCCCACGCATGTCCGACAGAGACACACAGCCGATCGGACATCTGGCGATCCCTGGGTGGGCTCAGGTGGGCTCGAGAAAGGCTCAGGTGGGCTTGAGACTGGCTCAGGAAGAGCACAGGAGGAACGCAGCCTGAACCCAGGCGGGCAGCTCCCACAGCTGGACTCGTTCCCAGGAGCACGCTGATATCTCCCGGAGAAAGCAGCGTCTGCAGACGGAGAATGCAGCAGCCACTGAACAGCAACAGCCACTGAGACCATCAACAATCATCGCACTCCTCTTCCACCGAAGGAGACTCGTACCAGGACAGCCCGGACCGGAATCAGAAAGGCGCCTCTGATCCCATCTCCTGCGGACTGCTGGACAGGACCAGGAGCCTTCGGACTGCCCCGACGACACAAATTCGGTGAGAAGGTTCAGATTTAAAACATCAATCACTATGGGAGGCACATACACTAAGGAGCAATTAGAAATCTTAGCGTCCTTACAAGGCTTGGCACAGATGCATACAAAGGGAATTCCCAAGAAACATCTTAAAGATTTATTACTGTGGGTCAGACTTAATTACCCGCATTCAGAGACCCGGTTGTTATTTGAAGTGGGTTTCTGGCAGGAGGTCAACAGGCACATATATTTGCTAGCAACAGAAAAGGATGAGGCAGCCTTGAAGTTATTATCTCCAGCAAGGATTATGTTGGAGGCAATTTCGGCTGAAGCTAGAAGCGCAGCCGGACAGTTAGGTGATAAAAACCCCGGAAAGAAAAGGGGGGGTCAGGGCATGGGACAGAGACTAACTCTGGTCTCAGATAGCCCGGGAAAAACTGTCCCCGAAGAAGAGGAGGGGCAGGAAAAATTAGAACTGTCTTCACTTCCTATTCCCCGAAAACCCAAGAAAGCCCCAAAGCGTCCTGAGACCCCAGAGAACTTAAGGGACTCAGACACCGAGTCAGACACGAGTCCTGTCCCAGAGCCAGGCGATCCTGTTGGGGGGGAAATTCCCGAGTTACAGGAGCCGAGGGCGGAAAAGACAGGGGGGGACGTGGAGTCGCGAACGGGGGTGGAGGGGAGCGGGACCGGCACGGAGGCACCGAGCCGCGGCGACCGTGATTGCGCAATAGGGGCGGCGTCGGGGGCGGCGGCGGCGGCGGTTCCAGGCGGGGAAGGAGGATTTGTGAGGGCAGGGGGGCATAGCACGGGTGGTACGGGTGCCGTGCCGGAAGCGGCGGCTCAGATGATACGCGCGGGGCGGGAGGCGTGCGCGGGACCGGGGGCGCGCGGGACTTCCGGGAAGGGCGGAAGCTCCACTGCGTCCATCTCAGATACGGGCAGTGAAGCGGGCGGAGCCTCCGAGACCCAGGCGGGGTCCGGCGGGAGACGCAAGAAACGCATGACAATGACATCACAGCACCCGGAAACAGGGATGCGGCGTTCTGCCCGGATCGCAGCGCGCACGCGGGCCAAAGCGCGGGGCGAGCTTGTCGCGAGGAGGCGGGGCGTGAATACGACGTCAGAGGGGGAGGGAGAGTCGGAGGCGGAGACCGAGGGGGAGGCATCGGAGACGGAGCAGGGCGGAGACAGTGACGTCAGCTCAGGGGAGACGGGGGGCGTTCCCGGGGCCGCGCGAGCACGGAGGGTGCGGGCGGAGCGCGGCAGGGGGAGGGTCCCGCCCCCGGCGGCATCTCGGACGAGGAGGGGGCGTGGCCACAGCTCCAGTTCCCGGGGCTCCACCCCTTCTCCGGTCCCGATCCCCATGGCTCCAATCCCTGAAAGGCAGGCTTCACCCCCCCCAGGGGGACGTGCAGGTATTCAGCCTACATTGGCAGCCCAAGAAAAAACCGTGCGAACCCAATCTCGTAGCAGGTCTGCAGCAATGCAGCAATTCTTTCCTACAATATATAAAGGGAAAGGTGCAGAGAAAAAAGCAATGTTACCAGAGCAGATGGATTACCCATCGACCTCGGAGTTTCGAGGGTTTGAAAATACGCCATATGGAGCGGATCAAAAGGGGGATGATGTGATACAAATCACAGCATCTCAAGGCATTCCTGCATGGATGTTTTCAGCAGCAGAGGCAGCGAGAAGCTTTGTGCATTCACTCAACACAGCAAAAAAGAAAAAACAATCACGAAGATCTCAAATTTCCTTTTTACATATAGGGGCAAAGCCAAAACCCTCGTTTCAGATGCAAAACGTGAGGAAAAAAAAAAAAAAAAAAAAAAAAAAATTGTCCAAAATCAGAGAAAAGTGAGAAAGCACCAGGCTTTTGCCCAAGATACAGGAAAAAGGAAGGGAAAATCAATGCAAATCAGTGTTGTTCTAAATATGATGTAGATGGAAATCTTCTGTTTTGAAAAATGCCTCTCAGGGAGAGAGATGGTACCATATAAAGATAGAAGCATTAGTAAGGATTCAATTACTTGAAGTTCTCTGAAGACAGAGCATTTGAGAAACATTATTCAGATCCTATCTGTGGGGTCATCAGCTGATTCTCCAATGGTTCAGAGTTTTAGGGATTGTTGTCATTGAGTTTGTAACCTTTGTTAGATTTTATAGGTAAGACTGATAAATAAGGATTGCTGTTAATGTTATATGAATACTTTAAAAAGGTTTGTCTTAACTCCTTCTAATACTTCCTGTTGATAAGTTGATTATATAATGAGAATTCTCAGAATTTGTGATAAGAATTATTATCAGGGTATTGTAGTGTTTATAGCCAGTCAGTGTTTCACTATCTCTTTTGGGTGAAGCCACATGTCTCTTCAGAATCTTGTCCTTATTTCCTAACTACTCACAGGTTTTTGGATTTCTTTTAAATCCAGACTGCCTCTCTTGTGGTTTTCTTCATTTATTGTTTCTTCAGTTATTACAGAGGTACCTCAGCCAAGATTTCAAGAAGTCTACTGTGTTCGAAGAATTTCCATCCCAACAGAAGTTTCAGAGGGATCCAATTATTAAATGGTTTGATAGATCTTTAATCCTAAAGTTTCTTATTCATAATTGCTGTTTTTAAGAGTCTCATTTTAAGAATGTGCTAAGTGATATCCATCATTTAGAGTTCAGGCTCTGGCCAAGTCCTAGCTCTACTTGAATGGAGTGATTGACAATCAGCCCAGATGTTTTCTGCATCAAAAAGTATTCAAGTCCTTTTGGCTTGGCAATTTGACCGTCTATGATAGCTGAACCTGTTTTCAGAGAGAGTTTGGAGAAACATGAATCCGGACATGGATTCTCCAGTTCTCTGCTGTTGTAAGGTTCATCAGCTGTCGCAGACTCTGGGATGACAGTTCAGTGTTGTAGTGTTTGACAATTGTATGATTGCAGATGTGTTATTGGTTATGTGTATTATCTAATTAATCTCTAATTGCTGTCATTTTACATTTCCCTATGCAATTGCATAGAGACTGAAACGGAGTTGATCAATGTTTTATTTTCATATCAGGACCCATTCTTCACCTCCAAGATTTTGAGAAAATCCTCCAGTCTCTTCGGGGACGTGGATTTGTTTGTGTTTTAGCAGGTACAAAAGTCCAGGTGAACCCCAGTGAAGAATGTGAAACTCCATCCAGTGCAAGACAATGTTGACAAGAAGCGCAGGCAAGAAAACGCTGGCCATTCCATAAGCAGAAAAGAAGATGTACAGATGTGGACTGCACAGAGATTCCAACCCTTGTGCTTTGCCCATAGAAGGCTGTGGACTTTGGGTCACTTCATGGGTGTGGGAATCAGTGGTGTTGTAAAATTGTTGTTAGATGATAGCTTGTTATACTTTTGTAAGGCTTTAGTTCTCTTGTTCATTATGCCATGTGTTCTTCTGTGTGTACGACGTGCAATGAGTCAAGTTACCAGACAAGTGCTTTTTGTGCAAAGAGAGGGGGGAGATGTGGGAACTCAGCGCATCACCTCGGATGCTCTGAGTCCCAGGGAGACCCCTTGGGGGGCTCAGAAGTCCTGGAATGTAGCCAAAGGCACCTGGTGGCTTGATTTTGACCCTTCAAGGGTCGTGCTATCAAAGCATGAGGATATGGAAGTTTCAGAGGTTTGAATGGTGTAGGGCAGGTGTTTTTATAGAATAGAATATAGGTTTTAAGATTTTGGTACAGGGGGGTCTAATGGAGGCAAGATGGAGGATTCAGGCCCGACCTCGTGGCTTTTTCTCCTTCTTCTTGTCATCCATCTTCTCTGTGATGTGTGCATTTTAGATTGGTTCATACTAAAGGTGCACTGTTTAATAAAGGTGATGGGTATTGGAGAAAAATTGTAAATATCACATACGCAATTATCAGTATAAGAATGTGCGACCGCCCTAAAGGGGCAGAGAGTGCTTGTGGCTGCCTTGCTGGTCAGATCTCGGCTGGGCAGAACAAAAACCTTAGAGATAAGCTTTAATAAACAACCAGAAGACCGAACTATAGAGGAGTCCAGACTCGTCTGTTCATCGCGGGCTGCCTGCGAACCGTCCCACGCGAACCACCCCACGCATGTCCGACAGAGACACACAGCCGATCGGACAGAGCAATTCCTTTTTTCAGAAAGGTGTTGCTGTATAAAAGCCTAGAATAAACATTTTATTAATGCATTGCTTTTAATATAACAATTTTAGAGCCTAATTGCATTCCAGAAGCAATTATCTCTTGTAATGTGTGCTCTGGATGTAACGGAGACAGAAAAAATGTTTCTGTAATTAATGACAAAATCTTCTGCATCAAAAGCCCTTTGCCTGCCAGACTTTTTCCACACAGCTGTGTCTGCAGGGTGGTTGGTGCATGGCTGCTGGCTTCCAGGTCTGAGCTCCAGGACTGTAGTGGCAGTCGCTTGCTACAGATTAGGTGCTTTGCAAGTCTGAGCAATGCTACAGGGTTTTCCCCTAGGATTTGAACTCTGGCACCAAGTCTTTGTCCCCAGAAATGCTCTTGATGAGGAAAGCTTTGACTTAAAGCTCCACTTCCACCCTTCTAGGACAGGAGCCATCAAAATTATGTTTTTGTTAACATGATCTTTTTATCAAATCCTCGTCCAGTTGAGTTCTAAACCTGCCATATAATTGCATTTTGTATTTCAATCACTACGTAACCACATTCTTTAAGTACTTTCTTCCCCACGGCAGAGGGGCTGGTTGTGCTGGGGTAGAGATCTGATGGACATAAGTTTCAGTTCTTTTCTAGACACTCCAATCTGTGTGTGGAGTCTGATTTACAATATACTTAGCTAGCCAAGGTAAAGGGTATGGGTAAATCTAGGTCCTTTATGGCCAGCTTAACCGGGTGTCAGGCATCCCAGCTTCCTTACAAGCTTTTGTCAAGTGTTAGGACTGCCTCTGCTGTAATTCACAGAGCCACCCTCTCATGGCTGAAAATACACAAAGCCCTTTTTGGCTACCTTGGGAACACATCTAGTGAATCACTGAATAGTTTGGGTTGGAAGTGATCTTTAAGGTCATCTAGTTCCAAACCCCAGCAGACCGAGCTGCTGAAAACCCTGTCCAACCTGGCCTTGAACACTTTCAGGGATGGAGCACCCACAGCATCTCTGGGCAGCCTGTGCCAATGTCTCACCACTCCCTCAGTGAAGAATTTTTTCTTACCACCCACTCTAAATCTCTTCTCTTTTAGTTTAAAAATTGTCCTATCATTACCTGCCCTTGCAAAAACTCTGTCTCCCTCTTTTTTCATAAGCCCCCTTTAGGTATTGAAAGGCTGCAAGGAAAACTTAGAATCAACTAAAATTATATTTTGTTTTGAAGATTGTGGTTTCACATGTACTAAAAGTGCTCTCTATGCCTACACACCAGCTAAGAAACAACGATTTTTTTTTCCTCAGTGGACCAACAAAAGGCATCTTTTTCCTAGATGACATAGACAGGGTTCCTAATCTGCTGATCACCACTAACAGCTTGCTGTCTGACACATTTGTTTATACATCCTACTTTGAAAATACCATCCATGTCTATGGCCCAGCACAAATGTCGACCAGCGTTCAAAGCCAAAAGCCTGCTTGAGCATCCTTCAGGACCTCTGGGTAATTCAGGTTGAGGAATTACATCCAGCCAACCTTGCACTTAATTCACAATTTCTTGTCTGTGTAGAATATATCTAGTGTAGAACATATCTACAGAATATCCAAATAGGTGTGCTAAATTTGGGGCTGCACAGAGATTGTGTCCCACACACTTTGCAGCTGGACAGCCAATGTACCTGCCACACAAGGTGAGCAAAGAGTTCTCAGCTAATTTTGGCAATTCTTACATAGGCATATAGAAACTTTCTTCTCAGAAAGGGTTAAGAAGAGCTGATAATTTTGGTTGTGTTCCACTAAAGCTGTTAATTGGGAAGTTATTCCACACAAAACCCAGCATCAAGCCCCCTGCCTTTGCAAAAGCACAGTGTTACTCTTCAGGCTATTTTATGTCAGAGCACATCTTGTTAACCAAAGGGGCAGCTGCAAGCACAAGGGAGGAATGCAATGGGCTCTGAGTAGCCAAAATCCTCTAGAGGTGGAACAACCTGCTTTAGTCTATAACTTTCCTACAGGAAAGCTGTAAAAGTTGCAAAGCTCTCAGAGCTGCTTACTGGGGTAAATATTGGGTCACCATATATTTAGCAATGATGACATAAAACCTCAGAAAAATACAGTGTATGAAAGAAAGTCCCTACAAGTAACTGTAGAGGGGGAAATGGGAAAGGGTTTGCCTGAATCTATTCTCAGTTGCTTCTCTTCATACAGATAAATAAGTGAATGTTCTGTTGTATTTTCTTCATTCTAGGAGCAAAAAATGCTCAGAGAAGCTGTGTAATTATTTTACTCAGTCTTCCCTCTATGAGGGAGCTGAGAATCAATCACAGCATTCACATCTGAAAGCTGGACTTTGAGGTCAGGCAAAAAAATTCTGTCTTCTTCTGTCTCACTTTCTTTCTGTGTTCTGCTAAGTTGGTGCAATAGTATTGTGTTGCTTACAGGCATCTGCAAAATAATAAAGGTGGTATCTTAAAACTGGATCAATTGGGCATTTATGTGGTAGCTGTGGCTCATTCTGTAATGATGAGGTTAAATCAGAACAGATGCCTCTTGGAAGTTTCCTGAGAGCTTATTTGATGATGGCATAGTCTCACTTTGCAGGGAAGGAAGGTCCAGGCCAGGCACTTCCTGGAGGCAAACAAATGGTTCTGTTATTCTGCCTGCTCTGCACCACGCAGCTGTGAACCCTAGTTACATGCTCAGATCAGTTCATGGCTGATGTCTCTGTAGATATTTTCTCATGGTAAACAGGCCTCTAAGACCTTGGGTAGCCCAGGAGTAAAAAGCCCCAGGCACTTCAATTACATGCTCACATAGCTGGGGGTGATTTCTAGTTTCTTGACAGCTTGCCTTCTGGATGCTTTAGAAAGGTGTGGTGCTCTTTTCCTTTTTTTTTTTTTTTCCCAAGAAATGTGTTTAGGCTGTGAAATTTACTAATGTGTTTGCCATACTGCAGCAGGGCTCCTATGGCAGGTGGATTTTTTTATCAGTGAAGCCTTTTCCCAATGACATACAACACTTCATGAAACTCATCTGGTACTAGTACTGCAGCCAGTAATCAAAAGAACATCACAGTTAAATAATAAATGAGCAGAAACCTCAGGTTTTACTGACCATCATGGTTTGATTGTCACCAGTCAGAACTTGCCTAACATCTTCATTCAGGAGGCAGCTTGCCAAAAACAATGGACAGCCATTGAGTTGACATGAAATGTGCAGATCTGGTACACCGTGATGTACCTGTTGACCCACAAAGCTGGAATATCCATGTCCTGGATGTCTCCCCACTGAACTGAGAGGAGGAGCTCTAAACAGAGATAGGTATTTCCATACTGTGCTGGTTTTGCATGGGATGGGTTAAATTTTTTCCCACTAGGGCTGAGTTTTGGATTTGTTCTGAACAGTGTTGATAACACAGGGCTGTTTTTGTTATTGGCAAGCAGGTCTCACACAGAGCCAAGGCTTTTTCTGCTTCCCAAACAACCACATCAGCAACCAGGCTGGGGGTGCAAAGGGAGTTGGGAGAGCACACAGCTGGAGCAGCTGACCCCAGCTGACCCAAGGGGCATTCCAGACTGCTATGCTCAGTAGAGTAAGTGGGGTGGAAGTAGGAGGAAAGGGAGGATATTTGAAGCGATGGTGTTTGTCTTCCCAAGTCACCATTAGGCAAGATGTGGCCCTGCTTTCCTGGAGATGGATGAGCACCTGCTGCCATGGGAAGCAGGGAATTAATTCCTTGTTTTGCTTTGCTTTCATGGGAAACTTTTGCTTTTTTTATTAACCTGGTTTTATGTCAATGCATAAGTTTTCTAGCTTTTTTAACCTTCCAGTTTTCTCTCCAGTCGCACTGGTGGGGAGTGAGCAAGCAGCTGCATGGGGTTTACCTGTTGACTGGAGTCAAACCATAACACATACTCCTGGATATTTCCACTTCTCTTTGGTATAGTTGGCCTTTCTTAACTGCATCACATGGTTAAAAGTGCAGTGCTCAATCTTTTCTTATTTTCTGTCTGCTATTACCAGCTTCTCTGACCTGTACCATGTGTAGATTTATCTTTCTCTGGATCTATTAATTCCACCTAAGTATTGCGGGTTTGGGTTTGTTGTTTTGTTTGGGGTTTTTGTGTGCTGCAGAGGGAGGGTTTGCTTGTTTTTCTATTGCTGGGACATGTCACTCCTCTTCGCCAAAGTCCTCCATGCTGTATTCCTGTGGGGTTCCTTCCCTCAGAAGCTCTACCACCTTTCACTGTTTTGGCACTTCACTCTATTCTTGTTCAATTTGTTTGTTTGCTTGCTAAAATTGCCAAGTATGACATTGCAGCCATGAAAGCTCTTCCAACTCTCACATTCTACTCAGTTGGGACATTAGCTGTTTGAGTTCTAGAGAGTGGTTTCTTTATCCATTGCACTGTCCTAAATAAATTGATCTTCTATCATTGTGTCTTAAAACATGTCCTAAAGCTCATACAGTGGAAATCTTTCCATTTTATTATTTTGAAACAGTTCTTTCAGTTTTTTAAAGAAGTGAATCATTAGAATAGTAGTTTTGCTTCCTGTATCTATCAGATAAACTTCAGCATTCTTCCCCCCGCTTCTGATCAGTGATTTCACTACTTTCCTCATCATTGTGCAGGAAGCTGTAGTTAATGCTTCCTGTCCCTTCATCTACTCACATGCACAAAACTGCATCTGATGACTTTTCTGCTCTAACATGCTGTGATATTCCCCTTGTCTAGCTCTGTAATGAAACTCCACTGAGTAATCATCTCCTGGAAAAGGGCTTTTGTATCTTGGGTAAAATTATATATATATATACACGCATATATATATATTGAATTCTGTATCTTGTCAGCATTGCACAGTTTGTGCCATTGTGCAGAATTTTATCCAAGCAGCACTAACAACCATTGAAATCTGGAAGCTGACAATTTCACAGATCATCTAAGCACAACAATGACTTCAAGAAGTGAAATAAGGGTAAAGATTCCTTCCACCTGGAAAGACTCGATCTCCAGTTGTCTAGTTCTGATTCAGCCTTGCGGTGACTCACATGCTGGGCATTCCTCAAGTGATTACTCAGTGAAGATGTTCTGGTTGGTGCAGTTCAGCTTCCTTTAGTCCAGTGATGGATAGAGCCAGCCTTTCGTTTGCAAGGCAGGCTGATTTCTGGATGACCTGTAGTCTAAAGAGCTGCTGAATTTAAACACTGACCTTTAGCTTTCCTACCGCCTGCATTGATGCACAATTTCATTTGATTCGTAGTGAGATTTCAATAATTACTTTTGGTAAAAACAGAAAACATTTCCTTAAATCAGTAATGTTGCTATTACCTTGATTTGATCAGTTTCACTTTATTTGTTTTAACAGGAATTGTTAAAACAAATAGAGTGAAACTGTAAATTGTTTTCACTACAGCCAGTTTGGGGGACTTTTGTCAGCTACTCTTTTTTTGAAAATTTAGAAATTTCTCCCCAGGAGGCTCGATGAGTTTGAGTTACTAGATGTATTTGTTGAATTTCACATTATTTCTTCTCATGTTATAGAAAATATAAATGGCAAGAATGTGACAACCAAATGTCTTGATCTAACTTTCTGTGGTTCACAAGAAAAGACATATTTAGCCTGTACCTAAGCTTAATCCATTTTATGTGGTGTAGAGGAAAGAGGGTAAATTGCAGGTGAGGTAAACATTTAAATAATTAAAGGAAAGCTCCAGAGATTATGTGGTACTTTAGTGCTGTGATATTTCTACTCTGAGAATATGGGTATGAATGATAACTACAGTTCCAGCTCTGACTCCAAAAATCCTTATTAGTAGTGCAAGTGGCTGCAAAAATTTCTAGCATGTGACAGCACAGTAAGTTACTGATGCTTTGTGAATAAGTGTGATCAGTTTATCAGCTTTATTAAACTGAACTTCTCTTATCTGCTTTTCGACCATCCTTTTTCCCAAATGCCAATATTTTTGCATCAGAGGATGTATGGAAACTGTGCAGTTGTTCATCTGCAACAGTGCTGTTGGCTTGCTGCCGTTCATTCCTTCCCTACTGTGTGGGTGTCAAGCTGGCAATCCCTGAGCACAAGTCATAGCGGTCCTTGGGAAGCAACACCATGGGAAAAGGGATAGCCAAAGGGATAGCCAAAGGCATTGCTCAAGAGCAACACCCAGGATAAATCAGCTTTAGTGAATGCACCAAGAGAAAAGTAGAACTAATTCCTGCATCTTGAATCTGAATAACATATCAGTTCATTACACAGGATGTGAACAAAAAAGTAATTCAAATAGGATATGTCTCTTAGTGGGGAAAAAATTCCAGTGTTTTTTCTGTGGCTGAGCTGTACAGACAGGATTGCTGAAATCCATTGTGCAGATCTCCTGAACTGCTCTGATACTTGTAATTTTTATATTTGTTAATATTTTGGCAATTTCCTCCACACATGGTTAACTGTAGCAGTGTTTGTCATCTGAACTCTTTATCGTATTGTACTATTGTTTCATCCACTGCTTAAAATAAGGATGAGCTATTATTTTTAACTGAATGTCTTAGAACTTGTTGCTGCTTTGAGGTGTTTTTAATCTTGTAGATCAAAGACTTATAGCTGGATCTGACTTTTATTGTGTCTTTCTTAGGGCAAATTTTAAACTGACATCACATATTGTCCCTCTCAATTCCTTATAGTCACAGTGAACTCATAAATCTCAAAGTTGTGGAAGCACTGCTTTTCATGTTACAGCAAGCTAAAAGTTCTCTCCCTTTCCTGTAGATGCACAGCTATGCCGCAGAGGTCCACAGCTGGTGTCCCACAGGCTTGCAGTGCCCTGCACCTGGAAATGAGCCTGTTGGATGGTGTGCTGGGCAGCACACTTTGATTTCAGCCTCTGGGAGCAACATGGGAATGCCAGCCAGGTGCTCAGAATTCTCAGGCTGTTTAAAACTAAAGCCCAAATGTAGATTCCCAAGGCCCATGAGATTTGTCTTGAGATGTTGAGGGGGCTGATACTGACAATGGCAATACCCAGTCTCCTGGGTTTGGGTAACAACTTTCTTACAGCTTTTGGCCAGCAGGGGCACCTTATTCTTTTAGGAAAGAATACTCCCGTAAACCAGTTTCTGATTCCTGCTTGCTTAGGAGAGCCAAACTAACTGAGCAATCTGATGACTGGTTGAGAAATAGCATTGCCATCTTGGGATTTGCCCCGTGATACAACCTGGCTGTGGCTGCAGGTTCTCTCATGCTGGGACAGATTGAAAAGCAAGAGGATCCAAATCGGCCAAATGCACTGATTCCCTCCCAGATACTACAAAACACATCCCTCCTGCTAGACCTCTCTGCTGTATGTTTAGCAGTGTGAGACTTTTTTTGGCTAACTATGCAATGAATTTCAGAAAAAACCTGGCAGCCTAGAAGCACAGTATATCAATCAATCAATCAATCAATCAATCAATCAATCAATCAATCAATCACAATGAAATAAATAAATGAATATGCACACATGTATTTGTTACTACTTTAGAAGAGCTCTGGGACCACATTAGCTTGGGTGAAGTAGGAAAGAATTAACAATGAAGGTGAAAAGCAAGGTGAGGCATGTAGGTGGCTAAATGGAATTAAATGTGTAATTATGTGACAGGATTCATACTCCTATGAATCACAAATGGTGCTACCATTTTTAAAATGAGTGCTGTGGTGAAATAGACCACACTATTTTAAATTATGTAGGTGGAATTGAACCTTATTTGTTTCTATCAATCTTGGTTGGCTATAACTTTTTTTTTTGAGAAGTATGTAACTGTTAGGAATGCATTATGTTCTGTTTTTCAGAGGACTCTACTGCTGAAGTGTATGATGAGTCACCTAATTGAACTGAGATGTGTGTCATTACATAAGGAGAAAAATAGATTAAAAGTACCACCCAAATGCCAATGTGTACTCTTATTCTGATTAGAGTAAAAAGACTTGGAAATAGTTTATTTCATTTATTTATTTTAAAAAATTAAATATGTTGAAAATTGGTTAAGGGTTTAGAGGGCATCAGTTTAAAAATAAAAAAAAAAAAACCCTGAGAAAATATTCTTGCATCTACTGATCAACTGAAAACTTCAATGTCTTCTGGCATCTAGAGCAAAGAAGAAAATTCTCCTCTTACAGAGCCACAAAAGAATCTGGCATTTTCATAACACCCATTAGGAAGGTGCCTAGAGAGCAGGTGATGTTTCCAGTACAAGTCAGAGGCACAAGAGCTGAGGATGATTTAAAAAATGTGGACTGTAGCCCTAAGGTAAAGATGGGGGCTGTGTAATTGCTCACATTATGTGACTGGGTGTGCCCATTAACTCCACGGAGTTAATGCCAGAGGCAGTGACAAACAACAGCCCATTATCCTTTTGGTAAATCCATGACTGATAATGATGTCAGAGCTATTAAAAATAATGAGCTGCTCACATGTCACAAAGAACTTCGGGTAGATGTAGATCCTTTTTGCAACATTAATTCGGGGGTGGGAGGGGCAAGAAAACCTTTATCCGTGTGGGAATAGTGATGACACAGAGACTCAGCCCTGCCTGCCCTCACTTCTCCAGTCATGGCCTCACAGCTTCACCACTGGCTGTTAGGAAGGCCCCCACCACCACCAAGGTTAACAATTTCCTTCAATGAAGCTGTCCCATCAGAAAGCTCAGCCTGACATTACTTAAAGCCTGAATTTTCCATGCTGGACCACAGTGCCGCAGCATTTCCCAGATGCTGCATGCCTGATACATCCAGAGGTTTGGGACAGACAGTCAGCTGGGAGCTAGGTGTGCTTATGGTGGGCTCAAACCGCTGCTCATGATCTTCCTAACTATTCCTTGCTTGGGATAGATCTCAGGAAAAAATACTTTGTAAACCCCAGAGTTTTTAGCCTAAAATTGATTGTCCCTGCTTCCCACTCCTCAAAACAGTATTAGTGGCTTTTGTAGGCTTATAAGAATGTTTTACAGCCTGGTGGCACTGGAAACCCCAAAGCCATTTCAGGACCCAGCTGGGACACAGCTGAGTAAGTGGTGGCACATTGCCCTGACAGCAGACAGCATGTCACATGGGGTGAGAAGGCAGAGCACACATGAGGGTAGGCAGGCAAGAAGAGGTTTAAAGAGATTACTCTGATTTTTAGCAGCCATTCCTCTCCTTTGGCTGATCTTTGGGCTCTGGAGGAGAGCCTGGCCCAGCCTCCCAACCCCACTGAGCACTCTGCAGGTGACAGGTGCCTCCCTCCCATGGTGAAAGGGAACCATTTCCCTCAACCTCAGGAGAATCTGCCCTGCAAAATGCTGGAGAAAACAAAAGCAGATGGTAGACAGGACTGGTGTGTAACTCTGGTTTTCACTTCCTATGCCTGTTTCTCTAGAAATTCATTTTCCTTCCAGTGAAGAAACCAGTGCTGCTCCTCTAACTGTTCTTTCCTGCACAGGAATAAATCCCACAGAACATTTTCGCTTGCTGGGTTTCAGGTGAACTTGGTCTTGTCTAATATAGCTTGGCTGCCGTAGACCACTCCACTATTAATAACTCTTCAGTTGCTGGAGGACGTAAGGTCTCTCCTGCTTCTCAGTAAGTTATATTTATATGGTACTTATGTGACGCAGCAAGTCTGTAAAGCACCACAGCTGCAAAAGCAGAGTCTGTTGGGATCCACAGATTGAATTTAGTCAAGATCCTCACTCTGCTTTCAAATCAGACAGCACTTGTTGACACACTTAACTGCTCATGTGCCATAAAGCAGACCTTCCCTTAGAGAGTTTCACATTTAATAAACATGAGGGAGAACATATGGGCATTCCTTTGCATAACTATAGACATTAGGCTGATTTATAGCTGCACAGGTACTGAACCACAGGAAGGAAACATTCCGAAAACATATGAGCCAAAACCCATTCTGAAAAATGCACATATGAACCTGTGTGTGGGTGTGTGTTGTGTGCAGATCAGAGTGTGTCAGGGTGAGGGCATTTGCACACAAACGCTGGCGTGCAAACACAGATGGATGGTCTGTAGTGCACAGGCTTTGAACAGCTCTGGAGGGCTCTCCTTTTATGTTCGCTGGGCTAACATATAAATGTCAGGATCTAACTTTTGTATCAATGACAAAGAGTTGCTTGTTTCACAATGTGCCTTGGTGGATGACTTAATTAAAAATAATAATAGTTTGCCAGCTGCTAATTATAGGAAATTAATTAGTCATACAGTAGAGTGTTACTTCTGCATTTGAACGAGCTGACTTCAAGTTGTCTCAGAGGGCACTGGCTTTCAACCAGCATCATTAAGTATTTTCACAGAAAAAAATAAAAGCTGATTATTGATGAGTATTTTCCTTTGAATAAGAGGAGATCCGTTCCCTCAACAAAATAAAATCCTCTTCATCGAAGTGATCTGTGGAAATATTTCATAGAGGAAATATTTCATTTCCAAGGTCTTACCCAATGCTAGAACCAAGTCATTTGGAGATAGGGTGATTTCTTGCCCTTAATATTTGAGTTGTCCTACATATTATGCTCTAGTAAAAGAGATAACACATTATCTCTTTTGGCAGAAAAGTGCTTCTGCAAGCTTCTAATGATCAAAATGGGAGAGGAAATGCATTTATGTAAGGTTTATTTAATCTGCTTGGTCCTGTGCTGTAAAAAGCAGTTTCATGAAACCACTGCTCTTTGAATGGTAAATGAAACATTAAAATCGGAGATTCTATCAGTAACTTCTCATCTTTAGCAGCACAACAGCAAGCTGCATTTAATGTCAGCACCCTCAGAGCCTCCTTCTTGAAGTCTTTGCTGTTCTCTAAGTCCACCACCGTACTCACAGGGTAATGGGGAAAGTGGACATTGTGCTTGTGGGTTACAAATTCTGTCTGGAGATGTAATAACTGGGAAGAGACTACCTCAATAACAGCATTCCAGGCAATCCCAGTTTAATTTCCTCCCTAAGAGCCAACAGAATCTCATAAAATGCCATGCTATCACGAAAATAGCAATTGACAGCTGTGAGGTGGAAGATACAAAGTACAGCCTGTCTGTGAGAAAGGAGTGTTAATTATAATACCAAGAACAAAAATAAAAAGACCAGTATGTTGAAGGCCCAGGAAAACAGGTGTCCCATGTATGCCGAGCTGAAATTGTTTTAGATTTATTAGATCTGATGCCAGTGCCCCTGGATGGGCAGCAAGCACACCTGCATTGTGCGGGGAATACCTCAGAGGAGCTGCTGTGCCGGGCACGCTGCCCCTGGCCTCCTCTGATTTCCATGGGGAAATGCTGCAATTTTGTCCCTGTGGACAGCGGACCCAGCTTAACTACTAGGACAGGAGAGGGAATGTCGTATCTAACTAGAACTGTGGAAGCCAGGATTTAGGCAGAGTGTAGTCCTTCAGATAACATTGATAGTTCGTTCTCCATCTGCACGGAGAGTCCCCGGGGACAGTGATGTGGCCAGCATCTCTGTACCAGCTCTCGGGAGAAGCTCATGCTACAGGGTGGTGTGGTGGGGGCAGAGCTGGGACTGTCTGGGAGGGGAAACACCCGGTGTGCCACAGCTCCAGACTGTTCTTGAAGCACATGCGCTTAAAGCAAACAGTCCTGGCTTTAGATGGCACATGCTGAGTGAGAGTATCAATCCATGCAGGCATCAAAACAGGTCTCTCATCGACAATAAATGTGTTTAAAAGTCATGTTTAACACATATGAAGACCCTACACTTAGCACAGTGATGATTTTTATTATTAGAATAATGTTGCTTTTAAAATCTAATTTAAGAACATAAAATGTGACCAAGTTTCAAATAACCATCTTACTGGATATTTAAAATAAAAATCCTGCTGATGATGCAGGGACTCTAAATCTTTGGCCATCAGGGAACAAAAGGTTTAGCTTATCAGCATTTTGATACCTGGCATTGGTGTATTCCTGTCTTCTGAAGATGCAAGTGTGTACTGTGAAAGCACTAGCCAATTCTACTTGTTTTTCTCCTCTACCCCTGGCATACACACTTGAGCAGTGGCAGGGGATTTCCAAGTATTTTAGTCACTAGGATGATAACAGAAAATGTCACACCATAACATTTCAATTGGAGGAGGTAAAGAGGATGTATCCTCTAATTTTAAGGTAAAAAGAGAGATACTGTCAAACAAAATAAAATTAAACACTCAAGAAATTGTGTTTCATGTAATATCTTCTGTAAGGTAATATTCATGGACAAAAACATATCCACATGTGTTATTGCAGCTGAAAGGAAATATTTCATTTCCAAGGTCTTACCCAATGCTAGAACCAAGTCATTTGGAGATAGGGTGATTTCTTGCCCTTAATATTTGAGTTGTCCTACATATTATGCTCTAGTAAAAGAGGAAGAGAGCCTGTATTAAAACTAAAAGGAGACCAGGTTTCCAACTATCACAAGCCAGAAACGACAGCAGTGGAATGGCAAAGAGTCACAGAGACTTGGCCATGACAGGTGTGGATTTGCACTAGCCTGGCACATTGCTGCTGTACGAGGGTCACCTCTCCTCACAGTGGCAGGCAGAGAGCAGCTTCTGGTTATTTAATAAGTTTATTTTAGTAAGTGGGTATTTTAGCGTGAGCAGTTTTCTGTCCCTTGACTGATAGACATTTAGATCATCATACTTGTCAGGGGGATGGCAGCAGTTGCTTGTTGGCACCCATCAAGCAAAATGGCAAAATTATGTATCAGAGTGGTAGAAATTGAACTTTTTGTGATGGCTTTGCCAAGCAGATGCTGCATGAACTGCTCTAGTAACGCGGTAACAAGAGAAAGCATGTCTGAAAGTTGGTGATGGAAGAAGGAAGTGAGGAAACATAAGGTAACAGCAGTCTCAAAGGCAAGAGGGTTATGAGATTATGTTTCGTAATTTGTAATTTTTTCATTCTCGTTGTGACTGAGTCCTGGGAGGCTGTAGAACAGAGCCCAGAGAAGTTTCTTCCATGAACAGACTTCATCTTCCTTATGGACAGTATGGTGTCTTCACAAGTATATCTGCTTTGGAGGATATTCTGATTTTGGATGGACAAAATTGGTGCTAAAGATCTTCCAAAATCCTTGCCAAAGCTGAGAGAGAAGTTGTGTTTGCCTCATTAACACTGTCAGGCTTGGCAGCTTATGTGGGTGAAGTCTTGAAATATTTATTTTCTAGTCCATCCTCATAGGTGAAGCTTCACCTGACAAATCTCGATTCCACAGTATTTTACACCCCTGTGAGCTCTCTGTCCAGACCCAGGAGGGAAAGGAAGGGCCTGTGTACTCTGCAGTGGAGCCTTGGGAGTGGCCTATGGAGAACACAGTGTCCTTCTATTGATAGATTTTGTGATCCCTTTGGGATGACAGTATCTTTGTAAATATTCCTTTAATTGTGTAGCTCTCCAGTTCTGTCCCCAAAACAAGGGAGCCCCAACTAAGACTGCTGCCCGAAGCCAGGTGTAGAACAAGAAAGACATCCCAAGGCAGAGGTGAGTGTCAGTACTCAGACTCCAGGGAAATTAGCAGTGCTATTTTCAGCTGAAATATGGTTTCAACCAGCTTTGAGTGGTGTGCTGACTTTTTGTTTTCCCTGTATGCAAAAAAATTTTTTTTCCTAAAATCACATTCTAGCTAGACAAAGACTACTTTATTTTAATGTGCTTCCAATGCTTTTTGTGCAGGCTCATAGGAGATTATGCTGAATAAGTGATTTCTGCTTATGCAAAATCTCTTACCATGCAGGAACCCAAGGTAATTTCCTTGTCATTCCCTTGGTAACAAAGAAATGGTGACAGAAGACAAGAACATCTCCCACATATTAGAAAAAAAAAACAGAAGAAAAAGAAAAGAAAAAGAAAAAATAAAATGAATATGTAGTGGAACTAAGAGATATAGATAAGATCTTCTCAGACATGCAACAGCTTCAAGACCCCCAGGCCCCAGCTGCAATGCAGGTGCAGGCAGGGTCTGTTCCCAGCAGAACACCAAGGGCAGCCTCTGGAAAAAGTGAGGGATGAAAGCTGGTGACTTCTGCTCTATCCAAAAGTCTGTAACTATGCCATAAGTTCATAAACTCATAGAACTGTAGTGTGATAGAATGATATGCACTGAGAAGAGACCTTGAAGACTCTCTAGTTCAAACTCCCCTGCCATGGGCAGGGACACCTTCCACTAGACCAGGTTTTTCTGAGTCCTATCCAACCTGAACAATTCCAGGGATGGGGCATCCACAAGTTCTCTGAGAATTGTTCACTGCCCTCAAGGCTGAGGAAACTGGCTGTGCTTTCAAGTGAGGTTTGGGCCAACTGACCCTGATCCTTGCAAGGCCACCACTGGGCAGCAGTGGCACCAGCAGGTGACTCCCTGCTGCAGGGGACAGTGGCACCACTGCCAACCTGACCTGGGGCTGCAGAAGTTCACAGCGTGCTGGGGACCTGGATCTGGGTGTGTGGGGACTGCCAGAGCTTGCCTGACCCCCTGGCTACTACTCCATGATGTTCTTAAGTGCAGGCACCAATGACTGTGCTGGGAAGGCTGGAGAGTATCCAAAGGGACCACAGAGCTCTGGGGGTGGCAGTCGGGGACCCAGGTGATGTTCTAATTCCTGGGGGAATTAGAACATCACCTGTGTCAGAGGGGGCTGAAAGTGTAAGAAAGGGTATGGTAACTGGCAGGTTGGCTGCCTGTCAATATTTTTGAGCAGCAAAAGTTTTGGATCATGAGACCCTGTTTGAAGGTCAGCACCTGCCTGGGAAAGACACAATCCAGCCCACTAATTGGAGCAAACACATCTTTACAAGGAGTACGGTTTCCTTAGTCAGGAGAATATATGCATATATATGCATATATAAAAATGTAATTAAAATCTTTGTTCAAAGGCATAAATGTCTATTTAAACTCACACACATTATTTCAGAGAAAGAAGAGGAATATTTTTGGCAGTACAGAGGGTTGAATTCTAAGCTAAACACTAAGAAAAACAAAGCCCACTGTTACTAAATCTGTCTCCCCAGACACAGCAGAGTATGTATTCCATGGTGTGACATGGGAGGGCTGATTTGATCTTGAGGGCTGGGGTCTGTGTGCATTTAGCTCCTGGTTCCACCCCTGGTCAGTGCCTTCTCTCCAGGCACAAGACATCTCACTGCCTGACCACTCTGTGCCAAACCAGGTCTGTCTATGTGCCTTTCTCCATTGCACGCGTCCTGCAACTGGGACTTTCAACTTGCAAAAAAAAACCAGGAGCAGGTCACCCAAGGAGTCTCCAGCATCTCTGTCCTGTCCATCACACTGCAGCAGCATGAGCAAGCCAGTGCACCCAGGAGGGGCCAGGGGCTTCAGCTGGAACCCTCCTCCAAGTATGAGAGGTTTCCAGCCCTACAGCACCACCCTGTCCAGCTGAACTGGCTGATTCCTTAATAAAGAAGGCAACAGCTAGTGCAAGCACTGCCGTTTTCCAGGGGTCAGCACCAAGCAATTGTACTTCCAAATCAGAATCTTTGAGAAAGCAGCAGCTCCTGTGCTCAGGGCTCTCCAGCCAGTGTGGGGGATCTCACCTGGCATCTCAATTCCTGACAGGATTTCTGCTTCTTCCTGCTCCTCTAGCATGAGTATACACTTGAACCTTCACATATGAGAAGTAAAATTAGGGGGGAAGAGAAGCTTACATGACAATTTATTGTTTGATGAAATTGTGATTGAGTGATTAAAAAAAAATAAAAGATGGTGACACAACCGCTATCTTGTATTTTGCATAGTATTAATAACTTAGCATAACCCAAGTAGTGCTATTATTACTCCCAAGTGTGACTAATTAGATACGTAAAAATAGCTTTTCTCATCTCTAGAATATATTTGTCTTTCTTAAATACCCGTTTTATTTAAGATTTTCGATTTTGAGTGCTGAACATGTGAGGCAGAGTTTGACAGCTTTGAGGACTGCTTGTCAGTGAAAACTAGATAATTTTTGCAGAGTGGTGGGTATGACAGAGAAGGTTATTTTGCAACTTGAGTCCCAGTCCACGTTTGTGCAGTGCCTAGGGTGTTGAAACCTCCTGGCTTCAGGTTTGCTAGTGCTACCAAAATGCAAGTCCAAAGTCATTAATTCTCATGAGCCCCTCAGGGCCCCATGCACAAGGGCACTGCACGAGCAGGCAGTGACCCCAAAAGCAATGGGCTAGAGGGTTAATCTTTGCCAGTGGGAGCTCTCTCTTGTTGCGCCTCTGTTTGCAGGGTCCTCCAGAGCAAATCAAAAAATCCCTACCTGATTTCACTTACTGTAGGAGGCATGAAATGAGAGGGTGAATTCCAGAGAAGAAAAAGGCTCAGCAGATGTGGACTGAAGCAGGTCCATTGGTTTAAACAGAGCTGTGCCAGCAGACCAATTCTCTCATCCAATTTAGCCCTGTCAGGCTGATGTTGCTAGCAGTGTTGTTGAAGTGTCTGATAACACACAGAAAAATTGCATGTTTTAAAATATGTGCATATATTGCTATAAAGTGATGGGGGAGGTGTGGGAGGCGGGGATGTAGGAAAGAAAGAAGACCTAACAAAAATTCTCAGTCTTCAAATTCCCTTGCCTTTTTTTGCTCACTTCTATTGACAATGATTTTATGATGCCTTTTTTTTTAAGTGGCTCTAAATTTATTACGGCTGCCACTACAACAGGTACTTGGTGTGCTTGTGTGCACTGAGGGAAGTGCTGGGTGACAAAATTTCACTGCTGTGGATAACTGTGGACTGGAGCAGAGCACACTTCTGGAGAGAAACAGTGGGTCTGAAAACACCCTGCCCTTTCCCCTCCCCTACAGTCTTCTCCTAGTCCTTAGGTTATTTTGAATGATTCAGAATTCCCCAAACCCCTTACCAAAGCTCTGTCTAAAAAGCCACTTCCACATCATATCCTTCACAGCATAAAAATGAAAACTTTCCTAAACCATGTGATAATAGGGGCAATTATTTCCTTGGAGCATAATGGTAATTATTAATGGTTAAACGCACTCAGCTTTGGATAAGCTGAGCACAGGCATCAATTTCTGTTCCTTTCCCACTGCATCTGCTAGTTTTGTTCAGGGGAGCTGTGACAAGCTGTGGCAGAGTAAAAAAAAAAATCACTTTTCCCCCTTCCTTCCTGTTTTTCATATGGGTTAAAGTTATCTTCCCCAAACACACAACACATTGCTATTGCCTGGCTCAGCCATAACTGACTGCAGAAAGCTGTCAGAAAGCTTTTAATCCTTTAGATTTTAAAATTTTGTCAAAAGCATTCAATGTAATTAAAGTTGCTGCATTTTTGTATAACAAATACCTGTTTTGGTATTTCATGAACATGCAATATTGCCTCTCCTCTTCCTCTCCTTTTAGTGTACAAATATTTTTTTATTGAATGGGAGGTAGCAACATATGATCTAAACTTTAACTTCTGTCTGCCAGTCTTTTACTGTACAAGGGTAAAGTTTATTCTGAAGTCATGCTAACTTCAATAATGTTTATTTACCTGGGCAAAAAGCACCCAGGTCAGTAAGGGTGATCAGGACTGTCCCTGGGTTGCAGCCTCTTTTCATCTTCTGGATATTTGAAGGATAAGCTGCTGGATCAGGAGTAGACATTTAATTATTAACCTTTTTTAATTTTTTCCACAGCCCTGAGCAAAGTAATAGGACTTGTTTTCCCTTGGACTTGTTTTATTGGAAAAAATTAAGGTCCACCCATGACTTGCCAGTGCTGACTTTTCCACATCTGCTGCACTAAAATGAACGGATTTTGGCTCTATGTAGTGCTTTTCTTCTGCTCTCTTCACAAAATCCTAACAAGTAAATTAAGTGCAGTGGGTCTCAAGGTGAAAAGGAGGCAGACACTGTGTACTCAGCATCATTTACACTCACTAGGATGTTGCAGGCTCTTTGATTTAACAGGGGAGATTTGGATGACAAGCAGCATACCCTTGTAACAAAATCAAGAATTTTTGGCATTCATCTTGCTTCCCCCTGTGGGCTTCTTTCCCTAGTGCCACAGAGATCACATACTCAGGAGTGCTGAGTATGTGATCTCTGTGGCACTAGGGAAAGAAGGCTGTGTGCCTAAGTGAGACCAAAAGCCTCACTCTTCTTTCACATGGGCAACCTAAAGTCCAGAGGAAAAGGGGAGCTGATATTTACTGTTTCTTACCCAAAAACATGCTTTAATGAAGGAGCTGCACTACCTTCTTTATTGCCCTTAGGCCAGGCTGGACTCCTCCCTGGACTTGGACCTGGACCTGGAGAGGAGGACAGCACATTTTCCACCCCACAGGGTGTCTCTGGCATTAGCTCCAGGTCTCTCTGGCATCCCTCTGAAGCTCTGCCCTGTTCCATGGGCTGCCATTGGGCCAGGCTAGAGTAGCTGAGCTGGAATTCCTGCCTGGGACACAAGAGGCACAGGGGAGCAATTGCTTGTTTGTTTTTTTTTTTTTTTCTATCATACTAACGAGCATCCTTTTCCTGCCTTCATGCAGGTACAGGCTGATCCTCAGCAGTGCCAAGAGTTTCCCATTCTAAAAATTCTCTGTTGCCAAAGCTGCTTGAACAAGTCTAAATTGTCAGATGAAAAGAGCCATTCCAGCATCCACAATGCCACATATTTACCACAGATTTGGAAGCCCCTCTTGCTTAGATAGCTCTCATCAGCACCAAACCCTGCATCTGTGTAAGTGCCCATCCTCTGACACTTCTCATCACAGCCACCACTGCTCCAAAGCTTTCAGCATGACTTGTTGTCAAGCAGGAAGAGAACACATACATCTCTCTTCAGTCCAAACTTCTTTGTCAGATTCAGTAATGCCAGCTCACAATGCCAGCAGTGTCAGTAAAACCAGCATTTCTCTCCCTGGGACCACCACAATGCACTGTATCAGTGCCCCCTCCAATACTCGTGCCCAGTAAACACTACAGAGTGATTCAAAAGCCTAAAAAATGATGGATTTCAGTGAAACCCTTTAGGACTTCCCTATACATATGGTGGGCTTGATACGTCTCAGTATGGTCCCCAAACTAAAGGACAGATGACGTCATGGAGCGGAATGTGTGGTGGCTTTATATTTGGTGGTGCTAATCACTTTAAATATATTGAGCGGCATATAAGGACGATGTTTATAAGGGAGGTGCAGTCCTCTAAGTCTGAGAGCACAATTGCCTCACTACACATCCTAACTGGATGTCCTGTAATGGCAGTGAAGCCCTGGTGCAAAAGGTCAGCAAATAACTGCACAGCTGAAAAAAATTCACACATTAAAATCCAGCACTTCAACTTCCCTCTTCCTCATGCTGTGCATTATTCATTGCCAGACAGGGGCATTTTCAGCTCTCTGCCTCCTGTTCTCTTCCTGCTGTTCTCAAATCGAGAAAAACAGACTCCCTTTTAATTAATTAAACTTGGTTGCTGTGATGCTGAACATTTCACATTTTATCAGAGAGCTTATAGTTATAGACATTTATTTTCTTAGCTAGAAACCTTCAAACTGAAATCAATGCAGTGCTCATGCAAGAAGCAGTAAAGTCTGTTTGGACAGTGGGGTGCTTTTGTCTGCAGCCCACGCATCTTTCCAGCTGTGAAACATCATTTGGATGCTGAAGAATCTAGAAGATGTAGTTAGTGAGCAGTGGGGGGAGAGAAGAAAGAAAAACCTCTGCAGAAAGGGTCTGGGCTTATTGGTCAATGACAAGATGAACCTGAGCCAGCAGTGCCCTGGCAGCCAGGAGGGCCCCCGTGCCCTGGGGGGCATCAGGCACAGCATCACAGCCGGGCAAGGGAGGGGATTGTCCCGCTCTGCTCTGCTCTGCTCTGGGCAGCCTCACCTCCAGTGCTGGGGGCAGTTCTGGGTGCCACAACACAGAAAAGACACTGAGCTGTTAGAGAGTGTCCAAAGGAGGCCACGAGGAAGGTGAAGGACCTTGGGGTGAAGCCGTGTGAGGAGTGGCTGAGGTCACTTGGTCTGTTCAGGCTGGAGGAGACTGAGGGGAGACCTCACTGCAGGTACAACTCCTTGGGAGGGGAGAGGAGGGGCAGACACTGGTCTCTTCTCTGTGGTGACAGTGACAAGAGAATGGCCCGAAGGTGTTTCAGGGGAGGTTTAAGTTGGATATCAGGAAAAGTTCTTCACCCAGAGGAAGGTTGGGCACTGAAACAGGCTCCCCAGTGAAGCTGTCACAGCACTAGCCTGAGACAGTTCAAGAAGTGTTTGGAAAATACTCTCAGGCACATGGTGTAAGTATTCACATGTCCTGTGTATGGTAAGGAGTTGGTCTCTGATGATCCTTCTGGGTTCCTTCCAGCCCAGGATATTTTATGATGCTATGATCTACAGCCTGACCTGTCAGCCTGCCCTCAGTGCCTGGCAAGGTTATGGAGGAGATCATCTTAAGTGTGATCAAACAGCACCTACAGGACAGCTGGGAGATCAGACCCAGCCAGCATGGGTTTGGGAGGGGCAGGTCTTGCCTGACCAACCTGATCTCCTTCTGTGACCAGCTGACCCACCTGGATGCAGGGAAGGCTGTGGATGTTGTCTATTTGGACTTCAGCAGGACTTTGACATCATCTCCCACAGCACACTCCTGGAACATCTGGCAGCCCACGGCTCGGACAGGAGCACTCTTTGCTGGGTTAGGAACTGGCTGGATGGCCAGGCCCAGAGGGTGGTGGTGAACAGTGCTGCATCCAGCTGGGGCCTGATACCAGTGGTGTCCTTCAGGGGTCTGTGCTGGGGCTGGTCCTGTTTAACGTCTTCATTGGTGATCTGGATGAGGGGATGGGGTCCACCATGAACAAATTTGCAGCTGGGAGCATGTGTGGATCTGCTGGAGAGTAGGAGGGCTTTGCAGAGGGAGCTGGACAGGCTGAGTAGATGGGCCAAGTCCAGCAATGTGAAGTTTACAAGACTGAGTTCCAGGTTCTACATTTTGGTCACAATAACCCCCTGCAGCACTACAGGCTGGGGATGGTGTGACTGGAGAGTGCCCAGGCAGAAAGGGACCTTGGAGCACTGGTCGACAGCCGGCTGAACAGGAGCCAGCAGTGAGCCCTGGTGGCCAAGAAGGCCAAGAGCATCCTGGCCTGTGTCAGGAATAGTGTGGCCAGCAGGAGCAGGGAGGTCATCCTTCCTCTACAGTCAGCCCTGCTGAGGCTGCACCTTGAGTGCTGTGTCCAGTTCTGGCCCCTCAGTTTGGGAAGGATGTCGAGATGCTTGAGCGCATCCAGACGAAGCAACAAGGCTGGTGAGGGGCTTGGAACACAAGTCCTGTGGGAAACGACTGAGGGAGCTGGGGTGGTTTAGCCTGGAGAAAAAGAGGCTCAGGAGTGACCTTATCAGTCCCTACAAGTGTCTGAAAGGAGGGCGTACCCAAGTGGGATTTGGTCTCTTCTCCCAGGCAACCAGTGACAGGATGAGAGGACGGAGTGTCTTAAGCTGTGCCTGAGGAAGTTTAGGCTGGATGTAAAAAAAAGTTCTGTGTAGAAAGAGGGGTTGAGCACTAGAATGGACTGCCCAGGGAGGTGGTGGAGTCACTGTCCCTGGAGGTGTTTAAAAAAAGACTGGACATGGCACTCAGTGCCATGGTTTAGTTGACACGATGGTGTTAAGTTGGAGCTGATGATCTCCAAGGTCTTTTCTAACCTAACAGATTCTGTGATTCTGTGATCATGAAATACAAGATGATAAATGCTTCTCTTCTATTCTGTGGATTGCCCATCATCCCTGTTCATGAGACCACCTTTTACTTGGAAAGGTGAGGAGCAGTAGGAGGAGTGTGAGAGCATAGGGGACCATGCTCTGCTGCAAGGGTGGCCCACAGGCATGTCAGGTGAGAAGGGCATTTCCTATCCCTCTCAGAATCTGACCCTGAATCTCATCTTGTTCATGGTGAAGCAGGGGCCTAAACAACATAGATGTAGAAGCCTAAACTACTCTGAAGTAGTTTTGGTTTGCTTTCTTTATTTTTTTTTTTAAGCAGAAAATATATGTATGTTTCTATTTGTCAGAGATGTGGATAAAGCTGGAAAATCCAACATAAATGCTGCTCTAAATGTCAAAAAAAAAATTAAACAGCAACTAAAAAGAGCCTAAGCTTTATTTTAATCTCCTGATATTTTTTCTAGCTAGTTGTATTATTCTTCTCAGTCTTGTAATTTATAAACATCTGGAATCAACATCAGTCACATCACTAGAATACCATTCAGTCCCTATGTGCTCCCATAAAGACACTCATGTCAAGATGGAAAGTGACACAACCCAGTTCACATGGAGCTTCTGTCTCTGCTCATATCTCTTGGGGCAGCAGGTGAGCAGAGATGTGTTGAGAAGGATGATGTAGAAGGAATCTTGACTCGCTGGCTTCTTGTCAGCTGTAACTCACAGATAAATGATGACATAGCTGAGACCACCCCTGATTCATTTGTCCTTTCTCCTGTCTACAGAAATTAAAGGAACAGCTGAACAAAGTCAAGAAATAGTAGAAAACACCCTGAAAATGAGGGAAATCATCTTCAATAGAGGTGAGGTCTCTTACCATATCTGTTAAAAGTGTTTAGGGACACAGAAAGCTGCCTCTCAGTGAAATCACTCATCTGGAGGAGATGGGTGTCAGAATGGTCAGTTCTAGAATGAGCTCTTGTTGGCCACATCAGGTTGAACCTGATACTCTTCTCAGAAATGAACAACCTCTTCTCTGCAACAGAGTAAACATTAACAGGAATTTCTCAGTCACATCATTCCCTGGATATTATTGTTTCAAGAGCAGAGCTTACCCAGGAGGAAAATTTGCCCCAGCACAGGCTATAAAGTGCATCTTCACAACAGGTCATTTTTGACTCTTTGATACAGTGATTAAGCTAAGAAAATTACACAGGGTAACTATTAATTTGTTTTGTTTAATTGCACATTTTGGTGTAGCTGTAGGGTGTTAGTGTCCACAGCTGCTGGAGTTGGTTGCTGGCCTTAATACTGACCAAGGAAGACCTGGCTATGCAGTGTAGAGCCCAGATTTGTTCTTTTGCAAGTTGAACCTAGCCCAGATCAGCAAAAAAAACCAACCAGTTAGACACCTTCCCCTCCCACAATAGTTGGATTCACTTTGAAGTCATTAAAACAGCAAATTTTTAGTCTATCTCCTTTTGAATTTCCACACCTCTGTAAAGCTAAGGTTTTTATCACACCAGGGACATCTAGAAAGTAATTGTTTTAATGTGCAAGCAGAGAGTCAGACTGCTAGCTCATCACAGCTGTGGTTTCTCTGTAAGCCTGAAGCTTTCTTAGGGTCTGCATGTAAGTCAGATGGACTGTGCACTGCTCCAGCACCACTGTTAGAGGGTTTTGACCTTCCTCCCACTGAAACACACTGCAATTTTTATGCCTGTACAGAGATTACATTTATATCCAGATGCATTTAGCCTTTTCTTCTCTCTGCTTGAGGAGTGTATGCTTGTAGGTGCATACACAGGTATGTGTGTACATTTAGACTGGCTGGGACTGTCTAGACCCAGGATTGGGCAGATTGTCTGCTTTTTACCTCATAGGCGATCTGACAAAAAGCCATGATGTGTTTGGACAGTTTGGACTCCCAATAGACTGTAGTCTCTCTCTTGGATTTGAAAATCCATGGCAAATCAGGCTCAGGAGTGTGTGTGTGCTGTGGGGAAACACCAAAGCACACTTTAAACCCAGGAATACACCTCTCTCTTGCACAGATTATCATGGAGTTCCTACATTTCCTTTGATACCTAACTCTGAAAAGAAGCATGGAAATTTACACACAGTTTCTGTGCCCCGTCTTGGCCCCTTTCCATTATACCTGAGGGGTTGCCCACACCTGGTTATTCACTGAAATAGTAACTCTGAGTAATGACACTGGCTTTATATCTATATACCTGTCTAAAAGCAAGTTACAACTGAAAAGCATTACATGGCTTTTGCCTGGGTATGAAAGCAGATCATAAGATCAAAAGATCAAATCTTGCCTAAAAATTTCTTCTCCTTTTCACTCATATTTTGAATGCCCTCCTGCAATGGAAAGCTCCAGACAGAGCCTTTTTTTCCTAGCACTCCAGCTGTTCTCATTTCTGGGCAGCAGTAGATAACTGTGGTGAATATATGAGGGGAAATTTTCCTTCTGTGATTCTTTTGAGATTACTGGATGGTGTTTTAGTATTTTCTGTCCAGTACATCTCAGTTTTTGCTTAATCACCTCATTACTATATCCTTCTTTTCACAGGCAGGCGTAAACCAGCAAGCTGTGGGAAAATATGTCCAGTTTCAAGCTGTCTGTAATCAGCATCTCATCTTGGAGGGTTTTGGAGACAAATAATTATCTGTGATTCATCTTTGTGATTTTAATAGGCCAAAATTACACCCAAGGATGAAAACCCCATTAAGAACCAGGGTGCTTGAGACTAGGATCTATATTTTGCACCGTACGTTCCACTTTGACATTTAAAATATTTTTACACTTGCTTGTCTGAGTGAGGTAGTAAGTCCTTTGGAGAAGTAAAATGATACAGATAATTTGGTTTAACTTTTCACAAAAGGAGTTGCTATGTGTTTTCTCTGTTTCCTTGGGTACTAGAGATTTCATATCACAATTTAGCCACACAAACATTTTCTATTCCATTGCTATTTTCATGCAATATGAAAATATGCATGAAAATTCCCCATAAATTGTTAAGACATGAACAAGACCTCATGAATAACCTCAAGAAGGTACATCCTGATCAGGGTCAGATAGAAGTGGACAGGGAAAACAGAAAGATTGTCATCTTAATGTTGGTCTTGCTTTTCTAAGTCAGGATTTACATGGGAATATTCTCTTCCGATTTTGAGGCTGAAGTTGCTTTTGCTTTTGGCATTCATCTGAGTAAGCCCAAGAGATAATGATTTAGACCATGTGCATAGTGTGGACTGAAAGCCAGTCCAGTGCATTTTAAAACCAGTTTTCTCTAAGCATTTGCCCAAACATAAGCGTGTGACACTGATCAGAATCTCCCCCCTCAAAGCTAAACTTAGGTGTGCAGATTGATTTACTAATCTTACTAATCATTTCATATAGAAATTAAAATTCTTTCCATCCACTTATGAATATTTGCCTAGCATTTTAAAGTATTTTGCAAGTCATAAATATTTTCAAAGAAAAAGACAGATTACTGACTATCTCCAAGGGCACTGATATTACTAACAGAAAAGCTGGTTTAAATTGCCTTAGAAAATATGACCAGAACACTTTTAATGAGAGTTCTTTTCTGGATAAAAGGGCCAAGAAGACCTAGAAGAATTTGGTGAGTTATTCTAATTTTAAGTGATGGGGGATTTTTTTTGTTTGTTTTTTTGTTTGTTTTGGGTTTTTTGTTTTGTTTTGGGGCTTTTTGTTTTGTTTTATTTTATTTTGTTTTCTTAGTAAACCTAGATGGACTTTTCCCAGCAATGTATTGAGTTATTTTGAAAATCAAAACTTTTATAATTTGCATTAAAAAGTCCTTTTTATCATTTACAATGTTTTAGACAAATGAGTGATTCAAGTTGGATGGTTTTTGTGAAGACCCTCGTCTTGGGCTTCTCTGGAACCACCTATGTTTATTTCAGTAAGTGTTGTTGAAGAACCCATGAAAAGCAGTCACCTCCTTCAAGTCACTCAATATCCTACAGTGAATAGAGCTGGGGTTTTTCTAAATTTTTTTTCTGTTTTTTTATAGTGAGTATAGTTGAGTTCGGCCCCTTTCCATTCTGAAGTGTGCTAAATTGCTCAGATTTTTACATAGGAAAGTTCTCTATCTTCACAAATCTCACGTTTTTTCCCTTGGAACTTCTCAATTCTTTGACTTTTTTGGAGCTATTTCAAACAAAATACGGTGTCTAATAGGAAGCTGTATCACCGCTAAACATACAGTGGCATAGTGGCATTCACTGCTTAGTCCTTTACGCTTTCATGAGCAACTTGCATCTTCCTTCCGTTTTCAGAATGGTGCTGAGAACCAACATTCCTTGCAGAGCAACCTGGCAGATTTGGAGCCCCTTTGCAATGGCAGCATCTGCCTAAAGGAGAAAAAGAATCAGTCTGAACCAAGTCATTGTCGTGGCAGGCACTGGCAAAACCTCCTGCCTGGATTCCCAGGCATGTCCTTGCCCATTATGTTGAAAGGTGAGCTGGGAGGGACCTACTACCCACTAGGGCAGGTCTTTTGTTTCCAAAATGCATCAAGGGATATTAATGCCCCAAGGTTTGTGGAGGGGTACTTTTCCAGAATTGCATTAGAAATCACTTTTTAACTAGGTTTGTAAAGTTTATCTTTACTGAATATACCACAGTAGAAGTCTTAAAAAGGATGATGGCCCCTGCTGCAAAAGAAGACTTCAAACCTGTGGTTGAAGAGGGTTTCTGCATGATGAAGTCTCTTTAAAGGCAGGATCATTAACCCCAATTCCCTCCCAGGAGGGTGGCTTGCTTCATGACTAATACTCAGCACAGTAAAGTGGCACATCTAGAGCTCTTGGCAAAGCACCACATGGTGGTTTTGAGCTTTGTAGATGTTTCATTGCGTATGTTTCCCACTCTGTTACCTCACAACACTTCGGGGCACTGCTTGTCTCTGTTTATTATTGCTGCATTAGTCCTTTAGACCTTTGTTTTCAAATGTTAATTATTTAGAGTATTATTAGAGTAATTATTAGAGTATTGAAGCAGAAATTCTTAATACACAGATAGATATACCGCAAATACACCTTTTTGGGTGTTTCTTGTAATTGAGACTCCAAATTATACAAAATCTTTTTGATGACAGATTCTGTCTCTGCTTTCCATCATATTGCGCACTCACAAGCTGGAGACTCTGTACAAAGCACCAAGGCCTTGGGTTTGTGCCAGCTAGAAACTCAATACGCTGTTTGACTGCTTGCCTGTGTTCTTTGGAACAACAGCATTTTCATTTGCACAAGTAGCCTTACATAAATAAGCTTGGTTCAGGGGCAGACAGAAAGATACGTAGGCACACAGAGCAATAAAGCCCAGCCACACTGAGCAGGACATTGAATTAGTACACTGTGTTTTTTCAGGGAACTCTCTGGAAAAGCCATCCTGATGTTTTCTGCAGAGTCTAAAGAGAAAGTCCCAGAACAATCCTTCCGAGTCACCACTTTCCATTTGCACAAACCTGGTCTTAAATGAAATGATAGAGAGGCAAATAATGATTAATCCAGAAAAGAGACAAAACCTATCCGATTAAATTAAACAATGGTCAAATTCAGATGGGAAACACCTCCCCCCAGCCTATTAAAAAGGAGAAGGGAAAGTGGATTACTTTCTACTAAAACTCTTTGTTACAACTTATTTTCTTGTAAGTACACAATGCAAGCAGTTCAATTAAAAGTATTAGGATAGATATATCAGGTTAAAATTTAAATTGCCTGCCTTGTTTTATGTGAAAATCTCATCTGAATCATATCTTATTAGCATAATTGTAGCTCTAAGATCTACTAATTGTACAGGTAATGAGTATGGATTTCACATTGCCTATGAGCTAACAGATGCATATTGTAGAGAGTGTAGAGAGGTGAGGCACTGGAACAGGGTGTCCAGAAAAGCTCTGAGTACCTCATGCCTGGAATTGTTCAAGGACGGGTTGGGTGGAATATGGAGCAGCCTGGTTTAGTGGAAAATGTCCCTTGCCATCATGGCTGGGTTGAAGAAAATGATCTTTAAGGTCTCTTCCAACCCAAACCATTCTAGGCTGCTATGATAACTTGTTCACATCCACAGGATTGATGTGACATTGATTGCTTCAGAGAGGGTTTGTGGGGTGCAAACTGCACTAGCCTGCGCTGCTGAGGATGGAGCAGCTTTCTTCACTAAAGAAGACAGGTTCTGTAGCACTGGTTCTCTTCCCAAAACTGTGTTCCATTTATTTCTTGAGTATATACTGAGGAACAAGGAAGGAGGATTTTTTCTTTTCTTTTCTTTTTTTTTTTTTTTTTTTTTTTTTTTTTTTTTTGCTAGGGAATTTTTAAATTTCCAAACTTTTCGTCCTCGGTGCATTTAAGAGAGCAGTTTGTTGTATAAACCAAACAGGAATCTGCAGCAGCACTACTAATGTAAAAAGGCATCCTGCCCTGGAAAAAATAAGGACCTTTGATTTCTTTCAGTAGGCCAAACCACTGAAAAGTGATTTGTGCCCAATAAGAAATCTGGCATGAAAAATGTGAATACATGAAGGGCACCACTCTGCACTGTGGCTGCTCCACCCTGGCTCAGCAGTGTCACCCACAGCAGCAATGTGTGGACCTCCAGGAGAGAACTCATCAGTGCCTTTGCCTCATCATTCTTGCTCCCTGCAGAGATACTCCTTCCCAGAAGCTTCAAGCTGCTGAAATAGTCCCCAGGTGCCCATGCTACCATCAATAATGGACAAAGATTGAGAGTCTGATCTACACTGTGGATGGGGTGAGACCTACCCCAAAATGAGCAGAGAGCAAAATTGGTCCACCATAATTTTCATCCCTGGGTTTTGCAACATGTATCCTGGACAGGAAACCTTAAGACTTTTTGGGAGAGCACAGAAAACCCGTAAGCCTCATGACCTTTGAGAAGTTGGGATGGTGACTGCCTTGAGTCCTAAGGCCAATGGCAGTGGCATGAGAGCTGTGGGTCTTGTCTGAGCTCTGTATGGGACTGTGTGGACATGACTCTAACCTCACAGAAATCCAGGTGCTTTTCAACCTCTCTTCTGATCACTTTTAAATACCTCAGGGTAAAATACAGCGAGCAAACACTCACAAATGAGGTAAACCGAAAAAAATATTTTAAGTTACATTTAGCATTACACTGGGTCACCCAGCCACATGTTGACATCTGTGAGTGAGAAAATAGCTGAAGAGTAAATCATAGCCAGTTAAATCAAATGGCACCAAATTCAGCAAAATAGCTCTCTTGAGGGTTCAAAATTAAATTGACCTGTAACTTCTGACTGCTCAAAAAACCCCATATAGGCCTATTCCATCCACACTGCTGACTTTCTCTCCAACAACCACTTTTTCTTGAACTTTGAAACATAATCTACAGTGCTTAGTCACTGCAGTATTATTTTTTGCAGTTTATTTTTCTTTATATATGTCTATGTTTGCAATGATTTGTGAGTTTTTAAAACACCATATCTCTTATTTTGAATTTGATATGGTCTCTGTAAGGTCACCACACAAGAAATAAAATGTAGATAATTTATTTTGCTTTAAGCTGATATCCAGTAACTTACATGTGCTCCCTAATAATTGACTGCAGTCCATTTGACTGCAGTTCATTTTCTGCTTGGGCAATGCTTTCTGTTAACCACTTGTTTCACTCACTAGATAAGCTTGGGAGATGATGTGATATGATCAAAGCAAGGTAAATTGAGCCATGTTGCTTGTGGATGAACATTCTGACTGATGTTAAACCTGATGTTTCTGTAGTGATGCAAAGCTCATGTTCTGCAAAGCTGGACTTTGTAGCCTAATGGTATTTCATTCTCTTACCTGACAAATCACAGGACTTTTTTCTGTCCTGCCTTTTATATTCCTTTTAAAAAGGAATGCATATATGATGTAAAAAAAATCAGGAATCAAGTCAAGAGCATCCTCATTTGGAAGACATGTTCCCCCCATTTTGGCTTCAGAGGAGGAAGCTTAGAGCAGCAAGTCTGCAGCAAGCATATTGCTGTGATATTTAGAAAATATCACATGCTGGAATACTACTCTGTAATAATAACACCGTAGTCCTAGTAATGCTACCATGTTGATAACAATAACACCACACATTGGTAGTAATGCCACAAAATTAAGAGATCCTGGAAAAAATCAATACAAAACTAGATCCCCATGAAAGAGGGACTGACACTGACTGAATGTTTAACACATTTTTGCACACACATATTCACTCCATGTGGGCTTCCCTAGCTGGTCTGTTTATTCCGTTAACACCATGACTGACCTTTTCAATAATCATTCAATCCAAACTCCCATCATTCACTCCTAACAATTCCCCCTGTAACAAAACCTTCTCAACCACAAAAGAAAAAAAACAACTTGAACTTGACCATGGACTTTGACCAATTCACAAGCCTGCCCCTCTTAGGAATCCCTCTAATCCTTCTTTCAGTATTATTTCCTGCCCTACTACTTCCCAAAGCATCCATGACAATCGGAGAACTGCGAAACATCTTTCCACCCTCCAACTACAATTCTTCCACTTAATTATTAAACAGTAATGATCCCACTAAACAAGGGAGGACACAAATGATTTTAATCCTAACATCACTAATAACACTCCCTCTAATTATTAACTTTCCAGGCCTACTAGACTATACATTCACCCTCAGCAATCAATCACATTTCCCTGTTGTGTATTTTACTGTCAAACTCTACAGAGCTTTGGTGGTGCCCAAGTTACTGCAAGACCCTTTCTGTCAGACTGCTAGCCAACTTTCTTTTTGCCAGATGAGAACATCAGCCTTTCAATCTGGCCCAAGGACACTCAGTGACTCCTACACTGTTTCAGTAAAAGTCCTTTTCTGGACGGAGCCATAGGAAAACACACAAAAACTAAATACGTGCTTTGGATTTTCTCTTGTGGCAAATTTCCATGGTTTCCCCGTTGGCCAAGCATGTTTCCTTTCTTGGAAAATGGGTAAATATATAGCCACCCTGGGTAGGCCTGTGAGGTGTTCTCAATGGGCCTGTGAGCCTGTTCAGAACAGGTATAAGAAAAATTTCAGGGCAGTGTCTGCCAACTTGCTGCCATGGGCATGACCCCTGGGCTCTCGGAGGCAAAGTGTGCAGTGCCAGCCCTCTGCCATCCATGTGCAGTCACAACCTCAGGGCACAGCAAACAGCCAGCCTGCACCTACTCCTTCACTACCATTTCAGAAACATCAGAAACTGATGACTCATTAGAAACTGATGACTCAGGACATTTCAGAACTGATGACTTCTTTCTACCTCTGTGACCTTTTCCGTGGCAGGCAGTATTTCACAGTACTTACATGGTATTAAGGGAATGGAAATGGCACGGTATTAAAAAATTGGAAACACAACGTGTATGTATTCTATTTTAAATAGTAAGGTGGAGATCCTTTATTATCAAAGAGACATTCCTGCACAGTCTGGAGCCTCATAGGCAGATCTAACAGGTGAAGCTATGTCTGCAGCACTCTTGACTTGCCTGTGTGTCATTTCAAACCTATGTCATGAAAATGCCCTCCTAAAGAAGTGTCAACATTCAGAAATATTGCTAGCTAATGCTCTAATATGGCTATACTCCTAGAAATTGAAGATTTATTGGCAGGTGTTTTTGTTTCAGGTTCTTAAAGAGCCCTCCCAATGAAATAGGACAAAACTTGCTACTTGCTACTATGCTGCTTTGCATTTAGGTCCAGGTATCTGAGGGTAAACTTCATTTATATTTATGTTGTCTTCTTCTATTCTAATAAATGGGGTATGTATACACTTTTTATGAAGAAGTGAAATTTTCTAAGATGACAAGTATCATGCATGATGAGGAAAGAAATTACCATAATAATACTAATTTGCATTTGCAAATATCTTTCATTTCAAGTGGCTTTACAAACCCTAGCTTTTGCTCAGGCTTAGTCTTTGTGTGGGCAGGTCTAAAGCTCATACAAATATTTGCAATAAGGCCCCATGAATTTATTGGCATGGAATATGCAGAATCACAGGAATATTTAGTGAGCAGTGAAGTCATAATTGTATAAAGGAAAGCTTCCTGTGAGAAAGAAGGGATTATGATGCTATCATTGTTTGTCAAAGTAATGTTTTCAGACACTTCTCAGCTATTACTTGGCCCAGGGTTCTCTTTCAGTAAAGACAGGAAAGGACCATCCCTGAATCCAGAAGGTGTTGGATCAGGCCTTCCTGTATATCCTCTCATGCCACAACATTTGAAGAACCACTTAAATAGCTCATTTTGTCTCATTGACATGGCATCTGCCTTTATAATCACCAACTCTCTTTGTGGCAGCTGTCTATTTATTCCTCAGAACATTAAATTAGCTCTAACTAACAAGAAAAAAAGTAAAATTAGTGTAACACTTCAGGCTTCAGCAGCTGGGTCTTCAAATAGGATTCCTGGCAGATCTGTGCTTGTCTCTAGCACATTCTGCTGCAGATGTGGTGCTGTAGGTAGAAAGGCCCTTTGTTGCACAGTTTCTAGCTGGATCAACTAGATCAACTGTTTAAAAGTCAACAGGAGAACACCAGCCAAAAAAGGTGCTTATTAAATCAGAATCACTACATGCAGAAAATGCTGGTAGACAAGGGAAGTTGAATATAATCCCAAAAATTCAAACCCTGACATTGCTCAGTCAAGCTGGAGGAAGATACTTGGCACATTTGCAGCTTCCTAAGCCAGCAGAAAGATTGACCTGAATTAAATAATTTTATGTCTGCTGTGAACCGCCCTCACTCAAAAGAAATAAAAATTATCCCAGTTAAACTAATGATCCTTTTTATTTGCTATAAGAAATTTGTATTTTACTTAGGAGCATCAGGTCTTTCCTCTAACATTTAACAGGCTGACAAAGCAAAATACAAAAAAACGGGTAAGAGAAAAGCTAAGTCTTCTGCTGTTAAAAAAATCAAATAGCTAAATTTAGAAGATATCATTCATAGCAAGAGCTAGATGATGCAGAGAACAACAATTGAGTCCTTTTCTGCAAATATCTGTCAGATGCCTTACAGGGGACCCCTGGCAAAGATGTGCACTTGGGAGGTGCGCAGTCTGTTCATCAGCTTTGGAAGCTATTTTGGGACAGCCATGTGTCTCCAGGTGGTCACCATCCCAAGAGCAGGTTTTCACCAGAAATGCAGCACTTCAGCCCTTGGGCAGCCTCTGGAGGCAGCGTCTGGATTTGTCCCAGCGTTAGCTTGCAGGTGATGGTGGGCACCCTGCTGCAGGGGGTTATTCCCCTTTGAGCTGTGACTCTGGTTTACCAGCAGCCTTTGCCTTTCTTGTTTCCCCCCCAGGCTGCCCCTCAGAGGCTCACCCACCACCTCTGAGGAATTTGCCACACACAAGAGCAGAAGGCAGGTCTTGTCTTCCCCTGTGAAGCGCCTCTTGTGACCCCAATGTCCTGTGCATGGGGACAATAACTTCTGGGGCTGACTCATTTAATGCATCCAATATTTTAGCGTATGTTTAAATTTATGTTTGTGTACTTTCAAACTGCAAGAGTAAAAAACAAGCAGAAAGCAGAAGTCTGTATATTTATTTAGATCATTTGAGCTCCTGCTCAAGCATTGTGATGTTCGATGCACTTTAGAGCAGACATTATAGCCGCATATTGATTTATCTAGGTATTGTGAAAGGGTGCTAACATTTTTCTGCAAGGTAAATTTCTTGAACACCTTTAATATACTGATGAAATCCAGAAAAATTAAAATGTCCCAAGGACTAAAGAAACAGACAGCTTGCATAGCAGTTTTAATGTTTCACTTTCTGATTTTAATGTTTCGATTCTGATTGTAATAGTCCAGGTGTTACATTCTTACTTGTCTACAGACAGAATTTTACAAAGATTTAGAAATAAAACTTTTACTCTTGTCATCAAGAGCTAGAGACCTGTACATTTCTGGATTGTGCATAAAACTTTCAAAAGTGAGCATTCATTCTGTAGAACTAATTCAACATATTGTCTGATTAATTTCTGTATCAATTATATATTTTCCTGTATCAACTTATTTTTGTTTCCCAAAAGAGAGTTAAGACTTTTTTCAGTTAAATTTTTTATATTGATCTTTTTAATGGATTGTATTGTGTTCAAAATATAAACACCCCTAACTGCTGGTCTGCTAACAATTTCGGAAATTATGAAGACAACAGCAGTTCAGTGCCTTAATTCAACAAGCACCAAAAGTGTTTACTGCCTGATTTCTGGCTCTGTCATTAGTACTTTCAGACTATGAAGCTTTCTGGAGCAGTTCTGCAAGCAATGCATTAAATTTGTAATACTGACCTATCTCTGGCTTTCAGACAGCTGGATCTTGCTCAGCAATTTCAAATGAAAATGATAACTGCTTTAAAACAGCTTTTTAATTATATCTACTGGGACTACTAATGCAAATGCATGAAATTTATCAATTTACTATTACTATTTTTTTTAATCAGGGGAATATTTGATTTAGTCCATTTGGCTTTGGAACAAAAAAAGCCTAAGGTGGGTCTCTCTCCCATGGTACTGGTTTCTGTAAAAAAGACAGCTATGATTTAAACACAGATCAGCAGAGATTTTAAAAGGACTTGTGCATGACCATGTGTCCAAACTGACTTAGACATGGTATTTCTGCAGGGATCAGGTATTATTGTTTACAAAAATAAATTTGATCCTCATACACTGTTAGCATAGTACAGCATGTCTGAGGCTCAGTGGTCATTGTCTCTATTCCACAAGAAAATAGTGAACATTTCTATTTCAAGTAAAGTACAAGATTTTACTTCCCAATAGTCCTTAATCACTGTAACGAAAGGTATTTCAATGTAATTATGTCTTACTTTAAGTAGTGGGCCAGTTTTGTAAAATAATGTAACACACTGAAATGTAAGTGAGTGTAATGCAGAGAGAGATTTCTAAAGACAGAGGTTACTGCCACTACCTAGAGACATGAACAGATACTGTGGGGAAGGGTGCATTCTGAAACTCCAGTTAAATACCCGACAAAAAGGACAGTATAACAGTCTGGTGTGGGGTTTTTGTTGTTTTTATTTTTTTGGGCTTTTTTGTTTTGTTTTGTTGTTTTTTTTTTTTTAAACTAGTACAGGAAGTATGCCTGAAAATTCAGGGTGTCCATTTCTGGGCACCCAGCAGGCATGCCACCACAGCAGCTGTGTGCAGAGCTGCCCCAAGCCAGGACAGCACGGGGGGGCTGCACAGGCACTTTTCATGCCCCCCAGTTAACACCCAGCAGATGGCAAACATGGAATGGAAATGTTCTCAGGACTGGAGCATGAGAGAAAATGGCATTTACTGTTTACACTTTTTTGGTGAGCTCTGGCAGCAGCTGCCATCTCAGGTGCCCCCCACAGAAAGCTTTCCACACATCAGAAGAAATACATCTTAGGCACAGGTCTGGGGTTTAGTCATTCTGTACAATTTTGTATTGCATTTTATTCTAGATACAGTGTTTAATGCAGCATTTTTTAGTCAGATGGGGCCTAATTGAGAAAAAGGGCCGATGGAGAGGCATGGCCTCACTGACTCACTGAAAAGCACACTGTGATTGAAATGTTCAAAGCTTTACTATTATAAATGAAAAGCATCTGGAAAAATTTGATTCTTATGTTTTGGGTTAATACTAATTCCTGTGCATTAAGTCTTAGGAGCTACACGGTGGTTGCACAAGCACTTGTAAATTCCCTTGCCATTGTTTTTTCCTCTAATTGCTGATTGTGGTCCAGGCAGTGATCTTTCTTTAACTTCCTTGCTCTTCTGTGACCTTTACAAAGAGCATTTCAACCTGTCTTGCAAATCAGACATAGCAAAATAAGAAAACATTTTGAAGACATACTTTTATGAGAGCTAAGATAGAGCTGTTAGACAAGGAATGACAGTTAAGATCCTTTTTGGAAGTGCTTAAAACCAGATCACATATACATATCAGCAGGTTCCCACAAGAATGTGTCCTGAGGCTACCCATTAGTATTGGCATGGGAATTGTGTTACATATTCCTCAGTACCTTGGAATCTGGGACCACAAACATTTGTTTTATGGGAGAGCTACTCAACCATGTCAAGTTATCTATGCATGTACCTGGTTACAGGACTTGTCATTCGGGTTAGGATTTGACACCAACAGACACTACATGTGACAGGACAGAGCTGGCAGGCACAGGCTCAGTCTGAATGGGTGTCTCCACAGCCAAGAAGCCACTCTTATTTCCAGTGATGATCCAGCAGCAATGCTAGAGAGGGCTCTGTCAGGATCTGCCTCTTCATCCACCCAAGTGTAATCTCATCAGAGAAAAGCCAAGCTATGTAAAAGCCGTATGAAATGAAAGCTTTGCTAAAATGCTACCAATGCATTTTGGTCATTTCTCATCTGCATATTCCTGGGAAAAAGGTGAGATATGACACGTAATAGACAGATTTGAAAGGCCCAGCATTCCATTTTGACTTCATGGCTGTGGGCTGTGCCTGTCCCTTCGCCCCTGCAGGAACTTGTGTAAGTGCAAACACGATCAGAGCAGTTGTGAAGTGAAACATAACCTGGCAGTCAGACACACACATCACACTGATTGCATCCAGAAGGAGACTGAGGGCAGGATGGAAGGCAAAACCACAGATGCTGATCTGCAGGTAAACCATGTTCCCCATGGTGGGAACTCATTGTCCCAGATCCCCATCAAAGTCAGTCATTTCCAGGTATGTGGCCTCTTATTTTGGAACCAGCTTCAACCCCTGGCTGTGGGGTTCCTTCAGCTGGGGAATGGAATAGACAACACATCAGCTTTTAGTCACCTGGGACATGGGTGCCTTGGGAAAATCCTTCTGGGCCATTCATCTGGCTTTGGGAAACAACACAAAGTGACCTTTAGTGCATAACAGCATCTAGCGCCATGGGTACAAAAGCCGAGTTAGAAGGACTGCTCTTTTTTTAAGACATAGTGAAATGCTAGTGTGTATGTGGTGATGTGTTAATAGAGGCCTCTGACACAAAGATCATGCTAAATCCATGTATCTCACTGCAGGATAGCTCTCCAAGTGAGGGAACTCTTGAAATCACATCACATCAGCATTGTCAGTGCAGGAGCATACCTTGGCTCATGTCCCTGAGTCCTAGCAAATGGTACTCATTTCAGTGCTCTGAGCATTGCTGTCTCAAAACCCCACCAGTTTGCAAACAAAAACCTGAAAACGTCAATAGACGCAGGAAAAAAAAAAAAAAGACAATTACTCTTAGGCCCACTAGGGTCAGATAACTCACAGTATTTTGTCATAAACTCTTATTATCTTCAGCACTGCAGGATACAGTGGGGATACTAAAAGTTCTCAGCAGAGTGGCAGGCTCTGATTTTGTAATCTGACAAGTAGGAATGGTCAGGATCCAGATTTGCTCTCCCTAAAAGAAAGTATACTGGAAATAGCTCTTGACAGATGTCAGAGGGAGAGACAGTGTGTCAGTCCTACTGGAGTTCCCCAGTAGGACTGGGGGAATAATAAATAAATAAAATATATAAATAAATAAAATGACACAGGGGGAAAAAAAGGCACAAATAACTTTGCTTGGAAACGGAGAAAATTGCCTAAGAAGTTCTGTCAGAGCATATAACATTTTGCTTAATGGTGGTATTGCTCAGTGAAATTGTTTCTAAGGGAAATGTTGAACTTGAGAGATGTTTTCCACCATTATCATGCACCAGTCTAGAAAATACTTCCAAATGGACTATTGTATGCTCAGGCATTTAATACCTCTCTCAACACAGCTTCAGCTAAATATCTGTAAAGGGCACGCATCTGTATTTTCTTTGCCTTGAGGAATAGCTGCAATTTTTTTTATTTATGTGGCACTGACAGAGTGCATTCATCGATTTACAGAAGTGTGCCTTCTGAAAAGAGAAAAGTCCTGGCATCCAGCTGCTCATTTTTGGTTCCCCATCCAATTGGTATTGAGGTGATGACTCAGCCAGAAGGCAAGGAGGGCAGTGGCAGTGGCAGCAGTGGCTTAAAACAATCTTTTGTGCTGCTTTAGCTCTGGGTGTAACTCATCTGTGTGGAGCTCAGAAGAATCCTGTGAAGATTTATGTGGGAAGTAGATTGGGCCTGTGATAACTGCCCATTGAACACAGGAAGAAGTGAAAACATGTAGATGCAATTTTTAGCAATACTACAGAACAGCCTACACCGAAAAACACCAGTTTGGCAGCTGGCTTTGTGAGCATACTACTCTTATCAGCATTGAAACCACTTGTAATCTCACCCTGACCTTTAGATTTTGGGACATACACAACTAAAATCCTCTAATTAACCCAAGCAGTCTGCTGATGAATAATCCTTGCAAATTCTCCTATTAACAGTCTGTTAATAGCAAACATACTGAACTACATATTTTTGTCCCAGTCTGCCAGGAAGTTCTATAAGTTCTATATAGTCAAACCTCTCACCATTCTCATGCATGCTATTTTCTCTCAGACACTAAATCATCAGAATTACTCTTTCTTAAAGATTTCATTAATGGAAAAAAATCTCATTGTACGACTTACAGCATTTCCTTATCAGTGCCTGAAGTGAGGCTTAGCCTGGTACAAGAGCTTGTTTGAGGAGAAATCAAACATGTGCCCTTCACTTTCTCTACTGTGCCCCACAATGCTGTTTTTTCCCAACCAAATATATTTCTGGTCCTGACAAGATTATCTAACTAAAGGCCACTGTGATGTGCAGGTTCATAATCCATGTTAGCAAGGATAGCATATTATACAAACACTCCACATATGTTTGCATGGGTTTTTTTCACCTAAATCACATATTCCAGACTCACTGCATCACTGTGCCTCCACTGTGAGATATTGCACTCCAGCCATCTCCAGCACCTCGCATATTTGATATCACATTATGCATGTAAAGATTTTCTTCACTTAGATGCAAGCGACTGTGTTTTATATATTCTGATAGCCCATTGATTTTCACTGAAAACAGCTTGATAATTTGCCATTCTGCCAACAGGCAGGAACTAATCAAAAGAGCTCTGCTTTCCTTTTCTGCTTTAAAAGAGAAAAAATCTGCTATCTCAAGGAAAGCAAAAAACATAAATAGGAAAGAATAAAAATTGCAAAAAACATAGTTACTGGCCTGTGTTCGGCTGTGAGTTTCTTACTAATTAAATTGTTTTCAATCCTTGTTACCACAATCCTTACCTGACTTTGAAGGTGTCCAACAGATGATTAAAAATAATGTTCCTTGGATCTATTTTCACTTTCTTGGTAATTTCAACTATTAATTTCTGTCTACTGCAGATAGGAATCAATAATGGCTATGCAGATCCTTCAAAGGTAGCTATGCCAGAGTAACAGCACAAAACCAAAAGGATCTGCATCACTTTGTGGTTCTTGTTGGCTAAATATGTAAGGAGAGATCATTGTCTTGAAACACATCTACAAAATCATTGACACAGAGTATGTTTCAGGTTTTTATTACAGTGTCAGCTTCCTGCGACTATGCTGGGAGCCACAGGACTGACATCATGAGGTGCCAAAAGGTGTTGCTACAGGCATGGTTTTGTGGGAATGTCAGCAGACTACCAGATCAGTCCCTGCATTTGTAACAGGTGGTCTCTCTTCTTAACCTGTTGCCTATGTGTTTCCACTTTTACATTTTCTACTGGATGTTTTTCTGCTCTAAGTATTATATTAAAATCAAGGAAAATTACAAATTAGGACAAGAGCTTAAATGAAGGCACTAAAAGCCTCTTTACCTCTGTTTTCCATCTCACTGCTTGTCAATGCTGCTTCTGTAGTATCTGAGGTGGAAAAACCTATCCAAAACCTTGCCAAAAGCATCAAGTACCACTTGCGCCAACTCCTTCACACAGCAACATTCCTAATGACTTCACTGGGATGTTATCAGGACAGAAATCAGGAGTACATATCCCAGAATCATGACTTTGAGAATGTATGCTCCACAAGAGAGAGACCATGAAAGATCAGAGGAACAGACAATATGTTGAGGGTCTTACTCAATATGTTGAGACTTGAACTTCATTAAATCCCTTCCTCTAAAATAGTACCAAGATCCTATCTAACACCCACAAAATTTTACCATGTCTTGAGCTCAAAAACTTACTTGACTTAATATCAGCACAGGCTGGTATATTCTTGTAGTGTCACATTTTGTCGTGACATGTAGTGTCACATTTTCCAGCAAATTGTTCTGAGGCCAGGTATAAAATTAGAGGCAATATTTAATATGGTCTGGAAGATGCTTCTCTTTGATAAATTAGTGTTGGTCAAAGAGAACTCAGTGAACGTGAATAAAACCTGCTAGCAAACTGCTTGTTTTCATTACAAGAGTAAATTGGTGAGAGCCACAATTTTTAACTCTGTGCTACTGAAATCTGGAATAATCTATGAAACTGAAGTAGCCTTATGGTGGCCATGAAAGCAGTAAATGCTGCCCCTATTTCAAGTTTATTTTTTAATCTGAATTCGGAAAATATTTTTTTTTTTGCTGTAAATGGGTTCTATGTTTATGTGTTCCTGTTTTAAACAATAAAGACATGTTAAATAGCAGTGAGTGTGTCTTGTACGTTTCAGCCATATATCCAGAATAATGGAGGTGAAAATTGTGATTGACATATGTGTGTTGCTGTGCTGGTTGTGCAAGCATGTGTCCCTCACTTTCTCTACTGTGCCCCACAATGCATTTTTTTTTCCAACCAAGTCACACACATGCTCTTTCAGCTGCTTAAGCATAAGGACTTAGAGTAACTACAAAGAAAAAAATATAGAAGTACTAAATTCTAAATTGCACCTTCTAATTCTGATCTTTGATTTAATCACTTAGCTCTCATAGATACTATAGCAGGCTGTATAGGAGTGGATAAATTAAAAACTCATGATGAAAAAGTGGCAGAGACAGCTGCTGAGTAAGGTCTTAAAGCCTCAGCATGACTGATGTAGTAGTGTGACCTATACAGTCTGCCAGTTCCCAACATAAGCAGCTGCTAAGGTTGTTGATTGAATGTACAAATGTGTACCAGGGACAGCATCCAACTTTCTGCTGTGTTGAGGTTTGGCCAAGACTAAAATCTTCTATAATTTTGCCAGAGCACTTTTCTGTCCTCTGCTTGCCAAGAACTAAGAAGAGCAGTATTTTGGAACACTGAGACTTGAACTTAGAACTAACACCTTCATCACATCCAGAATGATTTTCAAGAAAACCTTTGAGACTTAAGACACATTAGGAATTGTTTGTTTACTGGCATGCCTGCTATCTCTTTTTGTTTCTTTCAAGTACAGTTGTGGGAAACATTTTCTTTCTCCTTTTATAACAGAAAAGAGAGATAAACAAGGAGATAATTACAAAAGCAGCGAGAGTCAGAAATTATGTGATAATATATTAAAAATTCTACAAAACAGGAAAAAAAAGAAGGGAAGAATTGGATGGGGAAAAGGAATGAGTAGGATTAATAATTATTCAGTTGCCTTTTATATAATTATAAATCAGGAGAAAGTGAAGAAAACTAAAATTATGTTCACTTGGGACCCTTGGACTTTTCCAAGATTTTTTCTCTTCCTCTTTGGTTTCCATTACAATTTTAATGTGAAATCTAGATTTCAATGAAGGTTCAAACTGGAAGGGGAGGGGAGGGGAGAGGAGGGGAGGGAGGGGAGAGTGGTTTACTTGAGCATCTATTTCAATGGATAATTAGAATACAGGTTTTTAAATTTATTTTCATTATTTCTACCACGTATATTCTCCTATGTCAAGGTTGTTACTGAGCCTAGGGTCTTCAAAGAGTCACGAGCAGTTGTTGGTTGTTATAAGGTTGTTTATTACATTAATACATCAGTCTCAAAGGCAAAGAGTTCAAGGTGTTAGAGTCTGTGTTAAAGCTTTTCTAGTATAGAGCCCCAAGCTGGAGTAGCAGCTGCAAGGCTGTCCCAGGTGCTGTGCAGGAACAGGAGGAGCAGCAACAGTTGTTCTCAGACACAGAGTCCAACGTCCCAGGCAGCAGCAGCAGCAGCAGTAGCAGTAGTAGATGCCTGATGTCCCAGGCAGCAGCAGCAGGAACCACAGCTTTTCCTTTCTTCTTTCTTCTTCTGTCATCTTCTTCTTCTCGTGGCTGCTGATGTGTTGATGCTGTGATTGATGATGATGGTGAAGCTGATGCTGATGATTGTACCCCACTACAGAGCTTTTTATTTATAAAACATCCAATCAGCAAAAAAACATGATTCTAAAACATTCTTTCTAAACCAATATGAACTTGATTCTTATGTGTGAAAGTAGTACAAAAGTACTGTCAGTTCTTACTTGGAAAACTACATATATAATAATATCTATTTACATAAATGTACTGTCTGTTTTCTTACTTAATATTTACGTGAATAAGTTTATCTATTTATATGAATAGTTCTATCTATTTATGCATGTAGTTTTGTCTATTTTATGTGAATAATTCTACCTGTTCTAGTGGCAAGGTTCTGCTACGTTTTTGTTATGTCTAGGGCTAAGTTGCTGAACTTTTAACTAGGGCCTTTGCTAGTTGATACAGTTTCTTAAGGCACTTAGAATGTATTTCTACTTACTTAAAACTTAAAACTTAAACTTACTTGAAACTAACTTATACTTCTATTTATGTAAAACTTAAACCTACACTTCTACTTTTTATCTATGTGGCTTAATGTATCTTATTTTCCCTAAAGGCTTTAATTCAACCCCTGCATTCATCTCCCTCTCTGAGGAACTCAGACAGGCTGGCATTCCAACACTCCTACAAACACATACTAAAACTAAGTTACTGAGTCCAAGCCTCTTTTCATATCTTGTGCTTTAAGTTTCTTTGGAACATCTACAGGGTACTAAAGATGAAAGCCAAGCTACCTTTCCTTGCCATCATGCCACTAACCAAATTCCGTTCTACCTTAATCACAGCTTTATAGCTGGGTTGAGTGGAATAGGCACTCATTTAGGGAACAGACAACGAATTTCTATAATGCCACTGTCAAGTTTGGAGCTCCTTGACTTCTGGGGCAAGTTAGGCACTTGCAGGAGAAGGTGCTGGGGGACACAGACACTAGTCTGCAGAGCTACAACCCCATCTGTGTCCAGGCTGTCAGGTCTGCCAGCACTCCAGGTCAGGACTCACAGGAAAAAGTGATAACCACTCAGTCCTCATCAAATAACTGATGGCATCAGTATGGAGCCAGATCATCCCATAAGGAGGGACAGAGACAGCCAAAGGGTTGAATGCAGGCTCTGCTATCTACACACACTAAAAGCTTGATGTTGGTTTCTTAAAAAAAAAAAAAAAAAAAAAAAAAACAAAAAAAAAAAAAAAAAGAAAAAACCAAAAAACCACAACCAAAAAACCCCAACAACAACAACATAAAACACAGCAACCCAAAAGCTAAGCTTAGTAGCTGTCATGTGCTTTGCATGTGACACCTGGTGGACAGAAGCTACAGAGATGAAAGCATTCTGCCTTCATAGTGCAGAACCTTGATCCTTACTCACAACTGCATTACTGCACTTAGTGCAGGTGCAGCTGTCCTCCATACTCTGCTAATCCACCCCACGCCCCCAGTCCATTAATAGTTTCCCAGAATTAGCACTTATCACCCATGTATCTTCAAAAGCTTTTTTTCAGCACTCATATCCATTTTCTTTATTCTTTAATCATTACACTGCCTCATGTCCTGAGTTTGTTTAGTTCTGACTTGCAAGTCTGAGGCTAGGCTAGAGTGGACACACCACTTCCACAAATAAAAATACAGAGAAAGCCTGTGGTACCAGCAACAGGGTGCTTTTATTGTGTGGGATAACTAGACCATTTTATGAGTGCCTTCACAAGTGGATAGTTGCACTCAGAGGGTTAAAGGCTTTAATTTCTTCTGTTTATTAATTTTCTCCTTTAAACTAATTCCAGTTTGCTTCTGTTACAGTGTCTGTCTTTTTTGCAATTGCCCAAATGCATCCCTGTTGAGGTCTCAGAAATAAACTAGCAATATAAAGGGGGGGAAAAGGTACTCTGAAGAGAAACATGTGCTTAGAAAAGCGCTTCTTATGGGGATGCTTATGTCTTATGAGGAAACAGGTGGTTTCCTCAAGGATCTCATATCTAGGTATACTAAGTTCTGGTGCAGTCCTGTCTCTCTATTTGGCTCAAAGGATTTCAGAAAATGTCAAATACTGCTGAATCAATGCTGTGACATATGAGGCCTCTGCCATAAATAAAGTGACCATGATCAATAGTTTGATTGCTGGCATTGCATCTTCCAGGTTTTTTTCCTGTTATTTTCTTTTCCCCCTGTTCTGTGTATACTCTATTCCTTTAAATGTTATCAACTATATTTTTTTTCCTTTGTTCATTTCCATTTCCATGCCTTCTTTTTCTGCCAGATCTTGGAAGATTTTATGAAGCAAAACACACAGAGAAGTCAGGGATTAGTTGACTTCAAACACCAAGCTAAGCTGAAAAATAATGTGGTAGGGGTCAGAAGGAAATGACATAATTATCTAGATTGCTTCTTCTGGATTCAGATTATCTGTTTACTTGTTGGTATCAAACCAAACAGGCCATCCAAGAGTTGTGGCATTGCATTTGTTCTGGCTGAGATGGAGTTAACATTCAAACAGATGTGATTTGTGTTTTTTGCCACAATGGCTGAGAACACTCCAGTGCTGGGCTGCTGGTGAGCCCTGCTCAAGTGACATCAGGGCTGTCTCTCTAACACCTCCCACAAAGGCCAGCAGACCTGGAGTGTTTGAGAGGCTGGGAAAGGGGACACAGCTGGAACAGCTGGCTCGAACTGACCAGAAGGACATTCCATATCCTATGACATTAAAAAAAAGCTAAGGGGTGGTGAATTTTTGTTATTAAGATGTTTGTCTTCTAAAGCAACTGCTACACGTACGGGGGTCATAATCCCAGGAAGTAGCTGGACATCATTTGCAAAGAGCAAGTAGAGAATGGATTTTTTTTTCCCAATGTGGCCTTTGCCTTGATCTCAACCAACTGAGTTTTTCATCTCATTTTCTTCCTCTGTCCTGCTGAGCAGAGCAAGTGGTGGAGCATCTCTGTGGAGTCCTGGTGCCCAGTCAAGGTGATCCAGCTGCAGGCATATCCTGGCTGAAATTAAGTTTTCTCCACAGGGAGAATGAAGAAATATCCTGGCACAGCCGAAAGCCAGTCTTCATCTTTATACCAGTGTTGCAAGCGGATATCCGAGTCCCTTCTGTCCAAAGCCAGAAGAAACCAAGTCTAACTATCTCCAATACCCAAAATATCCCTTCATTTGGTTTCCAGAACAACACTGTAAAGTCCTCAGGATTCAGAGTAATTCACAAGTAAAGTAAAATAGTCATAAAGATTGCCTAGCCAGGAACTGGCGCACAACTGAGCAGTACCTGAGTTACACTATGAGGGGAAACACCGTATTAAAGCACTTTCTGAAAAAAGGTGCTTCCTGCTGAGCTGTCCCCAACAGGTGACCAGCTTGCTGCTCACAGCAACAGGGAACTTGGAAGGGCTGACAACCACTAGAAGAAAACAAAGGCTAACATAACTTACTTTTTTCTCTTACACCCAATACTTTAAAGGGGCAAGGAGGACTTTGAAACATAGCTGAGAATACTTTTACAAGCTTTTCAGGTAGCAATCTGAGAGAACAACCCTCTTTATTTTATGCTGAAGAGTACTTCCAGGCTTTGAAATGTTCTCGCCTTTACTTTTTAATTCCTATTCAGCAAAATAGGAACAATTTGCCAAGAGAACTAGTCCTGAAATACAAAGAGGAAAAATGTATCTGGAAAGTGCTGTTAAGAACATCAATTAGGCAATACAATGTCCTCAGCACAGCCCTTCGGGCAGCACCTGGGGATGCGTTTGTGCCCTGCAGCCGGGAAAACACCGGTTCCTAAAACCTCTCTATCAGGAAAGCCACCAGATAAATAATAATTTCTGTTCCACAGAAATGCTAAATGACCATTCATTTGAAAGTCTGACTTGCATACATGAGTGAGAAACAAGATCCTCAGAGCCGGCCCCCAAGAATTCATTGAATCATGTGGAACTCTCCACATTCTGACAGGCCAATGAGGGTATATCCCGGTGTCCTGAAGGAAGCACTCCATACAAGCACTGGAACATAAGTAGAACCTGGCTCAGAGAGGGCACAGGAAGGAAGGAAAGAAGGAAGGAAGGAAGGAAGGAGTTAATGGCAGCAGGGAGGTGCGCGCTCGCCCCTCCCCTGGGCGGGCCGGCGGCAACATGGCCGCGTTGGCCCCGGCGCTGGCGGCGGCGGCCGGGCGGCTGCAGGTAAAGGCCGCCGGCACCCCGGCCTGGCGGAGCTCAGCCTTCCGGAGGAGCCCCGGGCTGCGCGGGTGTGTCGGGCTGGCCGCGGTGCCCAGCGCCTGAGACAGCCTTTCGGTGTGGCGGGCTCGGCGTTTCTCTGTTGAACTGTGCGTTCGAGTGTGCGGGCGTGTCACAACCCTCGCTCCACCTTCGTGCCCCTGCCGCTTAAAGTTACTTAAATCGCGCCAGTAGAAAACCGAGCTCTGCTCTGGGGTGTTGTCTGCTTGAAAGTAACCAACAAGCATTAAAAAAAAAAAAAAAAAGGTTAATAACAATTGGTTTTGTTATCTACAGAATGAGAGCTGTTCCAGTACTGCAGGTGCTGGCCGTCAGGCTCAGAGCGGGAAGATCAAAGCTGAACGAGCTAAGAAAGTTGAATTCTTAAGAACTGCAGAAAAGCTAAAAGCTCAGTAAGTTAAACACTTTATCATAAGTACGTTTTCATTCTGTTCTGGAGATAGCATTATTAACTCAAGGTTCAAAGAACATAGGGTAATGAAATCTTTAGGCCAAAGGTATCCTTTTCAAGAGCTCAAATTGTTGTGGTTATTACAATAGCTCAGGATAGGCTTATGAGCTCCAAAATGCCCTGTTGTTTGAATTACTGTTTGGACTTATGGTGCACCAAAAAATGAAATGTGTGAGGCACAATTGAGTTCTCAGTCTTCGTGCTTAGCTGTGCTTACCCTCTAATGACCTACAGCCCTTAAGACATACCAACAAAAGGGGAACTGCAGCCACAGAAGATTGAAAGACTTCATCTAGAATACCTAGGCCACTGTTTTGAAAAACGAGGGGTCAAGACAGCTCAGGCACAGAAATGATTTAAATCTGCTTCCCCACATCTTGACCAAGTGCTGATGACAAATACACTGGCAGCTGAAAGAACAGGGAGTTTTCTTCTGGAGCTTTCTGGGAAATAGCTAATGCAGCCGTCTGACTGAAGGAGAGGTTTGCAGGTCTGAATCCTGATTGAACAGGGCTCTTAAGTCTCACACCAGTGTTGTCTGAATCGAGTTCACCTTGATTACCCTGGATTCTGGGTTGCAGCTGAAAATTTGACTGCTGGGTAATGTAAATGTTCCCAAGCCGTTTGAAGTGAGGCATGCCATTTAACTGTGGCTCAGTGTCCCTCTGTAATGCTGCCTGTGCTGGGGCTCCATCTAGGCGTGCCACTGCATTAATACAGCCTGTCTGCCTGCACTTCCCCAGGAAAACTCTGGCAAGGCTCCCAGAGAGAATGCGTGCACATAAAATTTCACTGTGTAAACCACTGCATGCCACTGAGGTGATTTCCTTTTTAACTTCTTGTTAAAAATCTTGTATAGTCCTATAGCTCAGAAATATTTTCCTTGAAAACAGTTGTAGAACAAACCAGGGATTTATATAAAATCTAAGACAGTCCTGTTAACACAGCCTGCACACTAACCTTGGAAAATCTTGGGGCTTCGCTGGGAGTTACTTACTGTGGCACCCTTTCTTCCTAGGCTTGCAAATATAGAAAAAGACAACCTTTATAACAGGAAGAGTGATTTCAGGGTAGGATACAGATTACTTGAGGAGCTGGACCACAGCATGACTGTCAGCAGGAAGATGGAAAGTAAGTGAGGTTTTATTTGGGCTTATTTGCTTTTTTTTTTTTTTTTTTTTTTTAATATGCTGTAGTTTTTGTAAATAGGTTAAAAATCAGTAGTAGAGAGAGATCAGTTTAGATGGAAGATGGATACTGGTAAGTGTGGAAACTGTGCTTATAAACAGTTCACTGCAAAATTCAGAAGCATAAACAGTTTGGGCCTCATGTGTTACTCACTGTGATCTTTTAATCTTCAATGTAAAACCACTGTGGTGGAAAGGTCCTGTTCAAGAAACTTGGAATCAATTTTGTGTGTATATTGCAAAACCTAATATAGCCCAGCTAAGGTACCGTAAAAATATTCGTACCTCAACATTCACACACTGATTGTTGTCTTTAAGTATCCCTTTAACTGTTCTGTGTTTACATTTTTTGAGGTTTTGGGCAATGAATATTCCTAGTTCAAATAGTGCTGTGAGTTGGTACACAGTCTGTGCTACAGTATCTGTTCCACTTACAGACTATAATGCAGTTAAAAAAAAAAAAGTTACTCCCTTTACTCACAGTAGTTGAATTCTTTCAACAATAATCACATAAATCATGATATGCTATCTGATACAGATCAAAATAAGTTGATGAAAGAAAAGGGATGTAGAAACAATTAAAAGTATATTTTCTTACAAATTTGCATGTGTTCTGATGTGTGCCTTTTCTTTAAGGAATCTTAAAATGTCCTTTGCATCTTGCAGTCTTTAAGAAATGTACATTTTTGAGGAATGACTAAGCTAACAAGTTCAGAAATTTTTTTCTATGAGTAAGAAGGGAGCATGGCATATGGATGGAAATGATGCCATGAGATAATAAAGAGGACAGTGATGAGAGCGCTACATGTCAGATGTGAAGGAGTGTATCCTAAATGATACAAAAGTGTGTACACTGCCCCCCCCCCCCCCCCCCCCCCCGTTCCCATTTACTTTGTTGAGGTCTTTCAGCATGATCTGTATGCTGTAAAATTTTCTGTGGTCTCAGCAGGAACTTGTACTTTCCCTAATTCAAGTCTTTTAGGATAGAAAGTACAGGTCCTTAGTATCTGAGATGTAGCCAGAACTTCATCCTCTTCGGCAGTGTATTTATGGACTCACGAGGAGCCCAGTGGTAACAATACAAGTAAAGTGCACACATGCTTGGAGCGCATGAAAGCCTTGATTCTTCACTATTTAACTCAACAAATAAATGCATCTTGTTGAAGTAGTACATTCATATACACTTTCAGAGTTTGTTTTCTCTTCATAAGTGGATGTTTTGAAGCCTAGGTCAAAGTCTGCCTCCAAACTCTAGAAGCTATCACCTGCATAGGCAATATTCTCAAAGTTCTCCTTTAGAAATAGCAGCTACTAATTTTAAAATCTGCAGATGCTGTGTAGTAGGGAGCTAACACAGACCATGTGGTCAGCTACATGCAACTACCAGTTAAAGTGCTTAGTACTATGACAGTTTGTTATCATCAAACAGAATTTGTGTCCCTGCTTAGATCAAACCCCTGCTTTATTTTGGACACTTCATTGCTCTTATTCTTTTACTGAATGTAATGAACAAAGAAACTGTTAGAACTATCAGCACCTTATTTTGTTTAACAGAAGCTAAAATCCTGCAGCAGCTATCAAAAATACAAAACAACGTGAAGAGACTTCAGCAGCAATTGAAAGATGTGAAGCCTACACCAGAGTGTAAGTCAAGATGACAGGTTTAAAAACATTTTCATCTACAGACAGGTTTCTTGCATAGTTGTCTTTCTCCTGCAGACTTGGGATACTCCTCCAGTACTTAAGATTTTGCAGAATCTGGAAAGGGAAGACTAAAACTAGAAATGGCAGAAACCTAAGTAATGGTAAAAGACTGTGCAGTTCTGTGTGGAAACAGAAACTTACTTGGTCTTACAAGTGGTGTGTGTTTGTTCCTTGAGGTTGTTGAAAGCCAGATTTCTGTAACATTTGCCTTATGCAAAATAAGCTTGGTATTCTACTGCCATGTAACCCCTTTGATCTGGTAAGAGGTCACAGAGTGCGTTCTAAAGGGAACGCATTTCTAGCCATCAGATTGAAATGTAAACTGGAATATTCCACAGGAAATGCTGCAGCACTTTGTTCAGTTTGGATGTTTTAAAACTTTTGGGAAATAGGTTCTGAAAGAACCATCTTTCTGTGGTAGCTACTACCTTTTGCGGAGCTCAGGATGTGGGCCTCCTACTACCTGAGGGCTTTCTGATACTAGATAAAATGCATCTCATTTCATTTATTCAGTGCTTTATCTATTAAAAAATTCATTATCTACTTAAACTGTCAGTTAACATACTAAGAACTAGCAAGGCATCAAAGCTGAAAAATTAGTTTATATAACTTTACCAAAATACAGATTAGTTGAATTGCATTCAGTGTGCCCATAGAGATGCTGGGCTGATTTAAAAGAGATTTTAGTCTAATAATACAATCTAATCTAATGGGCAGATTTTCTTCCACTGAAAAATACATCTTCTCTGGACAGCTGTATTACCATCTTAGGTCAGGACTACAGAATGCTGACAGTAGAGGACAAAGTCTTACTCTGAAGTATCCTTGTCAGCTTTGTAGAAGTAGTTGTCTGCAGTTTAAATAGGATGCTGTAATGTAGTATAAACCAGAGATGAGTGTGCTTAAGTCATTAATTGCATTGCTGTAAGAAACGCAAGTGGAACTCTAGAATAATGATCTAGTTTGATCATCAGTTGAAGGTTAGTCAAGGTGAGACTTCTTTAAGGGAAATAAACATTTATATTGGCATTTGCATCCAGTTAGCTAAGTCCTTTCATAAACACACCTTTTGAATAAATAAGAATTTGTCTTTTAAGGCTGTTTGAGATGGAAATGCATGGTTTTTTGTACACTGAGATAGGTATCCTGAAGGTCTCCACAAGTCCTGCATTTCTGGATAGTGCTGATAAATAACACAGGCTTCTTAAGTTATATGCTTTTTTTCTTCTTTTCCTTTTTAGTTGTTGACAAGATCAAGGAAATGATGGAAGAAATAGAAAATGCAATCAATGCTTTTAAAGAGGAACAGAGGCAAATGTATGTATATGCTTCAGCTCCTAGAAAAACGGCTGTTGTAAAACACAATGAAAACTTTGCATTAACCTAGCAAACTGTACTTATGATTTACTCTTTTGGTAGTGATTCCTGTGGTATGTAAGTCAAAGCACAAACTGTCAGAGTTAGAATCTGGATAAACTGACTTTTAGAGAGGGTGTTTACACAGCTATTGCAGCATTCCAGTGTAACAGCGATTTGCCTGTGAGTAGGCTTTTTAGAGAGGCTGTAGAAGAGATTAGATTGTGGGGGGTTTTTTTGTTGCTGTTGTGTTTTCTGATCGGGTTTGGGGGGTTTCTTTTTCCTTCTACTGGCGTCAGGAGGCGATTGAGTTAATTGTATGCATGCCATAAATGTGTTCTTTCAGTAAAAGGGTAACTTAATTCCCATTGTGCAAGGCTTTATTACCGGATCATTACAACTGTGCTGTTACCACTTCTGTTCTTAATCTTTAAAGAATAGCTCTTGTGTGACATTGAACAATTCCAAAATTCATTTTTTTGTGAATGGACAATGAATACTGGATTTTTTTTCCTTACATTTCAGTGTTTGTCTCTTTTCAGGTATCAACAGCTTTTGAAAGAGGAAAAGGCTGTCATTAATGAGCTCAGTCTCTTTGAGAGAAAAGTGGAACTGTGGGCATTAGGGAGCTCAACAGCAGAAAAAGTTTGGAAGTTACCATCAGCCAGGGTCACAGTTGATAAAACACTGGAAAATCATCTACCCAAAGAAGTAATAGAGTTTGAAAAATTTCTTCAGCGAACAGGGGGGCGGCAAGGAGGCTGGGATGATTATGATCATCAAAATTTTCTGAAAATACGGACAAAATACAAAGGAAGGCTGTCTTACGTGGATGAAGCCCTTGAGTATCTCAGCGGAAGAACAAAAGAAGATATAGAACAGCATGACAAATGGTATCAAGAATACATAATTTTACATGAAAGAAAGAAAGAGGTAAAACAACCCCTTAGGCTTTTGAAGATTTCAGAAAATATACTTATTTTTTAAATGCATACTCTCTTGTCTTTGTATCTGCCTCTTGGGTTGTAGTGCTAGGCAGATTTCTCTTACAGTTGATGGTATGTAACTGAGGTCTTTAGCATCCCCAACCCGCCAAAGTATTTGTCTTTAATAAAAAATTACAAATAGGGAAAGACCTAACAACACAGAGAAGTGGCCTGTGTATTGCCAAAGTATATTACAAATGCTTTTGAAATTAGTGATCTAGCAAGTTAGGTGCCAAGCCCAGAGCAGTTAGTGATCCTGTCTTCCTGTTACATATGTCTCTAAGAATGTGTGTCTCACTGTGTAAGCAATACACCTAAGAAAGACTGACATGCAGAATTATGATTCCCTCAAGAACTTTCTAAGTAATATAAGATATACTGGCATAAGACCTACTATAAAATCAGTTGGAGAGAAAGCAAGAACTGAAATACGTTTGCATTAAAAGTATATTGCATCAACGTTCGTAACTACCCGAAGTTATTAGGATTGCTGTAACTGAAACAGTTTTAGTAGACATCTGTTAAACCTGCTTGTGTTATCCACAAAATAGAAAAAAGAGAAAACACATCTAGGTGGTTCTTGGTTTTAGGTTTTGCCTTCAGTAGACTTTTAATTCCTATGTGCATTTTGTGTTCTTGGAACAAATGTCTTCATCAGACTGAATCCATATGAATATGTAAAATTTTCATGAAAACCTTAGATTTTTTTTTCCTGTGGTCTCTTACAGTCAATTAAAAAGTGGAAAGAAAAGCAGCAGAAAGAAAAAGAAAGCAACTTGAAGGATAAAGAGAAATCAGAAAAAATGCTTAAGGAAAGATGGCTACAGCGTGAAGAAGCTCAGAAGCAAAAAGCAGAAGAAGAAAGAAAAAGAAAACAAGCTGCAGTTGAAGTCTGGAAGAAACAGAAAGTAGTAGCATTTGCAGTAGATCAAGCATCACAACTAAAACTAGAAGAGAAGGAGAAAAAGCAACAAAAAGAGCACCTAAGCCATGTGAAGTTACTGCTGGAAAGGAATACCTTGGAAAAAAAAGTAAAGGAGGAACTTGAAAAGCTTGAAAATGAGAAGAAAGAGAAAGCTGAAACGGAGGGAAGAAAGAAAATTGCTGCAGAAGAAATTTCTAAGTTTCAAGAGCATGTGCGTAATTTCACCTCCATTTTTGCATGTCATTGTTTTAAATTTGATACGTCCTACTACAATATAATCAGTTAAACAGGTTTTAAAATCCAGGTACCGTTCATCAAAATCCGTTATTGATTCATTACAAATAACAGCATCTACTGCAGATAAACAGTATAAAAGCTGATTTTAGACAAAGATGCTCCTTTTCTTCAGTAGATACTGAATTCTGCAGGATTACTCAAGCTCACATTTCTTTATCCATATAGAAGTGGTTTTATTTCTTCAGTAAATAATTTTTTGAGAAAAACTACTTGGGCTGTGCTGCTAACGAGACTTCAGAGGAACTGAGTGCTCTATTCAGATGGGAAGTAGAAAGAGTTGTTTGAATATCCTGCAGGTTTCAGTATCTGTTAGGCAAAGTCAGATCCCATATCAATGTAAATGTAATTACTGGAGAATTGGTATTATTGTCAGCCTTCATACTAAAGTTTTATAAACAGAGTATGAACTACTTTTTTATTTCAGAGCCACCTAACTATAATTTGTTTGTGCAGGACAAGCTATAGCATAAAGCTACCTAGTGAAACCTTATTTTTTACTGTTACAGTAACTTCAAAACATAAACAAAAAAACATCCAAAAATAAATAAAACTAAACAAACAAAAAAAAGCTGTGAAAAGGCTACATGTATATTTTTACATAATTTGTTTTACTTCCAAAGAAAGTTTGCTTTTCCACTCATTATGTTTCAGGATCTACATAAACTGGAGCTAAGGGTTCTACAGAAACACACTAAAGAGATAGAGAAACAAGAAAACGAAAAAAGATTGGCAAAGTTAAGAGAGAAGGTAACTTTCTGTTTTAACCAGGGATGTGTGCAGCTTGGTGGTTTAAGCATAGTTTCTTTTCATTGATCTAAAAAGCAATTGTTTTAAATTATCCAAGTGGTTGATAAAGGAAGACAAAAAGTCATGCCTGTTATCAGTAGACAGAATTGCAGCAGGCATAGTTGTTCCTGTTTTAAAAAAATAGGAGGAAATCCCTAGAATTTATGTCTCTCACAGTAGAATTTCACTGGTTAGGGCCTATAAAAGTGAGCTCCAATATGGGTGGTGGCTTTCATTTTCTCAAATAGTTTTCTACCATTAGTAGGCTGTCTCCCAGAAGCATTTTGCATATACTGGGTTTAACAAGAGTTTAACCTTTTAAATTATTAAATTATTAAAATTTAATGAGAGCAAGTGGTGTCACTGTCTTCTACAGTGAACACCCAGTGAGCATCATGGAACTCCTTTTGTGATGAACGAAAAAGGCCAGTTATTTTTGGTTGTTTGTTTCACTCTTGAGGTCGAGGTTCGGGTCACCAGAGACCGATCCAGGTGGAACAGACCTTCCAAGGGGGAGGAACGCAGTCAAGAGATGGCATCAGCAGCTGCAGAACCGCTGTTGCGCGTTTCTCAGAGGTGAGGAGGGGACCGATGGACGTGCAGCATGACACAAGCACACTTTTATACCTCAAGCTTTTTTTTGTTTTCTTGTCAGAGCTGTCCCAGCCTGGAGAGGAGGGTCCTAGCTGCGCGCCAGCCTGTCCCTGCCGCAGTATGGAGCAGCAGCCAGCACTTCCCGGCACAGAGCCGGCCTGTCCCATGCCGTGTATTACCTCTGTATTTTGCGAGTGTCGGGTTTGACACGCCGGCTGTCACACCGGCCGTGATGTCCCTTGGCATTAAAAGCGCCTTCACCCCGCAGCTGGTTGTGGCGGCTCCTTAAGCGTGGGGTCGCCACCCCGGCCCCCGCCGCAGTGCACTGAGGAGCCCCCTCCCTCTCCCCCGTTTCCTTCCCCCTTTCCCTTTCCCCCCTTCCCTTTCGCCGCCGCTTCCCCCTTCCGTTTCCCCGCCCCGGGGTGGGCGCCGCGGGTGACGTGATCCGGGCGCGCCGGGCGCGGGCTGCAGCGGCGAGATGGAGATGGCGGCGGCGGCGTCGCCGTGCCCGGGGGAGCCGGAGCGGCTGGACTTCCTGCGGGAGCGGCACGTGCGCTTCTTCCAGCGGTGCCTCCAGATCCTGCCCGAGCGCTACTCGTCCCTGGAGACCAGCAGGTAGCCCCGGGCCGAGCTTCAGCGGCGGGCCGCGCGGCGGGAGGCGGGACGGGCGCCGCACTGTCCGCCCGGCGCCCCCCGCCCGGCCGGGCCCGGCCGAGCTCCCCTCCCGTCGGGCGGTCGCGGTGACGGGAAGCCCCTCCCGGAGCGCTGTCGTCTCCCGCCGCCGGGAGCAGCGCCCCGCGGCCGGAAGGAAAAACATCCCTGTAAATCTGCCCACCATCAGTCGCTCTCAAAAAATATGTGTTAGTGTAGGGGTGTTTTCGCCGCTCGCGTAAACTCCTTGACATCCACGAGGGAAGACTTGTTGATCCTTCTAATCTGTTTTAAATCCAGTGCTTCACTCTCTTAATCTGCCTTGGAAGCCATTTTAAATAAATCACCTAAGCTTTACTTCGGCGCGCAGAAGACTTCTCTTCTTGTAACAAATATTTTTAACTGTTCATTACCTAGTATAAAAGAGAAAATACTAGTGAAATATGTTCTTCTCATGGCTTCAGAATTACTTATTTTGTATTCTTACATCGGAAGTGTAATAATACCTGTAATGTGATTATCAAGCTGCACTTGATAAAATATTGGAGACAAGTGGTTTGTTTGATAATCTTATTCAGCTAATAAAATAGTAAGATTCCTTCCACTTTATAATGTCTGGCAAGTCATCCTGTGCGGAAAGCTCCATTGCTTTGATCAGATCATCCTGCTTTATTTTGGTTGAGAGCACAAACACATGGCATAAACATGTAAGGACTAGAACAGATAGTGCGGAGCTGTGTGTGAAATAACACAACTTCATATTGAAAAGTTAGAAATGGAACTGCTGGATAGGAGCCAGCAGAGATCTTAGAAGATGGTTAAGGGACTGGAGCATCTGTCCTGTGAGGAAAGGTTGGGTGAGCTGGGCCTGTTCAGCCTCAAGAAGAAGAGATGACTGAGAGAGGGTCTTAACAATGCATTCAAGTATGTTAAAGGGTGGGTGGTGAGAGGATGGGGCCAGACTCTTGAAGTGGTCCCTGTGACAGGGCAAAGGGTAGCAGACAGAAAGTCTGGAAAGTCCATCTCAGTGTGAGAAAAAATTCCTCACACTGGGCTGATCACTGAAACAGACTGCCCAGAGAGGTTGTGGAGTTTTCTTCCCTGGAGATATTCAAAACCTGCCTGGACACAATCCTGTAGAAACTGCTCTGGGTAAAGCTGCGTTAGGAGAAGGGGGTTATATGAGATGATCTCCAGAGGTCCTTTCCAAACCCGGCTAATTGTGTGGAATTTTGATTGCAGAGCTGTAGATCATTTATTCATTAAAAATTAGTTGATGTTTCAGTCTACCTTCTCATTTATTTTAGGTGACAGCAAGGGGAAGTCTAGGCATCCTGTGCCTAGCTCTGTATAGGCCTTAAAATGACCAGAGCATGCAGATGTACTAGAGCAATAACACAAATAGCTAACCTTAGCCCCACTGACATTTGAAAAGAGCTAAAGAAATGGGATGTCTTCAGCCTAGAGAAGGAGGCATCTAATCACAGTCTTACATGGGTCGGAAACTACTTATAAAGAAAGATGGAAGTGTACTGTTTGCAGTGGTGTCGGGGCCAGAGGCCATGGGAGTGAGATGCTTAGGGGAGAATTGTGTGGCTGTAGGAAAAATGTTCTTTGCTGTTAGAAGAGTTAGCCATAAAAAGCTTGCCCATTGAAGTGAGGAAGTCACCTTTGAGGATGTGGCTTCTCAGGCTCCTGGGTTGTCTCCTCTGAGGCCCTGTGTTCTTCAAAAGGTGGAACCAGTGATCTCCAGAGGCCCTTAACAATGTAGGTATGTTCTGCTGGAGTGTACACCTGACAAATTCTGAGCGGGAGATTGAACCGTAAATGCATCATCTCCAGTTTGATTGCAAGGGTTTTAAGTTTTCCTTTTTGCCAAGTTCAAGGTCACTGAGTTCAGCAAACCTTCAGCAAACCTCTGGAGCTGATTCAGCTGTAGAAAGAAATGCTGTTACCCTTTTATCATATTTCCCCTCTTCATGAATTGGAATGGTTCTATTTTGAGTTAGACGGAGGAACTCAATTAAATTAAAGACAGATTTGTTAAATGAATAAATAAATAAATAAATATAAAAGGTCATTTGTCAGGTTTTTTTTTCCACTGCACTGCAGTCGAAAACTGTGTTGTCACCAGACAAGGATGGTAGAGAAATTTTCCTTGCTGTGAATGGTGCATTCCAACTTAAGCTGTAGATTGTCAAACAATGACGGAGAATAAAGAAAGTTCATTTCATGTTCTCTACTCAACTTCTTGCCTCAAAGCCTTTGTAATTATTTTTATCTCTAGTTATTCACTTGCAACAGTAGTTGCAGCAAGAGTAGTTTTTAAACATTCTGATTGATAGTGTTTAATATACACTAATTGTCAGCACTGTGAGGTTTTGCAGGAGAATGCAACTTTCTGGTCTCCGGAGTCTTTAAGATTCTGGTACTTCGTGGTGCTCTTTGTAGCACACTTAATCCGTTTCTCAAATTTGTCACTTCCAATGCTTTTTAAATTCTTCTGTAAAACTGTAGCCTTTGTCCTTGCTTGAAGACAAAGGGATCTGAATCTGCCATCCAAAGTGTTGTGGTGGCCATCCTCTGTGGAAATGGCTGTAGATAAAAAGTTTTACACTTCTTGGCATGTGTCTGTCACCCGAGGTGCTGCTAAGAGTTGCTTTTGCTAGGACATATGTCTGTTAATTGTCTGTGAGGGAGGATAGCATATGGAGTAAAGATGCAGTACCTAAACAGCTGTATTGCAACCTGTGTATGACCAGTGGTGCCAGACACTCTTGCCCACTGTAAATAAATTCCATCACACTACAGGCTGTTCTTTAGTAATGCTGTAGATAGACAGTCAACTCTTAATAAATTAACTGAACCCTAACTATATTTAAAAGCACTTTTTAAGTTCATACATCTGATACATGCATTTTTAAGCGTAGGTGAGATTTGCTGTCTGTGTTGTATGAATAGCCTTGTGGTTTTGGACTTTGCAGCTGTTTGTAGTGCTGATGTTGACATGATTGTGCCTCATTGGAAGTAACTTAGCTGGGTAAGATAGAGTGAAAATGTCTTTTTAACAGTTCTAGTAAAAGATTGTCGGTATTTTTGAAAATTAGAACATACAGGCAGTATTTCAAAGAAATAGTTTATTGTAAATTCCTTGTTTTTTTAATAAAAGTAGTGATTTTTTAAATTTAGTAATTTATTATTCAGGGTCAAATTCTGAATCAATGGAAAAAGTTTATATAAGCCTTGAAGTGTTAATGTTGCACTTTGAAAGGCAATTTCATAGTCATCAGAAGGGTTAAAATATACTCTTGTTCTACATTGAAATGCTTTTTTGGGCAACATACTTTTTTTTGTTTACTCGAAAAATTTATTTGAAATAATGACAGTAAATATACATATTTTACCAGCCTGCTGTTAGGAATGTCACCCTGGGAGTTTGTACCACTGTACTGAGATTAGCATCTGCTGCGTTGTCATTTGGCTGCTGTGTTTTAATTATAATAATTCTTTTGGATGTGTGCTTTGGGCTGACTCACATGGTCTTACTGTTTGTGGTTCTGGTGCAGAACCTCATGCAGAAATTAAGTGGCTGTGAAGGCTCCTGTCCACATCTATCACTTCAGAGGTACCAACCTCTGGCCAAGGTGGCTCACCAGTTTGTGAGGTAAATACAAATTACAACTTAATCTTGTAAGGAAAGTTGGTATCAACTGTTGGCTTTCCTTGGCATACTGAATTTTAGTTTCTGCATGTATAGCAGTTGTTTCACAATCCATCATCTTATCTGGTGTATGGAGAGCAAGAATTTCTAGAAGGATCAGCAGACAAGTGTGGGTGGCAAAATAAACATCCAGCTAACTTTAGTCTGAGTCAGAGCATCCAAGGTACCATTGCATGAGCATTTTCTCTCATAGTAAATTCCCCCACTTTCCTAACCCAGTGGTGTTGCTTTGGAGCTCTGTCAGAGTGAGTAATGCAGTACTGGAGGGTCTTGCCATGGGTGGCTGCAATGGTTTGAGTTAAACCCAGTAAAGAAGGTGTTAGTTAGCAGGTATGATAGCACACGTTCATGGAAGGACGCAAGTTGTAGGAAAGAAGGACATTAAGCAAGCTAGCTACTCCACTGCTCTGTTGGATACTTGAATGTGACAAGCTTAATTTTAGATGTTTAAGTAAGGTAGTCATCTAGGCTGCTTTACACCCAAGGACCAGAAATAAGTACCTCTAGATGTTAATTCATGCTGTATGCCTATTTATGCATTGTTTGCTTATGAAGTAGGCTTTGCTGTTTGATATTGACATCTAAGCGTCTGAAATTGGATTTGAGACACAATAAGAGGCAGCTTACTGTGGTTAAGGGTTACCTTGCATATGCACCTAATGCATATTTAGGGGATTGTACATGTAAGAATTCCTCACAGAGAACTAGTGCTCCATATGTTAATATCATAACCTAGTTTATTTCATCGTGGGTTGTTTTGGTGGGGTTTTCTTTTGGGTAAACAGGCCCTTACATAAATTTTTAATTGACATAATGTTATATAAAAGGAGGGACAGCTTATAAGAAAAACCTTGATGAGGCAGAGAAATGTTCTCAGTACAAAGAACATTATTTTGTACAGTCCAGTTTTGCCCAATACTTTCATGTACTCTAAGCTAGGCTCTGTGTTGCACCTCTGTCAAAGGCTGAGAATTCACAGATGTGTCTGTTGCTGCAACCATTTGTTAATTTCCCCATGATATTTATGGTGGGAAGTGTAAGTCTTATCTTTTTCTTTTAGGTTGACAATTGCATTTTTCGCACTCTCTGGTCTGGATATGTTGGATTCCTTAGATGTGGTGAACAAAGATGATATAATAGAATGGATTTATTCCCTGCAGGTCCTTCCCACAGAAGACAGTGAGTGAGTTTTTAGTTTTTTATTTATTGATATTAACATTTTTACTTTTGCTTTTTACTTGGGGAATAGTGGATAACTCTTGTTTTTATAAAATACAAGGTTGACTTTCCTGAAGTGCAGTCCTGATAATTTCAGGTAGTGATGTCAAGCATATTTTGTTTATAGATCCCTCATAAGTAATAAAGCTAGAAAAAGCTAAATTTAATTTGAAGATCAGCCAGTATAAAATAGTATAATAAAGTTACACCTTAGGCATTTCAGAGGAATGTTTCACCTGGTTTTAAAAGAAATGCATTTGTTGTAAAAGTATTACAAGTGTAATAGTGATTATATTGACTTCCACTTCAGTGCCAGGAAGTGTGGTTTTTTACAACAGCTTTTGGAGATTTGGAGGTGTAAGAATAAGAAGCAAAAAGGATAAACACAGTCCCTGCCTGATGTTCCTTAGATCTCTGAAGGTTGAATTTACCCTAGGTTTTGAGAAGGAATAATGCTGCTGCTGAATCCCAGCTGTCCTCAGATTGGAAGGTGCATAGCAGAAAAGCTGTCAAGGGAACTCGCAGGAAATGTCCCTTTCCTGGTTGGTTTGACAGAAGTTAGGAAGGTGCTGTTCCTGTGGGCTAGTTGATGTTGGCAGTTTTTTGTGTGGCAGCCCAGGTGAATGGCTGGTGGCACTACAAGGGGTGGGAAGGAGGGAGGGAGATGTGGGTGAGGCACTGCTGCTCTATGACAGAAGGTGCTGGCATGTTAAATGCTGGTGTGGGCACAGATCCAGGCCGGTGGTCTCCAGAGAAAAGGCAATTCCAGTTGCCTGCCTGTCTGGATGGATGTAGGCAAATAATTCTGTGTTTCCTTCTATTATTTATTCTAATTATGTACAGCAAATAGGGTCTCTAAATACAACAAATTAGGTCTCTAAAATCAGTTTTATGAAATAAGTATATGGAAGTCAGGACTGCTGATGCTTTATTTTTACAGTAATATAAAAATCCTTTTTCATACTCTGGAGATTTAGAAACCATCAGACCCACCACAGGAACTAGTTCTGATAGATTTCTTTTTTCTTGTTTTGCATTCCGGGATTGATTCTTGAAAAATAGGAGTTTGGATTGTATAAATATTCTGACAGAGTTTTTTAATGATTAGTAGGTTCCTGTGCCTTACTGTTAAGAAATCTTTCCACAGTACATGCTTTGTTTCTAGGAGTTGCTCACTTTGTGACTTTTATCCCAGTCTTCAGGATTTGATTCCAAAAGAAGAGGGAAGTTGGCAAGAAGACAGATTAGAGCAGGCATTTCTGTTTGTTTGTCTTCAACAGTGTGCAGTAATTCTCTGGGGATTCTACCTGGTCAGTGTTTAGCATATTGCCATTGTCTGGAGCCTCCTAAGGAGGGCAGTAAAAATATCAGTGTGCAGATGTGGAGGCTGACGGTTCGGCAGAGATGTGCTCCTTCTTTTTCTAGCTATCATCCCCTCATAAAACTGAGAGGAGTTTTGGGGAGGGCACTTTTGGCAGTGCACTCTGTGCTTTCCAAGTAATAAATCTGCTTTTCACTAGAAGAACAAGCTGCCCTTCAGTCCTGTATTTTTGTATCATACTGTAATAACTCTTGTTCTTCCTACGCTTTTGGTAATAACACTGCTCTTATCTGGTCACTTGACTGCTAAAACTTCAGGGTCATTTGTATTTGCTTTTTGCTTTTTGCTTGATAGCAGCAGGCTGGATATTGAATGACTAAATGTGAAGAAGGAAAACACCTACACTCTGGTAATTTCTACTTCCAGCAAAATGTATTGGCTCTCTAGTTTATAATCCTGGGAGGTGCAGTGCTTGTTAATTGGCAGCCTCCCAGCAGCAGAGCTCCTACTCCCTCTTTTGGCCTCTTTGAAGAAGTGACTAAACTGTGCTAGACTGCATCACTGAAGTTTTTGGTTTCGAAGTGCTTGTGCATCTCTAGTTAAAGAGGAGATTGCAAGCTTGATTGCTTTGAATCTGTCCAGATTAAAAAACAAAACCAAAAACCTAAACCAAGAAAGCACAATGTTTTACTTTTAAAGAAAAATGCTATTGCAGCATTTTTTTCATGGATTCTGATAAATGTCTCTTTCCCTGGAATATTGATTTATAAAAATTTAAATTAAAATACTCTTTTATAATGATGAATTACACCAATCTAAAGTAACTGCATTGTGTTCAATGAAAGTCTTCACAAAAAAACCAATCTAAAAGCTGCATTCTAAATAGTAATGTGCTTTTACAGAATCTTGGGGTTTGTTCTTGATTGCATCATTGGTTAAATTTCTAAATTTGGTATCAGTCAAAAAGAGAATTCATGTAATTCTTATTAGAAAAATAAATTTCTTTGCTTTTCATGTTTGTCCCCCCAAAGGTTCCTTTATGCACAGCACTTAACTTGATTTTTATTTTAAGCATTTTTTTAAGATGGTAAATTCATATTATTTTGAGAACTACTGCTACCTTAGAGTCTTTTTTCCAGTGGATGGGAGACAGAGTAGTTGGTGCTCTGCAAACGTAGTATCTGTTTATTCTTATCCATACCTGTTGTAGTAGGTGCACTGGCTGGGCTAGAATTAATTTTTTTAATAGCAGCCTCTAATCTGCTGTGTTCTGAGCCTGGTACTAAAAGAGTGTTTTAGTCTTTCAGCTATTGCTGAGCAATGCTACCCAAGGCTGGCTCTTTTTGCTTCCTCTGCATTCCTTTTCCCATGGCAGATACAGCAGGGGACAGAGCCAGGACAGCTGACCCAGGCTGACCTCAGGACTGTCCAGAGGGACGCCCCACACCATCTAACATCATTTTCAGCAATAAAAATAAAAACTTGGGAAGAGAAGGAGAAAGGGGCAATATTTGTGTTTCTGGCATTTGTCTTCCTGAGTAACCCTAACAGTTGCTGAGGCCCTGCTTTCTGAGAAGCAACTATACACCTGCCCAGCTGATGGGAAGTAGTAAGTTAATTCCTACTTTGCCTTGCTGTGCACCCACAACTTCTGCTTCACCTATCAAACTGTCTCTTTCTCACTCTGTGAGTCTTCTCTTCTTCTCTCTTTCTTGCCTCAGATGCTGGATGGAGTCAACCCACTACAGCAGAGTGTTACAGAACCTGCTAGAAAATTCAGAATTTCATGGTTTCAAGCAGTTCTTAGATAAAGTCTCGCAATAACCTGTGATAGTCTTAAGTGACATGTTTGTATTTATTGGTATGTAATATGTGTGATGGCTAATGGTAGCTTCACTTCAGTGGTTTGTACCCTTTGAAACTAAAGCACACTTATGTTGAGATCTTGATCTGAGTAAGAAGGCAAACATATGCTCTGTCAGCCTAATCAAAATGCACTAAGGAGGCTGAACATTAGGGTCTGTCAGGATAGACGGTATTCTTCTGTGGGTTTATTGTAGCTGTGATTCAAACAAAAAATGTCCTTTTGGTACCATAAGTTTAGCTCAAGTCTTCCGGAGACTGGATCAATACCATTTCTAATTAGGAGGGAATGGCAACACATCTTGTGTGCAAACTGAGCTTCACACAGAAACACATTCTTAGCTAAATGCTTCCACTTACTGCTGCCTTCTGCATGTTTGAAGGACCCCTGTCTTCTGTAACTCATGCTAAATAGTTTGGCTTTATCTTTCCCAGATTTTGGCCTTTGTTACCTTTCCTTCCCTTTCAGAAAATGCTTTACTTAGGTGCCTAGCTACTATGTGGTTTTTGTTTTCTATGTGTGGTAGCAGCAAGAAGACTTAACTAAGTTTCCTCTTAGAAAGAAGTTGAAATCTTAAAAAGTGTTTTTTAATTTTTTAATTTTGAGGAAGGTAATGTTCTTTTACAAGCCTCGCAGAAATGATACATTTTTAGTTTAAAATGTTACTTTTTGAAGTGTTAGTGAAATTGAGAAAGGGTTGACAAAGCACCCTCTTTTAGCTAATTGCTTTTTCTTAAAATCTTGTCAGTGTTTTACTGTTTTTCCTCTCACAGTGCAGCTCTTTGTCAGAATTTCAAGTGTATTTTAACTAACTAAAGTGCAACTCATAGCAATTTAAGAAAGATTTATTCTAGTTTCTTGCAAGTCACGTTCAGGGCCAGTTCAGCACTTTTAAAAGAAAATGAATCCAGAGGTTTGTACTCAACTAACCTAATTGCACAGTGGACACACACTGCTTGGCCATATTCATCCACCATTCTCTCCCACAGGAACAGTGGCATTTGTTTGACCCTGCTTGAGAACTTGCTGCAGTGGCAGGAAAACACGCATTTATTTATCTTACAGAAGGTTAGCTTTGTGTTGCATTGGTGAACTGTGTTGATTGGGAGTGCCAATGCCAGCCCACTACAGGAGAAGGAAGAAAATTGTACTTTTTGACAGCTGGACACTTCACTAGCTTTGCTGTACTAAAAAATGGAACCAAAAGGAATTCCAAAAGATATTTTATTTATTGGTCTGAATCCCCAGGACCCATGGATACTAGACTGAAAACCAGTATGATACATGATACATACAGACCTAAAACTTACTTCTATCAAAATTTAAATTCAGATTTGTATTAATGATTCTTTCTTCTTATGTGGCAGTACTGACAAAAATGTATAAAATGACATTGACTTTTTTGAAATCATCGATACATGTGAGCTTTCTGATAATGAGTTTCATGAGAAGAAATGCAAATTTTCTTCCAGCATAACTTTTATGGCTGCATTTGAAGTGTTTATCTGGATGTATAATAGACATTTTAGAGAATGCAACTTTGCATTAGTGGCATTGTCTAGTGCTTTGATTTACAGGAGCAATTACAAGGTCTAGTTCAGTGAGAAGAGCTTATGCCTACTTTTATCTGGATGTACCAACTGAATCAACCTATGATTAAAGCTATGATTTTTTTTATATGTTATAAGATTTTAGTAATTTATGTAAACTCCTGTACTTAGCAAAAGGAGACAAGCCTTGCAGCGAGAGGAATGCATGGATAATCTGAATGTGAAAAATTAGTGGTAAAAGTTTATCAATCCTTCCATGCAAGAGAAATCATAAAATATAAATAACAAAAATGCCCTGTCTGTAAAAAAAAGCGCTTAGGAAAAGTTGTCTATGGTCATCGCTTAAAGCTCTTTACATATCTTAAGGACTTTCTGGTTTAAGGACATATGAGTAACATCTTTTTCTTCACAGGAAATTTTCAGTTCTTGATTTAAGCATGAAGTCTTTTGGTTTTGGAAAAGGGTCAGTTTTCTTCAGTTGTCAAATGTGAAAAGTTTTTTTAGGTGTATTTTTTCATCTTTCAAACCGCCACAAATAGTTACACAGCAGTTTATGAAGTATTTGTTACTTTTTGCTCTGTCTTAAGCTCCTGCAGAAAGTGGCTAAGTAAGGTTGATGGTGGAAGTGAGCAGCAGGTGGTACCATTTCACAGCTGCAGTTGAGCTGAGGCACAGCAAACTCTGCTGGAACTGAGCTGGCCACTCCAGCAGTTTTTCCCCAAGAGACATAGGCTGAGATCATATACTTTTAATTTGGGTCTGTCTCATTTTTAATTCTATTTCTGATTCTGACAGCCCATTTTTGTTCAGGAAAGTGAAGAGTTTAATTAGCAATACTAAGCTAATTTAAGCTAAGTTACATAAAACAAGAAGTACAAGTAAATTGCAATAAAAATAGTAAAGCCAACTTTACAGAAGATGAAATTTCACTTGGTAAAGTTTCTTTCATAAACTGACAGTCATTTCCTGTAACTTGCCTTTGGTTTTCATTTGATTTTCAACTAGTATGCTCACAGGATGCTAAAAAACCATTTTGAGACACTACATCAGTGTTCCTGAGTCATGTGGTTAAAAACAAGCTGTTTTCACTTCCTGTTTTAATGCTTCCTTTACAAACTCAGAATTCTATTTTTACTTCACGTACTGTGACTACAGATTTAGCAACTCCCTTGTAATAGTCTAGGAAGGTCTAGGAAGCATCTATTGCAAGAACATTAATGCATTTAAGGACAGGATCAAATTCCCTGCAAAGTTTGCCCTAAAGTTTTCCTAAAAGAGTGTGCTGGTCTTCTGTTTTTCCTAGGAGCCAGGGTGTGAAGTTTGGAGTCGGAGATGAGAAGTACTGACAAAAAGTGTCAAAATAGATTTAAAATTCATAGCAATACAGTTAAAAATCCAACTTTAAATCCAATTTTAAAATTGCAAATGCTGTTTCCTAGTTGATAGAAGTTTAGTAGTACAAGAAAGGTTTTGAAATACTATATGAAAATTGAACATCTAAAGGGAGTAATAATAGATCATGATTTCATTAATGTGCTTTATTTTTAATCTGTTTGTGTAGCATCAGAAGGTGATCAGACTGACCCACTAACAGCACACAAACTTGGGTTCCATGCTGCCATTTCTACCTTTATAATGAATTATAAGCTACACTCCAAAAGGCCAGTGATGAGGATCAGTATTTCTGGGATGAATCCTTCCATCTAGCATCAGTCAGCCGAGTTCTGTTCAACTGCAGAGCTGCCTTAATTGTAGCATGTATCCTTTGCAGCAGGCCAGAATAGCTGTGTTAGTAGCATAATAACTCTTTTCTAGGTAAAAGGTTTTCACATAATTTCAAGTGAGGGTTCTAGTTTGTTTAAGCACTTAAGACACAGGTTCAATTTACTGAAAATGAACATGAAGAGTGATTTTTTTTCCCCCACATGGTGTCACCTAGGAAATTTATGACTTACCAGGCAGAAATTCTAGGTCTTCTCTTATTTATTTTTTCACATTGTGTCATTTTTGAAATTGTGATGCTTTTTTGGGCAGTGTCCTTTGGGACCTTAGATTAATCTTTAAGACTCTTTGTGCTTTCCAGAGGCTGAGGCAACATGAAATGCAAGTTTTTGACTCTGCAAGTGAATAGACAAATGTTCTCTGCTGAGAATGTTTATATTATGATAAAATAAAACAGTTATTAATATTTTTGTTTCCTCTGCATGGTTCAGACTATGGCACATCAGCTTTTAAGCAGGCTGAAGTTGCTTTTGTTACATGTGTAGAATCATTAAGAAGTGCTTTTGACTGAACTGTGGAGGAAGTGGAGAACTGCAGGTGTTTTGCTCCATGTCAGTTAGCTCCAAAGACTTGTCTGGCGGAGAAACTTACATACTTCAGGCCAAGTTGAAATTCTTAGGCTAATAAAACCTTTTTAGTTTAAATTTTGCATATATACAGAGTATATTTAGAATTAGAAGGTAATATGCTGCTAAATTATGCCGGAGCTTGTAGCCCACATTGCATAGTGATATTGCTTAGAGCTTTCAGCTATATAACTATTCATTCTTATTTATTCTGGTGCAATTTTCTCTCTAATATCCATGAGGATTTTTAGCTTAAAGGCTGAATAACTTAAAAGAGGTGGATAGTATTTAAGAACAACCCGCTGCTGTTTGACTGTGGAATTCATTAGGTTTTTAGTTTCAGGCACTGAGCAGTAAACTGAGGTTTTGCCACGAGAAAGCAAGTTTGACCCCTGCAAAGCTGTACTTAAACTCTTGACAGCTTGTGGTTCAGTTCATGGTTCTATGTGCTGCATGCTCAGGTACTATGACGCGTTTGAAACAAATTACACTGTGTCACTGACAGAAATGTTTGATGGCTACAATGTGCTTAAAACTGTGAATTGTTTATCCTTGAACATGTTGCGAAGTATCTTGAAACAGTTCTGATTGGGAACAGATGGTATTACCAGGCATGAATCCAGAGAGGAATAAAAAAATATGTTAACTCTGGCCATTTTCCCAGGGGAGCAGTCCTTTTCTCTTTTTTTCTTGTGAGCATGGAAGACAAGTCTGTGGTGACACAAACTGTATTTCCACCAAATTAAAAAAAAAAAAAAAATCTGATGCTTTGTGTTTTGTCACTACAGCAATAAGTAAGTTAAGTTTGGTTGTGGTTTTCTTTATTTTTTTTGTTAATCAGAGAGATACCAAACTAAGGTTGGGAACTGAGAAATACGTGCACACTTTATTAAGGCTGTGAATAGTGTTAAACTAACAGATCTTGATCTCATTAGATAATTATGGTTTATAATAAATGTTTCAACAAAACAATTTAGTTGAGTATTGTTTTAATCTTTTTCAGGGTCAAATATGAATCGCTGTGGATTCAGAGGTTCTTCATATTTAGGGATGCCATTCAATCCCTCCAAGGTCAGTTAAGAATCTGTATGTGAAGTGCTTTCAATTAGGCAATAAATGATCTTGTGGTTTTTTTATCATATAAACTGTGTAATTACAGAATGTGTGGAAGGCAAGGTATTTTGTACTGTGAATACTGAAATGTTTGCAGAACTTTTAAGAAATTTGCATAAGAAACATACTGAATGATATGTGAAGAAACTGACGCACAAATTGTGGCTTATCTCAGTACAGTCTCCTCCTTCTTTGGTCTTCTTCTAACAAAGGAAAACTTCTCTAAGTGAAGAATTGTCATGAGGTAGAGAAGCCAGGCAGAATAGCCCTAATTAAGAGATGCAGAACGTGCTGTTCTTTGGTATCATAGAAAGGTTCAGGCCGGAAAGGGCCCTTGAGATCATCTAGCTCCTGTCTCCTTGCCGCATGCTGGGACACCTTCCACTAGATCAGATTGCTCAGGATCTCATTCAGCCTGGCCTTGGATGCTTCCAGGGATGGGGATTCCACAGCTCTGGACAATGTATTCCAATGCCTCACCACCCTCACAGTAAAAAGTTTATTCCTAATACGTAATCTAAACCTGCCCTCTCTCAGTTTGAAGCTATCCCCCCTTTGTATGTCACTGCAGGCTGTGGTAAAAGCTCTCTTTCCATCTTTCTTGTAGGGTCCCTTCAGGAACTGGAAGACCACAATTAAGTCTCATCAAAGCCTTCTCTTTTCCAGGCTGACAAATCCCAACTCTCGTAGCCTGTTCGTATAGGAGAGGTGCCCCAGCCCTCTAATGAACTTAGTGGCCTCCTCTAAATGTGTTCCAGCGGGTTCCTATGCACCATGTGCTGAAGACCCTAGGGCTGGACATAGCATTCCACATGGGGTCTCACCAGAGGAGAGCAGAATCCCCTCCCTCCTCTGCTGCCTACACTGCTTTGGATGCAGCCCAGGACACCTTTTGCTTTCTGGGCTGTGAGTGCTCATGGGGCCAGGTCATGTCCAGCCTCTCACCCATCAGGGCCCCCAAGCCCTTTGCTCTCAATGACTTCTTCTCCTAGTCTGGGGTTTTCCTGACCTGGGGGTACCACCTTGCACTTGGTCTAGTTAAATCTCTTGAGGTTCTCATGACCAACTTCTGGAGGTTGTCCAGGTCCTTTGAGAAAAGTGAATATGATCTCATGCCAATATGTCTGGTGCCGTGTAGGCCATCCCACTGTCAAAAAACCACCTAAAATCTTGGCAGTGACACCAGCCAGGGAGGCATGTATTTATAGACTGGGCCTGACTGTTTCTTCCAAAGTCAGTGTCTGCAACTGCAACTGTACTGCAGGTATATCTCTTCCTGTGTTGAATCATGCATATTTGACTGCACCTGATTCCCATCCAGGCTTAGGCACATCTGTTCATCCCTGGTTGTCATGACGATAAGAACAAATGCTTTGAAGCCCAGTGTACTGAGGTTCAAGAGGGTTAAACTTCCATATGAAAAGAAAGAGCTTTTAATAAAAGACAGAAATGAGGTTAGCAGAGGCTAGTTTTGTGCTTTCACTGATTTTTCATCCACTTTTCAGTACTATTTGATTCTTTGCTCTCAAACACAGGACAGAACTACTTTACTTCTTTTGCAGTCCTTCCTGCACACTGGCCTCTACTTTCCCTTTCCAGCTCTATCACAACTTTAGCAGCTCTACAGTGTAGTATTTTAAATAGTGTAGTAGTGCATACTTTTGGAAGCTTGTTTCATATCCTCCCCAGTGTATGAAGCTGGAAGAGTTTATTCTGGATATAGTTCTGAGGTCTTGTAAAGGACCATGAAGGCCAAAAGTCTGTAAGATTGGCAGAGCATTGTTTTCTCCTCCAAGCACTTTCTGGTGTTTTAATTTAAATCTCACCTTCCAGTAGTAACTGCTTCATACTGAAATACTATCTTTACTGGAAATATGTTGCTGTCCATTGGTGTCTTAGTATGTGTGGGCCACTGTGCATATGAGATAAAGGGCTGGAATCAAGTTACCTGTGACATTAGCTACAAGGTCACTATCTCTAAAAAATTGTTTGCATATGGATGTGGTTTTTATTCAAGCATTGCAGTACTCTCTTCATTGTATCTGCATTTGAAGGATTGCATCTGTTTGATTTATTGGCAAAGAAACATTAAAAGTATTTCCAGCACTGTTGCTTGAAATGTTCTGAAATAGCTCAGAAAAAAGAGTTGGAAATACACTGCTGTGACTCTGGGATGTGTTTACAGTCACATCATTTTTCTTTTTTCATTATTTAAAAGCGTTCTTTAAGTCTGCTGTGAAAAATATTTTTTTAAAAAGCCTGTAAGCATTTTGGATTTGCATTGACATTTGCTATCAATAACATGCCACTACAGTGATTTCATTCTTGAGCTCTAAGAAAGTGATAGCCAAATCTATTCAGTCACTAGGGGCCCTTCAAAATAATAGGAAAAAAGTGAGGGTTATGTTAGAATATCCAGCTTTACTAAATCTCTCCAGGTTATTTGGGTTTGATTTGGGAGTTGTGGTGCTTTAGCTGTTGCCTTTGAGATGTTTGACAGTAGTGTCTTTGCAGCTTTTTGGGACAGAAACAAAAGTGAAAGAAAAGCATATGCACTTCACCAACTCACAACACAGCCTTCACCAACAGTGACAGTCTTAAGTGAATGACCCTGAGAGTGACTCCTCTATCGTCACATTTGATACTTTTAGAATTAGAAAATAATTGTGTACTGAAATGACTCCAGATTTTTAAGTGTCTCAGATTTGCTGTTACTGCAGTTTAAACTAGCTTTTTAATTTGGGGGTAACCAGTCTCCTCAAAGTTTCAGGTAGGCCTAGGTGTTTTCAGTATGTTGAAAATGTTGTGATTCAGTTTTAGTATATTGAAAGTGTTGTGAATCAGAATTTAGTTTTCAATAGCTGTAACTTTTATGTAAGATTGTGGTAATTAACATATGCTTTCAGTTGGGGGAAAAAAAGATATCTTTTGTGTTCCTGACACAACATTGTATTTTCTCAAGGCTGCAACACTGATACTGGTGAAAGACGAATAGTTATAAATATTTTACAGAGTGAATCACAAAAAAAGATAGCAATAAATAGAATATAAAAGTAAATGTAAGATTAAAAAAAATACTATAAAGGCCCAAGTCAACCTAGGCCAAAATATCTCTGTTCTACATATTTTTTTTTAGTTTAAGCAAACACCTCTGTATTACATTTTTAGAGGTCCTCTGCAATATGGTCTACTGGAAAGTGTCTGTCCATGGCAGGGGAGTTGCAACGAGGTGACCTTAAGGTCCCTTCCAACCCAGACCATTTTGTGGCTCCAGAAAGTGAGAAAAGGCAAGATCTCGCAGAATAGTTTTGGAACTATTAAAGAGATTACAGAAGCAGAGACACCTTGAATTAGTGACTAGATACTGCATTTGGCAAACTGCTGTAAGTTTTACTCAAATTAGCTTAACCAGTTTAAAATTATGTGCTTTAGATGAACTTAAGTCATTATAACATGAAAAATACACCTCTAAAGCTGAGGCTACCCATGTCCAGGTGAAGATCCGTACTAGCTGAAGCCCTGCAAAATGTGTTGTGAAGTACATCAAAACATGCAAAAGAGAGATTGTAAAATGGCTATTAAGGTGGCATTTATTTAGAAAATAGATAATTGGATACTTGTGTATTTTGAAAGCATATTAAGCTTCTTTGCTGTAACCAGATGTGTTGGTTTGGTGGACCTAGCACTAAGCAAACATGTCAAAACCACTTTGCTCTGTGTGTGAATTGGCACCTGCATGAAGGAACCCTGTCTTGAAAGTGGGACTGTGCCAGTGCAAGTGCATGTTTAGTAGCACTCTATTAGTGTTTGAAGATATCTTGCCCATGCTTCTGCAGCAGACAGAGTTTCTAGGCTCTGCAGTGGTCACTGGGAATTGTTGGTGGCCATGAGTTGTTTTAATAGCTGTTCTAATTGATATAGTAGTGAACACTGTCACATCACTGAGCCAAGTTTAAATGTTTGAAAGCTCCCCACAGCTTAAATCTTTTAAGTGTTAATTCTTTTAAAGAAGGCTGAGATTGTGAAGAGCATAATGGCAATTCCATCAGAACAGAACTGTTTAGTCCATCTCTGAGATCCAAATAAATCTATTTCCTGTGGGACCTACAGACTAATTCTAAAAGGCAAAGTGCATGGAGAACAGACCCTGGCCATACCCCCTTTGTTGTCTTCTCAGAGTGAGTCTGCACCAGTGCATTAGCTCAGGTCAGTAGAGACCATTTATCAAAAACAATTTGATGTGCTCTATATGTCTATTTAATGTGTAAGGTAGCAGACAGTGATGGGGCACTGGGAGTACAGGGATGGCAGTGGGAACTGTTGAAATTTGTGATGCCACCTCAAGAGAGGGTCCAGAACTGGAAATAAGGGAGAAGAGGTGCAGCTCTCAGCACATACACTCCTGTTCTTCTCTATTACATAGCTTTTTCAGTGCTGCTGAACCCATTTCACCCTATTTTCTGCCTCCCTTTCCCAATTGTCTTTGATTCCTTTGTGTGAAAGCAGTCTCTTGCTTTCCAGTGGGTAATAACAATTTTTTTCCCAGTTTCTTACTTGAAGCAAAACCTTTCGGCTTTGGAAATAAACATGACTTGCCTTTTATATACCAATTACACATAACATAATATTAAGTTTGGTTTTATGCTGCTTTTTCTTTTGTTTTTAGGATAAACTGCAAAATAAGATTTGCAACTGATTAGGCAATAATGCTAGTAAAATATCATTTGAATCTTATCTCTGCTACTCAGTATTGAATAGATTTTATTGTGTTTAAAATAATTATCTTCCAGTTGCTCCAAACTGAACCATCCCAAGTATCCAGTCATCTTGCTACATGTGGCCTCTCTTTTCATAAAGTGGTACAGTCCAGGATGGGCCTATAAAATAATATTTTAAAAATAGTAGTTTTAGCGTAGCTGTAGCAATCCCTTTCCCATTTCTGTGACTTGTATTGTAGGACTAGTCAGGCTTTATCCATAATTTTTGCTCCTCAGTTGACATTCAGGGATCCTTGCGAGTCCCTTCCAACTCAGGATATTCTATGTTTCTGTGATTATTTGGTATATAAATACTTTGTTTGAACTCAGATTATTATTATTTTAAAATAGAGATGAAAGTAGGTAAGTGGCTAATTTGTTATTGCTCCAGTTGACAGAGGGATTACTAATAATCCCTCACACTGCTTTCTCATTGTAGATCATTATGTTGTAAAATCTCTGCTGAGGGACCTCCAGAGTTTGGCTGTATAAGAGTGCTAACCCAGCATCCAGGAAGCTAATGCCCAGTTGTGTGTACAGTTGAGGACATCCCATTTTTTCCTTAATTGTTTCACAAATGGAGCTCTTGGCAAAGCTTTTTTCCAAAGCTTACTACTGACCAAGTGTTTACAAGAGCAGCAGAGTTATGCAGTAGCTTAGTTTGATAAGGAAAGCTGAGCAGAGTTTGATGAGGAAAGCTGAGCTGGATACCTTCAGTTTAACCATAATGAGTGGAGGGAAAAGTAATTTGTTTACCTCTTACCTTAAAAAAAAACCAATTTTGCTGTAGTATGAGCTCTTGTGATGTTTCAATATTTCTATTTTTTTTCCTCTTTTTTTAGGGTCCAGGTATATCGCATCCCTATGATAGTGGGCACATAGCAATGACTTACACAGGACTATCATGTCTGGTTATTCTTGGAGATGATTTAAGTCGAGTAAATAAAGATGCCGTACTGGCAGGACTGAGAGCTCTGCAGCTAGAGGATGGAAGGTAAAAGATATTTTATATGCTGCAAGTCCCACTATCCACATGTAGAATGAAACATAAGAAACATGTTTTTTATAGAAGTAGCTACAATATTTTTGTTCTATTAGAAAAATAGTTTGATTGGTAGTCACATAAGTCATAGAACATATGCTGGCTTCTTGGAAGTAGTTAAGTCATCAGAGGGTACTAACTAGCTCTTCAAACCAAATGGAGGCTTGCCAAGCAGCAAATCCTAGAAGGAGCAATTAAAGGTTTGTTTATTGTCACAGGTAATTCAACTGTTTACCTAGTTTTGTATATCGTAGAAGCATTTAGATTGTAAAAGACCTTTGAGATCATGAAGTCCAACTCTTAACCCAGCACTGCCAAGTCCATCACTAAACCATGTCCTTAGGTGACACATCTACAGGTCCTTTAAATACCTTCAGGGATGGTGACTCCACCATTTCCCTGGGCAGCCTGTTCCAGTGCTAGACACCCCTTCTGATGTAGAAATTTTTTCTAATACCTAATCTAAGCCTCGCCTGGTACAACTTGAAGCCATTTCCTCTGTCCCACATGGGAGAGGAGACCAACCCCCAACTTGCCACCTTGCAGGTGGTTGAGTGATAAGGTGTCCTCTTGGTGTTCTTTTCTCTATGGCTCCTTCAGCTGCTCCTCATCAGATTTGTGCTCCAAACCCTTCCCAGCTCCACTGCCCTTCCCTGGACACACTCTAGCACCTCCATGGACTTCCTTGTCTTGAGGAGCCAAAACAGAACACAAAGCTCATGGTATGGCTTCACCAGTGCCCAGTACAAGGGGATGGTTACTTCCCTGGTTCTGTTCACCATTTTCTGATACAAACGTCCAAATCACGGCATCCATCATCATCTTAAAGAGTCTCTAAGATTGTGCCAAAATAACCCAGACACAAAAATTTTAAAAAGTTCATAGGGTTTGGTGCAATTGTAACAATAACTAATTGAAAACTGATTCACCATTTGTATTAGAAATGGTAGTATTAGCAATTACCTTTATACATACCTGGGAAAGTCATCCTCAAGTAGCAGTAAGGAAAGAAAGCCCTGTGAGCTGTTAGGATTCCTAGGAAGTCAAAGAATTCTGCCAAAGGAGGTAAAATGGTAAGTCATGTGTCTGTATATACTGTAATAGGTGAAAGACTGTAAGCATAAATATCTTGGAAAAAATAAATACCAGTGTCTTTATGTTGCTGGAAATAGTTACTCAGGCTCCTAAATGTTTAGAGTTCTATGCATTTTCCTTGGCTTTGAATCACATCTTCTAAAAAGAAAATCTAGTGTAGCTTTGGGTTATATTTATGTGACTACTGTAAACTAATCTTTAAAGAAAACACCGTGCAATTCTTTGAAGTGCATTTTGTATTTTCTGGTGTAACAGGCGAAACAGTGTTTAAAGACAGAAATGTTTCTTTCAGTTTCTGTGCAGTGCTGGAAGGAAGTGAGAATGATATGAGGTTTGTGTACTGTGCTTCCTGTATCTGCTACATGCTTGATAACTGGTCAGGCATGGATATGAAGAAAGCAATAGACTACATTAGAAGAAGTATGGTGAGTGTTCACAAAATGTTACTTCTTCCTATGCTTTCAGGCTTTAAGCTTTTTTTCTTAACTATGGCTAAAAAAAAGTCTATCCAAACTGTATTACAATAATTTCTTTATTTTTTCTTCCTGCTCTAGTGTGTTGAGAATTACAAAGTAAAGTTTTATGCATTTGTATTTTCATTAAAATGTGTGTGCTAGCAAGACAATTTTATTTGGTGTGTTTGTTCACTGCAAATTGTATTTAAAAGCCTCTTTATTTAAAATAAACAATTGAAAAGCAAGTTTTTGAAAACTAAGGTGTGATGTTTGTGTTTAGAAGAAGTGCATAAAGCACTTTGGGAAAGTGTACCAATAAAATCCTCATATTTCATTGTGCTGTAGTATTAGTGTATCTTTTTAAAAGATACACAGATTCAAATAGACTAATTGTTGACATCAGTTCATGCTTAAGTGTTTCCAGTCATGCACTTTATAATTTATCTATTAGATACTTGGAATGAAAAAATATATTCATGCGTATGTACACATTTTCTTTCTGTGTCTGTGCAAATTGTCTTCATATTCAATTTGAGTAAATGGGATTTAAATTTTTTTTTATGTTTTTTCATTAGTTTAATTGAGTTATTTTTTCGAAGATTGAAACACAAGTTTTTAAGGAAGCTGAGCAAGCTTGAAATTTGCAGTTCCCTTAGTGTGAGTAAACACAGATTAAACTCTTGTGGTCCACAAAGAAGACCCAAATTTATGATGACACACAACTTCTGTTGTAAATGAGCATTTTCAGTAGTTGCTGTCAGCAGGAAGACTGTAAAACTTATGTGAGAAACAAGTTTAAAGAAAGACTTCAAAAGCTCCTGCTTCAGACTAAGTTGGTTTTTATTTGTTGTTTATTTTAAAAGGAGGTCATTGGATGTCTTAGTATTTCTTACTGTACGCCTCAAGAAGCTTTCTGGCACACTTCCATAGTCCTGGACAGACAGAGATGATCAAGGCTAGGGCTCAGGCATACAAGGATATGGACCTGTAGTCTGTTCATACACTAGTAGCACCTTTTATCCCATTTTCCCCTCTTTTTCCCCTTATTTGTTCTTCCCTAGTCTGCTTTGATATTTCTGTTTCTTACCATTGGCCCTTTCCCTAGCCATCCTATAACAGTCCATGATAAGGGAGTTTCTATACAATCACGAAATCTTCCTCTGCTGCATCCTGTAAGAGCCCTTCTCCCACTGTTGGCAGCTCACCTTGGTTAGCATGAGAATATCCCTGCTGAATTGTTACAGTGGGTTTCACCTAAGGAAAATGATTTATCCGTTCTCCTTTCACAGTCTGAGAGATGAGCTTAGACAGAGTGCTTGCTCTTACTGATTAGGTTGGGAGCATTCTTCCTCCTCTGATCATTTCTGGACCTGAGATAACCTTGTGAACATTTGAGTGCAGTTTTGATCCCCAAGGAAGTGGTGGAACTAGGAAGGGTACAAAGAAAGTTGAGTTGAACTGTGAAAGGTAGGAGTCAGCTTGTGTAAAAGGAGTATTTCATATACTAGGAGTCTTTATTCTGAAAATGAGATTGTTAACTGGAGTGTGACAGAGATATGTGATGTAACAGGCAGCACTGAAAACTAAAGAGAGGGAGAAGGAACTATTTCTTCTAAGACAGAACAGACAGAGAGCATCAGATGAGGCCATTAACAGAGCAGGCAAGCGGACATTTTTTGTAAGTTTAGAGCTTTGAAGTGGTATTGGAGATTTATTGTGTAGTGTGATCTTGTGTGGAGTTCGGCTGTTTGTCTCTGTGCCCACACACGCTTAGGATGGTTCTGGCAGGCCGTGTCTCAAAAGATGAGTCTGGACTCCAGGGTTTTTCAGTCTTCAGAATTGTTTATTATATCTTATCTGTAAAGTCCCTTCTCTGCCCGACTGGGATCTGACCAGCACGGCAGCCAAAGGCACTCTGGCCACCCCCAAGGCGGGCACATCTTTTATAACAAAAACTACGTATATCATATTTACCTTTTATCCCCAATACCTATCACCCTCATCACCGGATACACTCTCATCCCAGACCAATCCCCAAGTGCCAACACCACAGCAGAAGATGGATGATAAGAAGAAGAAAGAAGAGTCTTGTGACCTTCCTTGTTTCCTCCATCTTGTCTCCATAACCCCCCTGTACAAAAACCCCAAAATCTGTAATTTACCCTTATAACTACGTTTTCCCTTCACCATTCACACCCAGGTAATTCCCACAGGTTCTATCTTCTCATACATCGGTGGCACATCCCTAGATGGATCAAAATCAAGCCACCAAGTGCTTTTGGCAACATTCCAAGACTCCCGAGCCCCCCAAGGGTTCTCTCGGTAGCTCTGGACATCAGGAGTGATGTTCTGGGTTCCCACAATCTTGAACCAAATTTAAACTTTTTGCTTCTAGAGTTTAGCATTAATTGTTACACCTGAAAATTCCAGTCATTATGTTCCTATTGGAAAAACAGATACCATTAAAAAAACCCTCTCTAATTGAAGCCTTACCATGGCAAGACATCTTGGAAGGCCTCCTACTAATACTTCTGTTTACCAGTACAGTAGAACTAAGTCTTGGAGTGGTCAAAGTTCAGAAGACACTGTGGCTTATCACAAAGATTGTGTCTTTTCCTGTCCAGCTCAGAGAGTAATTTAGAGGGATCCTATAAGCAGTGCTCTGTAGGGAGCAGTCATTCTAGCATGTAGAAATGTGCAGCAAGACACACTGTATTTTTGTCCAGATTTACTGTGAATTGATATGTAAACTCTACACTGTGTTCAGTGGGACTTCTTTAAACCACTTGAGTGCTGTGAATTCACTGCAGAGTTGGTATGCACATGAACACTATTTCTGTCTGTGTTTACTGGGTTTTCACTCCTTGGCTCACCAGTACTTCTGTGAATTAATTCAGTTGCAAGGTGTCTGGCAATTCTAGGAAAAGACGCAAAACCTTTGCATCCTGCTTGGTCACATTTGGAGCTGCAAATGTGTCTGAAGAAGTCTCAGACATTCAGGGAGCAGCCCATTGTGAAGATCATTTCACAGCAGTGGTTGTTCTTTCCTTTCATTCATTCATCTCTTTCCACCACTTTCCTTGAGATATATTTCAGTTTAATTCCTTATCACAGGAGACAGGTATTTCTTAGAGTGTATCTCATAAATAAACATAATGACTGTGAAATGTGGCATCCAAGAATGTTAGCTTGATTTTGCTCATTAAGATTTTGTAGATGGTGCTAAAACTAACCTATAAAATGGAACAGTTAAAAGTAAATTACGTTTAAGGTTATTTCATTTGTTACTCCTTGTGTAACTAACTATAAGATTAATAACTATCAGCTTTATTGTAAATGCTTGTTCCTGTTTTGTTACAATGTAATCTCATTTGTCACTTTCTTCAGTTATAGAAAAGAGGCAATTTCATTGCTCAGTACCAAACTGCTTTGACAGAAAGGTGTGGTTTTGATTTACAGTTGTGTGTCACTCGTGTGCACCTAGATGAAGCACGTGACAGTTAGCAGAACTGCTTTCAGTTTTTCAAATTGCCATGCATGTGAAGTGCAACTCATCTGGGTTGAGAGTAACATAACTGGTTAACCACAGTACTCTTTGTAATAACCTTGTGGGTTTTGTTGCTTATTCTTTGGAATTTTTTGCCGTTAGTGAAGCAGTATAAGAATTGTGACATACAGTTCAACACAGCTGAATGAGGGAGTGCATTTGTTTAGTTAGGCATGTCAAGAACAGCAGGAGATTGGAACATAAACCATGTTTAAAATATTAAAAATAATTGAATCTTCATACAGAATAGATAGCCTTCTTGTCATTTGACTAAAAAGGTGTTCATACAATGCTGATCGCAAAAATAATTCTGGGCCAGTTTTACTGTCAGTAAAAGTCAGATTTCAACACACAATTTCTAGCAGCGTAGATTGACTCTTGTGTTTCACATTCAAAACTTAGGTATATCACTATATCACTAATCAAAAGACAAGAAATACTAAGATGCTGAGATTTTGAATGACTTTCAAAGACTCAATAACACTGCTCTTTTTTTTTTTTTTAAGTAGGGATATTGCAAGAAGCTTTAAAAATATCATCTGCTTCTTCTAGTATGGTCTTCTTCAGATGAACTTGTTTTGGTCTGTTGATATAGTTAAGCTGGTTGTAATACTTGTAGACTTTGAAGTGAAGATTTTACCAAAGTGGATTTACGCATTTCCTTAGGATATTATTTAATTATGCAGTTGTTATGTTGCAGTAACCAAGAGCTCCTTTTGCATACAATTTCTGGAGTCTTTTCAAAAGGACCAAGAAATGAAAGTAGTCCTTAGCTCTTTAAAGCACACAAGTCTCCAGAGAGCAGTTGCTGTCTGTAAATAAATAGGTGTCAGTTAGCCAAAGGTCACCTATTGGCTATTAGAGTTTAAAGCTCGTTGTACAGCCCAACATAATAGCGTCTGGGATGCACACTTAGCAGCTTTGCTCCAGAGCTAATTACTAATTACTAATTACTTGGTCATACATAAAGCAAGCCAACTCCTCTTAAAATTGCTGTTTGTAGAGTTAATTAGCTTTGTCAGCATAGCTTTGCTAATCAGCTTGCCTTTTCTTAGCAATTAATGCGTCTGTGGAGTGTGGTAGCACATTTGTATTGCATTCTCAAAAGGCAGTGAAAAAGGAAGAGTTCACACTGTGTGCTTTGACATTCAGAAGTTCATAGAGATTACTAATAATTTTTGGTTCAAACTTAAAAAATTAAGCTGCACTTTGAAGTGTATGTATCAGTTATTAGTATTTTTAGTTTCTTCATCTTGCAGCAACAACACAAAACTAGGAATACAGTTTTAGTGTAGCTTCTGTGTCTTCTTCTGTTTACTTTTTTCTTCTCAATGTCAGCTTTAAAAGCAGATGCACAAAATAATCCTTAGGTAGTTTCTAAAGATACGATAGTCCTGTAGCCATTTGACCATGGGAGTCATTGGTTTGTCAGGGTGTCCTGTATCTACTAGCCACTATTTTAGAGAAGACGTGAGGAAGTCACAGTCAGCATCTGGAGGATGTGGGGAAAAGATTTTTGGTGCTTTGTGTCTGATCTGATCCTGATCCAATCATTAGTTGAGCAGTTGATGTAGAATACATAGGGCCTATGTAATTTAACTTCAAGAGTTACACCTCATTTTTCCTACTAAGCAATTTGGTATTTGTTCAGAGATAATTTATTAAGTATTCTATGAACTCTTGTAAAATAAATGTTTTCCATTTTATGAATAATTTCTTACATGATCTTTTGTTTCTTTTCAAGTAAAATGATTTAATGGATTTTTAAGGAAGAAGGATTATTATTCCTACATATACATGTGTTCTTAGATTGCTCATGACAGACATGAGCTATAATATTCTTGGTGCTTTGTCAGACTTCAGTTTCCCCTTTTGTTGCACTTAACAGAGTGATTTTTCATCACTGTAATGGTATTTTTTCACAGTAATATTTTATAGGCCAATTTAAGTTTATTCCAATGCATGTTACAATTTTCTTCTTACTTCTGCTTCCTTTCTCATTGTTTTTTAAATCCTGATGTACTTGCTTCTTACTAAAGAATTGCTTGGATTTGAGTATTCTACACAGTTGTACTTTGCATTTTGCCTCCTTTTTTAATGTTACACTGCTCTTGGATTAGAGACAGATTAAGTTATCTATTTAATTCTGTTTTGTTTTGATTACATATCCCTTTTTTTTGCTTTTTATACCTGCTTTACATGATTTTTCTTTGTGGCTTACCCTTTTTCAGGTTTCTAACATATGTCACAACCTAAATTAATTCCATGAAAGTCATAAAAACTTCCTGCATTGAAAAAGAGCTGATTTGTTAACTGTGTTGTGGCAATAACTTTTGGAGGTTCAAAATTTAATGAGGTTAAATCATGGCAATGATCTGATGATAATTTTGCTGGTAAACTAAGAAATTGCAATGTCTGTCAAAGTGCTGTGGATTTAAAGTAACTGCTTTGTGGGATTTTTTTTTCTTCAGTCTTATGATAATGGCCTGGCACAGGGAGCTGGACTGGAATCTCATGGTAAGAATGTCAAAGTGTTCTACACCTTTCAGAGTAGTATTGAAAATGCTGTAGCAGGTGTGGGGTATGCCATACCTTTCCTTCTTTTTTGATTTTTAAGGAAGTTGTGTGAGAAGGAGCAAATCCAAAACATGCCTCCAAATATCACTTCTTCTTCCTTTAGATCTAGCTTAATATCTGAACAGACAGGCTTTTTTTTAATCATTCCCATTACTCTTACCTCATGAGTGTTTTGTTGAAAGGTGTTGCTTGTAGTTCTCAGCTGTTGCTGACAGAGCAAAGTTTTTCCACATGTGTCATTGTTACTCTGAGGATTTTATCTGCAAGAGGTTTTGTGCAATGTAACTGATCATTTCCAATTTCAGCACTTTAGTAAAATATTGAAACATTTCCTCTGATAGATACAGCATCTGTTGTGGGTTCAAATCTTGAAGCAACAGTTAATTTTTGTAAAGAGTTGGTAGATCTGAAGAGAGGAATCCCCAAGAGACTGCTGTTTTTAGGCAAAATGTTTCTACACCATGAAGTAGCAGTCTGCTTGTGACAGAGAAGTTTTTGGCTTTTAAGCGACTGATACCAAATCTAGTGCTGTAGTCTGTTTGACAAGGTGGTGATTGGTCCAAGGTTGGACTCAGTGATCTTGGAGGTCTTTTCCAACCTAAATGATTCTATGATCCTATCAAGTGTTTGTTATCTTTACCCTTAGTATTGAGCTCTGGTAGGATTTTGTCTGTTTCGTTCTTGCTGGATCAATAAAGCTGAAAAATATAAATTATATCCCTAGGTACTAAAGCAATTTGTTAATTAAATTTCTGTAAAATGTTAGTGATAACAAATAGCAGTACTTCAGCACTGCATTTCAGCATCAGAGTGAAATAATCTTACAGCTCCTGGGGTCTTCCTGCACCAGAATATTGTAAGGAACTTTTGGGACCAAGTCTTCTGTCAGCAGCTTGCTTATGGTCTTTCCCAGCCTCTGATTTTATCATATCAGGTATTAGACTCAAAGTAAACTTTGATGGGCTTTAAAAAGTGGTGCCTGGGCTACCCAAAGAACATGAGTTTATCTTTCTTACCGTGCAGCTTCCTTGACAACAAAAAATTCCCTAGAAGCACAGTTTGTATGTATGACAACCATGAGAGTCCAGGACTCTTCACCGTATTAACTGTGCACTTTTTTTTTTAATAATTTTATTTTTAATTTTTTTTTTCCTTCTGCTCTCCAGGCACCTCTGTCTGTTTATATCCTCTGGGGGATTGTGTCTGAGGCTGGCTTTGGCATCTCTGCTTCAGTCTGATTGCTGGCATTCCAGTAGCTTTCTTTTTTAAGCTACAAGTGAAGAAACATTTCTGTTGCAATTCCATTTACTTGTTTCTGGACTGCTGTGTAATGTAAATTGCGCAGCATTGTGAGAAGAAACAGCTTTAAGAAAATGAGCTGGTTTATTTCTGCAAGAGCTGGGTTGAGGGGTCCCATTCCCCCCCCCAACCACCTTTGACATACCCACTGAACTAGAATGTTCTTATTTATTTGGATTTTAGACTCAAAATTAACTTTTTCATACTTTTAAAACCCCATTGATTTAATTGCTAATAGCTTAGTTAAAGTTCTGACTGAGATCATACAGGCTTCAGAAAATCTGTATATCAAAGCATAGCAATCCCTCCTCTCTCTTCACAGGGGGCTCTACATTTTGTGGTATTGCATCACTGTGTTTGATGGGCAAACTGGAGGAAGTTTTTTCAGAAAAGGAACTGAACAGAATAAGAAGATGGTGTATAATGAGGCAACAGAATGGCTACCATGGACGACCCAACAAACCTGTGGACACTTGCTATTCCTTTTGGGTGGGAGCAACATTGAAGGTAGTGTACAGAGCAGGTGTAAGGATAGTTATTGACTTGTTTTGATTTCTTTAAGCACTATTTTCTTTGCTTGAAAAAGTTAGATATTTGACACAAGTGCACCAATATGCACCAATGACTATAAATGTCTTTGATCTTGCAAAAAATGCAGGAAATGGAGGTTTACCGGATTAGTGCTATCTGTGCTGTTACTGCATATCTCAAAAACAGGCATTATATTCTAGTGTTAAAAATATACCAAGACTTAGTTAAGACTTAGTGTTAAAAGTATACTAAGACTTATATTACTGTTACAATCTAATTTGTTTTCAGCTCTTGAACATATTCCAATATACAAATTTTGAGAAAAACCGAAATTACATTCTGTCAACTCAAGATCGCCTTGTTGGTGGATTTGCCAAGTGGCCAGACAGCCATCCAGGTAAAATAACTTCTCAAAATTTCAGTGGGTGTGTTCTAAGTAAGAAATAAATTCCAGCAATCAGACATCTGAGAGATGTAAGGGAAACCATACCCTTCCAAAAAGAGCCCCCGAACAACCAAACAAACAAAACCAAAAAACCCCTCAAAATATAAAAGGGTTTTCATTCTTGAAGTAGAAGGAGGGAGATGAAATTTGTCCTTGTTCAGCTACAGAGGAAGTGAACTGGTTTTGTTTAGATTACTGTTAAAAGAGTGTCACTGCCTATTTAGTATGTGTTTAAATGTTCTGTTTAAAGTATACATTGTGTTGTAGGAACCTCTGTAAATTGCATTTTTTACTTATATCAATGACTTCTGAATAAGCTTAAATTATTAATTTACTAAAGAAACAAATATCAAAATATTTTCAGAAGTCATTGAAATAAGTAAAAACAGTCAAAGTTTGTGCAGTTATGTACTATGATTTACAGGTTGTGTTTATACAAGTACGTCTTACAGTTATTATGCTTTCAGAAGTGAATAATTTGAAGTAGTGAAAAAAACTCAAAAGGATACTAAAATCTATTACTTTTAAAAGTTGTTAGAATTCAATCAAGGTATTTCAAGCTTCTGAAAACAAAGCTTGTGCCAGTAGTGTTTTCAGTGCCCATGGCATTTTTTACAGAGAAGATAAACAGTCTTTGCAAACTGACCAAATAAGATAAAAATTTACTCATAATAAAGGAAGACTTTGTTTAGAATCTGTGCCCTGGTATTTAATCAGTTGATAATTTCATTTTGAGCAACAGTTCAGAATTTTTCAAGGTGAACCCACACTGAAAATGCAGTGCTTGTGATAAATTTGCTTCTACCTCTTCCCTGAAAACCAGTTTAGGATTTCTGAGGAATTTGTATGCATTTCCTCCTCATCATATAGATTTAACAGCATCATTTGGAGGGAGTGTTTTGGTTTATCTTACTGAAACATTTACTTTGTGAGTCAGAGATTAGAAAAGTCTGTTTCAAATACCCATCAGGTGTTAACCTGTCTTAAACTTAATTTCCTTTTTATGACAAGGTTGTCCCCTTAACTGACCAAGGGAAGCCATTTGATGTAATCTAGTGTCCCTTCCAAGATTCTTCTGGAAAAACTGTCCAGTACATGGCACCTTGAGTGCTGGGGGCAGTTTTGGGTGCCACAACACAAAAAAGACAGCTTGAGCTCTAACAGCTCAGTAGCTGTTAGAGAGTGTCCAAAGGAGGCCACGAGGAAGGTGAAGGGCCTTGGGGTGAAGCTGTGTGAGAGTGGCTGAGGTCACTTGGTCTGTTCAGGCTGGAGGAGACTGAGGGCCGACCTCACTGCAGGTACAACTCCTTGGGAGGGGAAGAGGAGGGGCAGGCACTGATCTCTTCTCTGTGGTGACAGTGACAGGACATGAGGGAGTGGCCTGAAGTTGCTTTAGGGGAGGTTTAGATTGGATGTTAGGAAATGTTTCTTCTCCCAGAGGGTGGTGGTGCACTGGAACAGGCTTTTCAGAAAAGTGGTCATAGCACCAACCTGAGAGAGTTCATGAAATTTTTGACAATACTCTCGGGCATGTGTTGTAACTCTTGGTGTGTCCTATGCAGAGCCAGGAGTCAAACTTTGATCGCCTTTGTGGAGTCCTTCCAACTCAGGCTATTTTATGATTCTATGATTCTGTCTTTTAGTATAGTTGTGACTGTTCGAGATAAGATTTTAGAATGGCAAGACAAATAATAATTGTTTTTCTTTGCTGTGTGTATGCATCTTTGTATATTTTCCAGGCTTACTGTAGCATTTTTTCCTCAGGCAGATGGTGGCATGAGTCTGTGGTCATGTTTTGAAGGAAAAAGTAAAAAGTTAGTGCAGTTCTGATACAAAGAAAGACTATAAATGCAACATTGCAAAGATTTCTTCTGTGTTTTTCATTGTTATAGATGTGCAGCTGAGCTTCCTGCAGGCTCAGTCTGATATCTGAAAGGCAAGTTGTCTTTCAATCATGTTGACACTATAAAGATTCCTAAGACTTAATCAGAATTAAATTTTAACTTTTGTGGCTCCTAGTTTATAAAAGCTCTGTTTAAATTTGGGGACTCAAGCTATCTTTGCTGTGCAGTAATGTTTTTAAGAAGAGCTAGAAAAAATTTCAGAAGACAGTCAACTGCTGGTGATAATCTATGTGTTATATGGACTTGCAATGTTAACAAGTAACTCCAGCTGATTATTCAGGGAAATAATATTTTGTAGTCTTACTGTGTTGCCATGCTAACAGACATTAAAATATTGTTGGTTGTGGAGGCCACTAGCATTATTTAACAAAGAACTGATAGGACAAGAAGAAACAGCCTCAGGTTACACTAGAGAAGATGTAGATTGAATAGTAGGAAATATTTCCTCACCAGAAGGCTTATAAAACATTGGAACAGGCCACTCCAGGCAATATTTGAGTCACCATCCCTGCAGATGCAACATGAAACTTAGGGGCAGGGTTTTGTGCTGGTCTTGGCAATGTTAGGTTAAGGACTGAGTCTGATCTTAAGAGGTCTTTTCAAGCCTAAATGATTCTGTCATCATTTTAGTGAGATACTAAATTATTGACACCTACACAGAGTGCTACATGTTGAGCTTTTTCAAGGGGCACATGAAATTCACATAGTCTTTCGATCTTTCACCTGTGATTTCATGGGCAGATAATCCAATCTGATAGCTTGCTGCTACCCAGAGGAGGTAGACTCAGCAAGATGCAACCCTGGTATAAGGTGGACATCAGGAGCAGCATGGAACAGGAGAGTAAGAGTATCCCATTTTGGTGGTAGTCATCTCTTGACCAAGCTGCATGAATTCCTGTCCTTAGGGTAATCTCTCAGGAAAATGGGAAGCTAGGAAAGGTAATCCCTTCTTCAATTTCTCTAAGTCTTGCTGTTGGGAGCTATTTGCACTAATTTTGTTGTTACAGTAGTTAGCTGTTCATAAAGTAACCAGCCAAGAAATGCTTGCAAGAAAAAAAATTTGCTTTCTGGTCTGGTTATTTTCAGATACTTAAATCATTTTGCTTTTTGGCTGTGGCACTCAAAAAATTGAAGTAGTGCACAAGTTGTTATAAAAGAAATCTTGACTTTAGTTCATGCTGGTAGCTTTGGGCAGAAATGTTTTCCTTCCATCAAAACTCAAGTTTAAATTACGGCTCTGGTATTCACATGCCCTCTAAACAGAGAGAGCCATAATCTTCTCTCAGGTTTTTTCCTGGAGAAGCACAGAGAGAGAACAATTCTTATCCCATTTGCTGCTCCTGTTGTTTTGTGAACATGTAGAATGTGTTGGAAGATTATTTACCGGAAGGAATTTGATGATTGTGTTCTGGTGATGATGTTTTGATTCAGTTTTGACCAGTTGAATCCACGTGTGTGTGTGTTAGGACTGTCAGCTGACAGTCATGAGTTTTCAGTTTAGAAGTTAGAAGTAAGTATGATGTACTATAAAATGTATCTCTTTAATATAGTATATTAAAGTAATTAATTAGCCTTCTGAATCAATGGAGTCAGTTGCATCATTCTTCCCTGAGGATCAGGGATGCCTGCTAATCCAATATACAGCACCTGATTATTTGTTTTCCTTGGTTGTAATTACTCAGAGGTGTTTGAATATGGGCTGAATATTGGCTGTTACAGCCTGATTTTTTTTTTTCTTTCCTTTTCTGTTTTTCTTTCAGATGCTTTACATGCCTACTTTGGGATCTGTGGTTTGTCATTAATTGGAGAATCTGGTATTTGCAAAGTTCATCCCGCCCTAAATGTAAGCACAAGAGCATCAGAGCATCTTCACCACCTTCATCAGATCTGGAAAACACGGACTTTAAACAGCGTTCAGATGACACACACCTCTCTACATGACTGATTTAGACTTGAATTTAGTTCTGGTAGCATAATTGTAGCCCAGGGTTAAAAGCCATGTATAACCAATGTGCTCTTTTAAGTGCTGGAGTCATACAATCAGATCTGTGTTGCTGGCATCACTTTGATAGGGAGTTGCCTTCAGCAGGTTATTCTGCATTGTGAAATGGGGAATATTTTGATTATATAGAAGTTTGTCACCGCAGACTGTAAATGGCTTTTCAGATGGCTTTACTTCTAAGAAATCCCTTGAGGCATTTAAACTTCATTTTAATTTTATTTTTTTAAATTTGTGCATACTGTGTCAAAATATATAATGGGGAAGTATTTTCAAAATTGTTTACATATCATACAGTATGGCACAGAACATTGAAGTTCTTTATAATCTGTCTGACATATTTTTGGGTAGAGAATCTCTCATATTAAGTCTCAGTTAAAAATGACCTATTATCATCAACTTTCAGATTCCATAAACTTTGTTTTTCACAAACAAATTAATTAAATACAAATAAAATTATTTTATTCAATATACTGGACTTTAGGTTGTGTGGCCTTACTAAGTGGATCTCATAATTCTTCTGAGAAGGTTTTACACAGATACAGTGGATTGTTAGCCAGACAAAGAGTTTTCATCTGAAATAGTTTCTTCATTTGAATTTCTCTGAGAGTGTGGCATATTCATGTTCATGAATAAGAGATATTCAGCCCGGTCTTTTGGAAGCATACCTGTATGCAAGAGTAGCATTAGAACCTGCTTCCAAAGACAAACCTTTGCAATACACTGAAGTTGTTCAAATTAGAGTAATGATGAACATTCTCAGCTTCTTTAGTGCTTTACTAGTGCCTTATCTTGTATGCTTGAAGTGCTGTTCAGAGTTGAAGGAAGCAACTTTGCAGCTGGTGTGTTTGTGGCAGGTCAGTTTGTGCATTCAGTAGACACCACAATGTCTTTCTACTTGCCAGTCATTAGCAGCACTTTTTTTTCTAAAGGTTCCAAAGATAACTGAAGACTTCCTAAAACAGATTAGGTGCACCATTTGCCACTGCTGAGCCCAAAGAAACAGGATGTAGATCTTTTTGGCCAGCAAAAAGAGCTTTGGGGATAAATATGATTCCTGTTTTGCGATGCAGGGCAAGTGAAAAGGGTAGTTGTACCCCTAGCACACATGTCAGAGAGGTCCAATAGGTATCTTTAGGCTACCAGAACAATCCCATTGTCCAAACACGTAGCAGCCTTCCTACCTAAATAGATAGGTTTTATTTCTATAGCAGATTAATTTTCATGGCAGCTTTGGGAGCATAACTAGTGATAGTTGTCTGCTTGGAAAAGCAGTGGGGGCGGGGTAGGGTGTGTGTGATCTAGACACATCTCAGTAGACACTTTATTTGGAGGAGGAGAGACTCAGTAGTTGTGAAAACTGGGAAGTCCAGAGGGCTGGACCCAAGAGAACTGTGAGGCCAGTACTGGAGAGGGGGAATGAGGTGCTTGAGTAGGACATTGCAGAGTGAGAGAAATGAAAACTGAGAGATACTGAGGCTGGAGGCAAGAGCGAAGAATGTGGAGTAGTAATGGAACCAACCTGGTGGAAAGGATTTGAGCTGTCTAGGGTAAGATTAGGGAGCAAAAGAAAGGTACTGACTCAAAGAACATGGAGTTATGGAGCGAAGATAGAGCTTGGGAATTGGTTTTATTGCCCACATGCTGAGATGACCAGAAATCCAGCCACAAGTAAACAGAACTAGCAAGATACTTAACAGAGATGATCTCCCAGGCAGGAGGCTCACTATTGCAGTTCCTGTGGGAATCCCATTTTCCTGGATAGGCTTAATGGGATGTTGGTCAGCAAAGGCTGAAGTAGCTTCCCTGAGCAGAAGTCTCTAAGGTCATGGGGGTCTACTTAGATGAAGACCTATTTAAAACCAACAAAAATCTTGAAGTAAAAATTGATCAAAGAAGCATGGTATTTTCTTGTCTTTACTTCAGATGGTAATGACAAGTTGACGTCCTGGTAGGATAGTATGGGTTTCTGGTATAGTTACAATGAAGATGAGATGTAATTGTAGCTATCCATCCCCGCCACTGCTTCTCTGCCTTGCTGGTGAACCATCTTTGAGTTTTTTAGCTTTTATTACATACCCGGGTAGAAGGAGTAAGTAGCTTTGAGTTTCAGAAGAGTTGAATAAGTGTTCTTAGTCTCTGCTGGGAAACAGTCTAAATATTTGTTCTTACTTAGCTTAGTGAAAAATTATGTATTTGATTATCGTGAGGCAAATCCATATTTGCAAAATCCTGAGCTATGGTTCCTGAGTTGTCCTATGTGTGACCACGTTCTCATATATGAGGAACTTCAGGGTCCCTCTGCAGAAAATATGGGGGTAACAGTGAAAAATCATACTATGTGAATAAGAAAAATTCTCATGGCAAGTAATTTAGCAGTCTTCTGTCTCAAAAAACAGGTATTGTTTCTTGCTATGTTTTCTGTAAGCTACCCTGAGTTCTTTATATGGATTTTACATTTCTTACCTCCTTGGCCCCCAGTTATTCTACAACATCTTTTCAGGCTGCATGTTGACTGCAGAGCTAGCCTTTCCTAAAGGTTGCACAAGGTGAATTTGTTTCTCATTAACCCAAAGTCTGATGAAGGCAGCAAAATACCTATGCTTTCATCTCACACTGAGTATCTACTTACTTTAATTCTTTTGAAACCTTTAATCTTTTTTAGGTTGTTAAAAAATCAGTACTAATAACCAACTCTGCATACGTGATTTGCCACTCTGAATGTCCCAATTTATGTCAGGCAAACACATTATGAACATTGAATGTTCCTGTGTAGCAGTTATCTGGATTCTGACTGTATTGAATTGTCGCTCAGATTTTTGTGGTTTATTGTGTCTTTTGACTAGAAAAATGTTAAATGAGAAATCAGTGGACAAGAGTTTCACATAAGTCCATAACCTAAAATCATTTTTAAAGGGGATATGTCAAAATAGAGCTAAAACTTAAATGTGAAGTGTGAAGTTTAAATGTAGCTAAAAAGCAAACCATGTGATTATTACCTACCTCTAATAATTTTGTGTTAACCACAGCTTTACATTGCTGAGACTGAACGTAGATAAGAAATTCATGCATTGAATGGCTTTACCATGTGCTTGAAGGTGTAAAACCTCTTGGCTATCAGGCTGACAAATGTGAGTGCCTCTGTCCTATCTGAAACACTCCTAAACTCTGTGTGTGGCCCAAGTTTCTTTTCCAGAAAAACAGCTTTAAAATGGTATGTTGAACAAAGGAAGTCAAATGTATCTTTTCCATGGGATCTGAGGACTGGGGATTTAAGCATTGTCACTAGGGCTTTCAGGCCCCCTTGATTTGTACATAGCTGCTGACAGATGTGGTAACACCATTTTGGAAGGCTGCTTCCAAGCATGTTTGTATTTATGAATTTTCATATTGAGAACTGTTTTTTCTAAATGGAACAATCATCATCACTGAAAAAAAACCTAGCAAGTAAATTGGGTATTGCAGAAATACCTGAAATGCATATGCTGAAGCACATATTAAGAGTACCGTGCTCTATGCTCTATTGCCCAAGGTATAAGACAACCTGAGAGGAGCTGAAGAAGCTGCATCAAATTTGCTTTCTCCATAGATGTCAGCATAGAAATAAAATATTCTGTAGAAACTGTTATGCTCCCTAAAAAATACATTTCAGCTTTGTGCCGAGTGAGCCATTCAGTATGGGTTTGCCTAATAGAGAAGGGAAGAAACAGTGATTTCCAAAGTCAAAGCCTTTCATGGACAGCCCATCTCCTGGCATTTTGGAGAAACTTGCTATCAGTGTCCCTTTGGAGGTCAAAGAGATGTCAGGGCATGCATAAGAAGCAGAGAGACCCAAAGTAAGAAGACGCTATTGTTGCAACTAAATATGAGACATCTCCAAAATTCATGAGTTGAAAGAGATTATTGGTCTGTTTATGTTGATGTTAAATACTGTGGTGGTTCTGAAAAAAATAAGATGTTGAGACTATCTTATTTTTCACCCAGATGACACTGGGTGAAAAATAAGATAGTCTCAACATCTTTATACTAAATGGTTATTGAATTACTCCACTGAGTGGTTACAATGTGTTGTAGATTTACACTTTCTGTTCACCATTTTTAAGCTTTTGTGTTCCTGGTCTCTATTTGCCTGATTAGTTTCTGAGTTTAATAAAAATCAATGAGCTGTTGAGAAAATGAGGGAAAACTGTAATTTCTTTTTAACTGTAGCTCTTGTTATGTGTTTTTTTCCCAAGTTACACGTTCTGGGTGAGGATCTGTCTTCCCAAGGGCACAGAGCATGACAGCCTCCAAATGTTTTCAAGCTGAACCCATCAAAGGCAGCAAACCCTGACACTACTGCTTTATTTTTGAGGCGCTGGAAAAATGCCTTGTTTGATAACTGCATTGTGAGAACATAGAATCATGGAATGGGTTGGGTTGGAAGGGACCTTAAAAATCATCTCATCCAACTCTCCTGCCAAGGGCAGGGAGACTTCCCACCAGATCATGTTGCTCAAAGCCCAGTCCAACTTGGATTCGAACTCTTCCAGGGATGGGGTATCCACAGCTTCTCTGGGCAAATCTTTTCCCAATGCCTCACCACCCTCAACAGGGAAGATTTTTTTCCTAATACCTACTTTCTCAGTTTTAATCCATTCCCCCTTGTCCTGTCACTACATGCCCTTGAAAAAAGGCCCTCTCCAACTTTTTTGTAGTGTCCCTTCATGTACTGGGAGGTGCTGTAGGTCTCCCCAGAGCCTTCTCCTTCCCAGGTCAAGCAGCCCCGTCTCAGCCCATCTTCACAGGAAGGATGTTCTAGCCCTCTGTCATCTTCATGGCCTCTGGATGCGCTCCGAAAGGTCCGTGTCCTTCTTATGTTGGGGATCCCAGAGATGGATGCAGCACTCCAAATAGGATCTCGCCAGAGCAGAGCAGGGGAGCAGAATCGCCTCCCTCCCCTGCTGCCCATGCTGCTTTGGATGCAGCCCAGGACATGTTTGGCTTTCTGGGCTGTAAGTGCCCATGGCTGGGTCATGTCCAGCCTCTCACCCACCAGCACCCCCAGTCCTTCTCAGAACAGTTGTTCTCAGTCCATTTGTTGCCCAGCCTGTACTCCTGTCTGCCAGACCTTGCACTTGGCTGTACCAAACTCCATGAGGTTCCCACAAACCCCCTTCTCAAGCCTGTCCAGGTCCCTCTGGATGCTATTCCTTCCTGCTGGTGGCCTCCATGGGTAGCACCATGCAGCTCAGAGTCATTGGCACACTGCTGAGGGTGCACTCAATCCCCCTGTCCCTGCTGCCCACAGGGATGTGGAACAGTGCCAGTCCCAACACCAGGCCCTGCAAAAGGCCGCTCATCACTGGTCTCTGCTCAGATATTTGGTGTTGACCACAACTCTTTTGAGTGAGACTGTACAGCCTATTCCTTATCCATTGAGTGGTCCACCCTCTCCAGTTTAGAGCAAGGATGTCATGTCAAAGGCTTTACACAGGTCCATGAGTAGGATGTCAGTTTTCCTTTCCACATCCATCAGTGTAAGCCCATTTTAGAAGGCCACCAAAATTGTCAGGCACTGTTTGCCCTTAGTGAAGCCATGCTGGCTGTTACAAATCACCTACTTATTTCCCACATGCCTTACCATAATTTCTAGGAGGATTTTCTCCATGATCTTGCCTTTCTGGCAAGAGAGAGACTGGCATCCTTTAAAATGTTTATTCCCACTTGGGAATGGGACTGGACAGGCTGCTATCACTGGAGAGCAAGTAGGATTCTAAGGAAGAATATGGTCCTGACTTGCAGTAAAAAGAGAAAGTTCATTGAGGAAGAGAAAATCTGTGTGAAAACAATCTGCATGCTCTCTCACTTGAGAATTAAAAATGTTCAGGAAAGAGCTTTCGATTTGCCCCAGAAGTTGTTTATATTAAATTCACAAATGCAAGGAGAGAGATAGGAATGTAGCAGCTGAGTTTTGACAATCTTATCCTGCTTGCACATTAACTCCTAACAGTGATGATAACCAAGCCCTAGTAGGAGGACTAGGAGCTAATCTGTTGAGTTTGGCTGAGTTCATTTTCCCTTAGCAGCCTTCACAGTGCTGTGCTTTGCACTGGCAGCTGGAAAGGTGCTGATAGCAGTGATTTTGTTGCTGCTGGGCAGTGCTGGCACTGTCACTGGCAGTGTCAGCACTGTCTCCCCAGCTTTCTTGCCTACCCCATCAGTAGGCTGGGACTGGGCAGGGTTCTGGGAGAAGACACAACCAGGCCAGCTGATCCAAACTGACCCAAGGGATATTTTGTAGCATATGACTTTAGCTCAGATATAAAAGCTAAGGAAAGGAGGAGGAAGGGGGACGTTTTTTATTTACGATGTTTGCCTTCTGGAGCAACAACTCCAGGTGCTAAAGCCTTGTTTCTGGGAAGTGGCTGAACATTGCTCTCCAACAGTGGGAAGCAGAGAATAAACCTATTTTTTCCTCTTTGCTTGTGTACGTGCAAACTTTCACTTTTTCTTTAGTAAACTGCCTTATCTGAACCTGTGAGTCCTTTTCAATCTTATTTTCTCTCTCCTGTCCAGCTGGGAAGGAGGGTGATTGAGTGGTTTGGTAGGCATCTGGTGCCCATCCCAGGTCAGCCCACCACACCTGTGCACCACCAAAGCAACCTCTTTGGACCCTCAGTCTGGGAGAGCATGGAGGCTTTCATGAGGCTGTTTCTGCAAGATCCAGCCTGGGCTTCCATCCAGGACCCTCTCTGTGTTCTCTTTGCTCCAGACATGAGACAAAGACTCTACCTCACCCTGGGAGGGAAGATCCCACCTTATCCTTTTACGTGAAATCTACAAAAGAAAAGTTTGAAGTGAAAATGAGGCAAGGTTTTCTGTGGTTTATCACCCTTCGTGAGTGCTTGTGGGACAGGTGCATATGCTGCGTATAAATATTCAAGACTGCTGTTGAAATTGCATGCTGCCCTTGTTTAATTTAAAGGTTTCCCTAAACACAGAGCTATATTTATTTGCTGTCCAGAAATCTTTGTATAACAACCTTCTTTAAATTACAGCCAAGCCTTACTTAAATAAGCTCACTTAACCAAACTGAATTTTCATCTTTGTCTCAACATCCACTCTGCTTATTTTATCATTAAAACCTCCATTGAATTCAGATCCTGCAACAGAGAAAGGGATCATCTGTGTAAACCTGTTACCCAGGGAGCATTTTTCAGGGGTTCTCTTTCACAGCAGGTTAGACTAAGAACTGTTGGGCATGGTGTAGGAACAGTTCATCCTGCCTTGGGATACTTCAGTGGACTATTTCTTTCAGTTATTTAGATTCCACTTTAATTTTTATTTTACCACCGCGGAACCCCCAACCTGTGGATTCTTAAACCAAAGAGAGCTTTGCTCTGGTGGGACAGTTTATTGTGCAGCCAATCTGTGAGGTACATAGATGGGAAGGCGGCACGGGGGGAAGGTTTCTATAAATAGCACAAAAATACTTCAGAAGGAAATCAGAAATCTTAGTTAGAATGGGCATACATGCACTCTGGTCCGTACACTTGTACTTTACAGATCAGCTGTCTTCGGGAAGTACCTGCTGTCCAGCATCTTTCCAAAATATCCTCTGAAATATGCAGTTCTCTGGTGAGGTCAAGGACAGGAGTCTGCTCAAGAGAAGTCCTGATGAGGCTTTCCAACACATGCACAGGGCTCTTCTGTATTTTTGCTTACAGCTCTATATATAACTCGCTGTATGTGGCCGAAATGAGTCCTGCAGGGCGGTGATAACATGCCCTCTGTGACTTCCCAGTTGCTATAGATAGCTTCCTGTGCACACCATGCAAACTGCTACTACCACCAAATTTTTCTGATGGCTCCATGCCTTGACATCTGTTTTCAGTGTAAAAAAATCCAGCCTCCAACAACTTCATTCTACACAATGAGGACCTGCTGGTGCAAGTGAGGACTGTGATGGTGGTGAGCATCTGAAGAAAACTGCAAGGTCAGCTTCCCTGGCCATAAGACAAATCCTGTCCCTTTCCCTTCTGCCAGCCCTGGTTTATCTTTATTAAACACAGGAATGAGGGAACTGCAGAGGCACATGTTTACTCTGCCCAGGATGCATGCTTCTCCCTGCTGAGGGGCATTGCCAGCTCTGAGCACAAGCTGGGAATGGCAGCTATCAATGGGAAAGCTGTTCCCCAGCCCTGTGACAGCTTCTGAGCTCAGTGGGCACCAGCACAGACCTGGCCAGGCATGCCAGCCTGGGCTGTGCCCCATGGGCCCCGTGCAGAGCAGCAGGAATGCTCCTGGCACGTTTCTCCTTCTGCCCCTTGATGGTCCTAACACTGCATTTCCCTTGGCCTCTGCCTGTAACTTCTTGGGACTGTTGCAGGCTTTCTCATCTCCTGTGACTCCAAGTCATGGAGCAGAAGCCACAGAAAAGGCAGGCGTCACAGGTCCCTGCATAAAGCAAACACAAGCACACTGTTTTTGGCTGCAGCAGAAACCTGAGCAAACACACAGGCATTTGAGATGTTACGCAGCGTCTGTTCCCCAGGGAGGGCAGTTTTTTAAACCAAAGGCTCCACTGACTCTGGAGAGCAACAGTTCCCACAGTTTCCCTTCTATAAAAGGAAATTAAATTCTGCAGCAGCTGTTGATATGATAGCCAGTCTGGACTGGACCCTCCTCCCATCCCCTTACTGGCTGCCCAGCCTACTCCAGCTACCCACAGGCCGCTTGTCCTGTCAGAACAAATTGAGCTTGTTGGTGCTTTTTGATGCTAGCTGGATTTGGGGTCAATGTGGACATAAAGCAAGACTTTTTTTTTTTTAAACAAGTAAATGCCCCGATCTCAGTCACTTCAATTAAGTTTTGTGCTCTGGAAACACTGGCAAATGAAGATTCAGGCACTTGAGATGTGCCTTTTCTTATGGGTTGAGACAGCTGTAGCATAAACACTTCTGCTCGTCTACTGCTGTCACTCAGGAACAGATTATTCTTGTTTGCTTTAAACTAATGGTAAAAAAAATTAGATCAGGGTAACATGTTCTATTTCACCAACATTTCACACACATTCAACATGAATGCAGTAAAATTGTAATAAATATTACAATATTCAAAACAAGGATGAGTTTGTCTATCTTTGACCTCTTTGGAATCCTTGCCTGACAAGTTATTTGGGGAGGGGACTGAGAAGGGTCACCCTTGGCACCCTAACAGGCATTTGACTTTCCTCTCCACAGCAGGGCAAAGTGAGTGTGCCTCTGTGGATTCAGTGTGTTGTAACTGAATTGGAGGGAAGTCTGCTCTGCTCAGTTAGGCTGCTACATCAGGGAGGCCTGATGAGAACAGCTGTACTTGTCAAGCAGACTGTAGAAGTCAAAGGAATGAAAAGAAATTTTCATGGGAATCCAGGGAGATTTCATTTCCTAGATACTCCAGGAGTGTGTGTAAGTATTTGTGGGCCCATGTCAGGGACTCACATCATGGGGAACCCCTGCTTCTGCCTGTGACCCATGAGATGAAGGCAACCAAGGCCACACAGAAAGGTTGGCAACAGCTCAGTTTGCTCCGTGGTATCTGTGGGACAACACCTGGAGCCATAGCTCTCTGCTTCTGCACCCTCTGCCTGGCTCTGCACCTTGTGGTGCTGGGCTTGCCCTGCAGAGCAAAACACATGGGGAACCAGAGCCATGATCTGGGGGTTTGGACCCCAAATACTGCTGGCCAGGGACAAATTTATGCCCCACATTCCACAAAACAGGACTAGGGAGCAGGAGTGTCACTGTACTCCATCCTTGGCTTTTTACTAGCACTAAAAGGAGCAAATCTCTTTGCAGTGCTTTCAGATGAAGTCCCCCAAGTGACATTTCTGACCTTTTGCTCTGTGATGCACATCCCTTTATACACATAAGCCAACTTTGTTTGAGTCACTTGTTCTTTGACAGGTCACCAGAGCCTTTGTCAGCCTTCAGAGGGGAAGGAGGCACAGGAGCTCTCAGCAGTGGCAGCTGCCCAGAGGCAGCAGAGTCAGTGCTCCTGCAGGCAGCTACTCCAGCAGCGTGCCTAAATGCTGATCCCAGCTGGATACTGGTGTTAAATGGAGCTGTTGGTGTGGGGGTTCTGGAGAGCCTCAGATGCCCAGCGGGCACACAGGTAAAGGGGCAGGCTCGTTCTGGGGCTGTGTGACACCGGGAGGGTCAGCCCTCAGGCACAGCAGGGTCTGCCTCCGCCTTGCTCTGTGCAAAGTCCATCTGCAGGGAGCTTAGTCCACCTTTAGAGGGGATTAAAGACTTTATTGACCCATGGGTAAATGTGGGGGATGAATTTCTTTGTAGGAGCACAGCATGCCATTTTGAAAAAGGAAGTTAATTCAAACCTAATCCTGGTATAGTTAAGCTGAAAGAAAAGTGTAGGAGCCCAGCTGACACACTTAAACCTTGAAGGCATGAATTGGACAGGCCTTGTAGAAGGGTGTAATAGCCTCCAAAGGCCAGCTGAAACTAAAAAGCTTTCATGTCTATACTTGATTCTTCAGAGCCTTCACAATTACAGACCCACCCCTTTTGCAAAACACACAAAATTACTAAAACATACATGACAACATTTGCATGCAGATCTCAGCAGTGATCATCTTTCCTCTGATTTGCATGTCTCTGATTTCTTCATTAGACACATTGTTTTAAGTAACTGAACAGAGTCAGTAAATTAATAGACTCAAGCTTGCTGGGTTTTGCTCAATTAATATTTGTTAAAACTCTAGATAGCCCAAATTCTCTTTGTATTGTCAAACTTGATTAACAGTAACTGCAACAAAAAATGGCAATTACATGATATATTCATGGCATGCATAATTATGTACTTTATTCCTCATAAATATCTAATAACATACTCAATACATTAAATATTAATAATGGTCTACATACTTAACCCATATTTTTTTAAATGAGCTTGTTCCCAGGGGCTTGTGATACTCTCCTAGTGTCACATGGGACAGGCTAGGAGGAAATCATACATAAAGATAATTTTTCAAATAGTGCAGATGCAGTTTTCTCTCTGTATTTTATTTTGTGTGCTTGTGTCTCAAAAACACTGAATGAATATATTAATGGAACTTGAACAGAGGTCTTTAAAGGGAGCAAGACAAAAAGCCTAGGGATAGGTATCTCCAGTGTAAAAAAGTTCTGAGCGCAGTAGAACAAATTATTTGGCTCCAATATATCATGGATTTGGAGTTCACTTTTTAATTTACAGACAGAAGTAAGAGAAACAAGAGGTACAGACAAAAGGAGAGAATCTTTCCTCTTGCCATTCACAACCAAGTATGTTGTGTTAGCCAGTGCTTCAGTATCTCCTGTTGTTTATTTCCCATATTAAGTCCTCTGTGTTTAGTGACCTTCATCTTTGTGCTGTTTTCTATTAAAGTACATGAAAATAAATAAAACCCTGTTTCAGTCTGTGATGATCAGGGATAAAAATAAGATCCCTAAGGAAGTTTAGAGACATTGAAAAACCAAACTCTCCAGGAGAAAGTGAAGATGTGATTTTGCAGGTGCATCATGAGAGATATCTGGGGATCCCAGGCTAAATCTGAATCCTGAGTGGAGTTCATTAACATGGTTGTCAAGGTGAAGATGCAGGAGCTGGCCACCTTGAAAACAACATCAGTTAAAATGTGGAAGAGATGCAGAAGCAAATGGTTTTCTGACTGCTTCTCAAGAGACTTTGGAAACTTTTGCTCCCCTGTTTACCCGAGAGCAGCACAGGTGGGAAAAAAAAAAGGCAGGAAAAAATGCCCCTGTGGTGCCTAGAAAAACTAGAGATGGGGTTTATTGCAGGGAGAGGTTTGGGTCTGCATGCAAGTTCTCTGCTCTTTGAAATAGTTTGGTCTCATTTGTCCTGCTTGCTACACCTTTCCATCCATCATAAGGTCTCATCTGTTTCATGGCAGTTTTTCTTCTGCCAGTGACAGTTCACATCTACATCACTCCCCGCAGAAGGAAGGAGTTTATATAAAATTCATAAACTCTTCACATGGATTCTCTTTCATATTACTCAAGCAGGATGCAGGCCTCTGAAAGCTGTTTGGAGAAGAAAAGCAGGTCACAGTCTCTACCAGAGACATGCACACTCACATTTCAGAGCTGTTTCTTCCATGATTTCAAATGTTTGCTCACTTGTACATTTCAACAGTGAAGCATTTCATGCCAGATACTAGCACAGTTTTCTATTATCACTAACATCACCTTTCTTGCATCTCCATTGTTCAGTGACATAGGAGTTGTCTGAGTTGAAAGTACATCTACACAGATCCATTTGTCCCCTACATCCTGTGAAATGGACGTGCTATTTCTCGCCTTAGTACTGAATTATTTGTGCTAGCTCTTAACCATATCACCTGCAACTGGCTATAAACACCCTTTAAGTAGATTTCCTCAGGTGATGATGGCCAACAAATTCAAGTGTATTTACAGGAGAGCAGTGGGAGAAGACCAACCTCACCATGGTGCTAGACAGCTACTGAGAGTGTGTGCTTGACTGGATTCCCTGTGCCATGGAAATGGGAAAATACCTCACAGTCCTAGGGGAACAGAAAGACAAAAGCATCTGAGTAAGCTTCACTGTTCAGATCTAGTTTAGAAGTCAACTAAGACAGAGAAGGAGATCAAAGATGAAATCTAGGGCTGTCATCGTTGTCCTGGGAGAATCAACATAATTCACAGGTCAGGAAACGCAGATTTCCTTTGTGTTTAAATTTGTGTACCAACATGCCACAACAGAACCCTGTGCTGCATGGCATTTCAGGATTGAAATACAGAACCATTTTTTCCACTGATATAAAATTATACCAAATAGTTTATATAATTTGGTAATCTGACTGGTATCCATATTATTTTTGGAGACCTGCTTCAAGTTCAAGTAACAGAAACCAAATATGATCCTGTATGTTTCACTTTAACATAATATGACATGCTGTTAGATAAATTCATTACAACAGCAGGTTCGAATCGATCCTGGTTCCTTAGAAAGGAACTGATGTAAAACACAAAGCAAAAGAAAAAGTATGAAAAGCAGTTTCATATCTTGTATTTATGTGGAACAGGTGAGGAGCTCCAGCTCTTTTCAACATACTGCCCACCTCAGTAAAGGTTGTGTGAAACACAGCCATCAGTTACCAGGAGGGGTGAAAGCCCCTGGGCCACAGCTGCAACCTGAAGCTTCCCCATCTGTCCAAGGCCTTCCAAGTGTGCATTCCCCTGTCAGCCTTCTGCCACTCAAGGCAAAGGGTGGCACAAACTGTCTGCTGTTCAAGGAGAAGTAAACAGGAGCCTTCAGAATGGCTATGGGAATCAATGTCTTCTTCAGAGGATAGTCCCGAATTCCTAGCTAGTCTGGATATATGGAGAGAGCTTGTGTAAATGATGCTGAACTGTCCACAGGGTCACTGCTGTCCACTTCTCAGCCTTGCAGGATTTGCAGAAAAGCATTTTTCTGCAGGCCTGCTGGCAGAGAGCCCTGCCATGCAGGGGCCAGGATCACCCTGGCTAGAGCTGCCTGGGAGGATGCCATTGCTGAAGCTGTGAAATCAATGCAAAAGTGGTTTGTGGCTTCCTCATGCTTAACTATCACTGGCAGCCATCTGAACCTAGAGAGCTAACAGAGCTAATCCTGAAACAAAACCACTCCCGGAAGAGATCATGAAAGAACCATCAGCTTCTTCCATCTTCTCCTGTATCCTTCTTACCCTGGCTGATTTCATGACTTGAGCTACATTTACATCTCTTTACATTTACATTTACATTTATCAGTTAATGGAAGTGGGACATGAGGAGGTGAAGGAAGGGGAACAAGGAATCATCCTTTTTTGTCCTAAGTCCTTGAATTGCAGCCCTGTCTGGCCATAACCTAAAAGGTTTGGTAGAAATAGAGAAAAAAACACACAACCCAAATCCAACTGTTGAAGAAAAAAAATGAGACAGCAGCCAGAAATTCAGAGCACAAACGTCACAATACTGGTGTGGTTTGTGGCTGAAGAACACAAGACAGAACTCTGATTTGGAGCAGATCCATGGTGCATGCACGGGAGGAGACTTGTCTCACATACTTTGGCTGATGGCTGTTGGGGGTTGCTAAACCAAGACATGACAGAGCTGCGGTGAGGTTCAGGTGCAGGCGTGCCTTCCGCTGAAAGGGTTCCAGCGGAGTACACAGCCTGTGCTGTGGAGCACTAATGGTTGTAAATTCCCTGGCTTTTCACGCAGCCTGTCATTAAGGAGCCGTAGGGTCAAAGGTATGTTTGCTCTTGGTGCTGGTTGTTGTTTGGAGATTCCCACTGATACTGTGGTACAGCCTTCCTGGATGCAGGAGTGCCACTGTCGCTGAGGCCACCGCCAGCGTGGCTTCCTGCAGATGGCTGCTGGGCTGGAGCAGTGAGGGAGAAGCAAGGTACTCCTTCAGGCAGTCCCTTGTCCCAGCCTCAGACAGCTCTGCTCTCCTCCAGCACTCCACACTGAGACAAATTACAGTAGTGAAAATTTCCTACATGACTGCCATTCAGTGAGCTGAAATCAAACCAGGAAGCAAAATATCTCACACGGAGTTCAATTATATATGGAGGACTTCTCAGCTGTGTGGGTGATGACATCTGAGTGTCCCCAGTGCCACTGCCCATTTTTTATTCTGGGGCTGTTTGCACAAAAGGAAGGAGTGCACTGAAAGCCTGTCTATATCATAATAATGAGCTATTTGAATAATGAGTAATTTGATATACATAATTGTGCTATATCTAGTAACAGAAAAGTCTCGAGCTATTCATGAGTCTCGTTTCCTGAGAAAGGAAGGATATACTATTTCAGTGAGTAACCTGTAGAGAGAATTTGAGATAACATTACTACTATATCAATATCTTAGGAAATGCAGCCTCTGAGGGGATACATTATACTGTTATAAAATACTCTTTGGTGTGTTTTCACCACACAGGGGTGATGTGCTCCATGGGCTACCTGATAGCTACAGCGTAAGAAGGGCTTGTCACCTTCCACCTCTCAGCTTGGAAGAGGACTGGTGAGACAGCAGTGGGCTGGCCATTCACCTGTGCTTCTCCCCTAGGTCTTGCAGGCAGCTGGGACCTTGTGTTTGAGGAAGTTTGACTGTAGAACAGGAAGAAATGAGCCACTGCTGGCTGAAGTGAACTGCAGTTCCTCTACCAGAAGGAAGGAGTATATAAGGCATGGAGTGGGGACAGGCACAGTGAAGAAACATGATGTCTGCCACATGTCAAACACCATTCCCCAGCTGTCCTGTGGAAACCCCTTGCCCATTGTGTCTGGGGGGTTGTGCAGTGCCTCACCTGATAGCTGATCCTCATGCTTGATATGAACATTTCAATGGCATTGGTGGTTGCCTTCATCAAGCAGAAGAGGGTACTTGGGTCGCTAGGACCAGTTTTTCTGCCACAGTTGTATACAGGCATGTTGTATCCATTTCATCCCTAAAAGTTTCACCAGGCCTGGGATGAAGAAAAAGAGATGACAGGAAAATTTCCTCCTGTTTGAGTTACCTCACAAGCACATCACCAGTCAAGTGCAAACACACAAGAGAGATCATGTATGCAATTATGCACATTAGTAGGTGTTCTCTGTTGAGACACGATTTGTCATTTAAACAAAAGCTAGGAATTTAAGAAAGCCAGATGGACCCTGAGCACAAATGCATCATGCTGTTCCTCAGCATACATCCACTACAAGCTGTGCTTTGAAAGGAGACATGCCTGCCTTGGGTGTTGCCTTGGGGGGCACACACAGGCACCAGCCTTGGGTGTTGCCTTGGGGGTCACACACAGGCACCAGCCCAACACCACAGGCTCAGTGATTGATGCAGCATCACCCAGTTTTGATGAGAACACCAGCAGGTGTAACTTTGTCGGCTTTAACACAGCTCCTACGGCCGCGACACCTGAGCGGAGGCGGTGCTCCTGGCCAGTCCTGCCGCGACGCTGCGGGATGAGACGTTCTCACGAGCATCCCGAGCCCAGTGAGCGGGTGGGCGAGCAGAGCATCTGGGGCACCGGCGCGGTCCTGCCCCAGAGACCGCCGGCAGCGGGCTGCGCGGCGGGAGTTCAGGGACGGCCCCGGAGTGGTCCCGCCTGGAGCGAGCGAGGAGCCATGAAAACAGCCGCGGACAGCCCCCGGTTCGGCTTCATCTCTAAGCTTCTGAAGCCGGACAAGGTAGGGACGGCGAGCGGGACACGGCGGGGCGGGCAGGCAGAGCAGGCTGCCTTCGCAAGTGGTTTGTCGGGCTTTTTAGGGGAATGTTGGGGCGGGAACGACTCTTCTTTACAGCTAATGTACTCTGGAGATTCGACTAATATTTGCCACAAACTTCCGAGGCTACGAGGTGAAAAAGTTCAAAAATAATTTTCACGCGAAATGTTCCCAAGCCCAGCACAGCTGGGCGCGCATCTGTCGCTTTTGCAGCTCTGCTCCTGCTCCGTGTGCGGCGGAATGCCCCGCTCCAGCGCGGGGACGGGATACCTCCTGTCCGGGGGGCTGCTGCCGCTAGCCACCGTCTGCACGCAACGCGGGAGACAGAACTGTCTTTCCCAGGCGCCGATTCAGATTTAGAAAGTATTTTGAGGAGAACTTGCGCGTGCATTTCGCAGGAAAGAAAAAAGAAAAGAAAAAAGGAGGAAATTCAACTTCTTGTACTGTTGAGCTGCTGATATGTGTGAAAACGAGGGAGCATCAAAGATTGAGGCGTAGTGGGTTTTCTTCAAAAAATGAAGCAGCCTCAATATTTTTAAACTTAAAAATAATTGTGGCAAACAATGGTGCTATCAGAAATATTGCTTGTTCCAGACTCATCCTGATGGCTTTCCAGAATGTCTCCAAAGACTGCCTTCACAGCCAGTTCTTAGTGCACATCTTTCTTTCCCTCCCTCTCCTCCACTCCCTCTTCTAAAAGTTCTGGAAGAACCTTTAGAGCAGGTGAATGAGGAGTTTCCTGGGTGATTTTCTGCTTCTTCTTGCCTGAGTATAATTGTGGCAAGGCTGTAAAGGAAAATTCAGTCCTGTTCGGCCCATTTTACACACCAAAGAAAATCATAAAGTGTTTCTGGCCAGAAACTCCTTGTGCCTGGAATGTCCCTGTAATGGGACAGTGCCACATCTGTCCCCTATTCCACAGTTAAGCAGTTTGTACTTAATTCAGACACCCTCCGCAAGAGCATATGGCTCGATAGACAGCAGAGTTGGCACAGTAGTGTGAAATATGCATGTTTATTACAAACAGTGCTGTTGTTTATACACAGACAATGACACTGCCAAATCCCATCATTGCAGACACTTGATGTACATGAAGATAAGGGGAGCAATACCAATTATGTGACTGCCACAGACTTCCCATGGTGGCAGTCACTGCCTGAGCTTCTCCAGCTCCCCACTCTGAGATCTTTTGCTCTCCACATCTTCCTTTTGCATTTTCTGAACCTTCAGACCAGGGTTTTAGATTACAGCCTCTTTGTAACTTATTGATGTTATCCAGCAGCTTGGAGGTATTCTACTGGGATAATTAAACTACTTTCTCAGATTACATAAATCATGCCAGCAAAAGGACTCTTCTGCATGCTAAACTGTATTTGCTTGGGGTCAGGGTATTGCTGCTTAGAGGTTTCAGCACTCCAGTCTTCCTGTTTCCACTTCCCCCCATCAATAAAGCTTTTTCAATAAGCCTGGAAGCATTAACATTCTCTGAGTTAACTGCTAAGCATCTGGCTTTCGCTGGACAGAGACCTATTAGAAAATCAGGACACAGTAAGAATACTTTACACTTGCACACTCATCTCTCAATACACAGGGTCCCTGCAGGTACGATGCATCAGCTCTTGAGCCCTGGGCACATGACCCCTTTTGGCAAGCATGCTGTTTTTCCACTTAGCTGGCAACGTCCGTCAGACCTCTCAAACAGGGCAAATCATTATATATAATTTTTCCCCGGGGGAATGTCACTTCAAAAACCTGTTATCTCTTTTAATGATCTGTACTCATTATTTTCCTGTAATTCCCCTTCACACATACAACTTGCACATAGTACCTAGAACAGAAAGATGCATGTAGCACTTTTAGTTCCAATAAGACACTCCTTGTGTAATCCATATATCCACAACATCTGTTTAGGCTCACTACAATACTCTCTGAGATATTCTGGGCCTCCGTGGCACCTGTCACAAATGTCACAGTAGCATCTGAGAGCTCCAAAATACCCCTGAGAGACAGATTAACAACTAACTGCATTTTGTATCGGAGGCACTGGTGCAGAAGGAGATTGTATGACCTTCTTTCAGAACTCTGAAATCTCAGTTTAAAACACAGCAAGGACACTCATGTCTCTCAAAACAATATATCATTCCAGAAATGGTCTCAGGCTTCTTCCCCACCCTCCCCCAAATTATTCCCTGTAGTCAAAACACACACTCCTACCCCAGCTATTCACCCAAACTCCAAATTGTTTTACTTTCATAGGTGTATGTTTTCTTCTTTTGAAATGCGCAGGATTCTCTTGTAGTTATAATTCCAGAGAATTTTTAGATGCTGTAAAGAAGCAATCATATTGGATGGCTAAATGATACCAATACTTGCCATCTGTTCTGTAAAACCATTTTTGAGCATTTTTCTGTAAGCAGAATACAATCAATAAGCTGATATAAACCAATGGGAGTTTCAGAGGGAAGCTAACAATTCCAACACTGTCCCTGAGATCCCCTTATTTAATTGAAATAAGGATCTTGGCATTTTTTAATCAAGGTCCTCACTCTCTCTTTTTTCCCTCCCTTGTTTGCTTTGTTTTACCATCTATTCCTACACTCTGCGTAGTTTGCAGAAACTGACAGTTTGTGTTTTATAAGAAACAGCTTTAAAAGCTAGTTTTTAGAAAAAGCATTTAGAGAAATAGATACTACTGAAAACAAGCTCTAAACTCCATATGACATAAACATGAGAAATATATAAAATAATTTTAAAAATACATAAAAATAATTTTAAGAGCATTTCAAGTTCTGCATGCTCTCTACCTGCAACCTGCAGGTGACACCGATTTCTGTCCCTGCCTTCTGCCTGGTTTCATGTAATGATTAATGTAAAATTCTCTTGTGGAAGCATTTCACCTTCTGTCCAGGTGACAAAAAGGGATAGAGCTATACAGGGGTGCAAATTGAAATCACAATGAGGAGCTGGAGGGAAAAATGCAGCATTTGCTAGTGGCTGTGGTGGCTGGCAGGTGGCTCTGGGCTGCCTGACTCAGCCAGACTGGAGCTCTGCTCCTCATGAGAAAGAAGTTAAGGTTTTACATATTTCTTGCTTATGTGCAGGAAAGTGCTTCTTTGGGTATTGGGTCCCTATGAGGAGAATTCTCCTCTAACAGCAATTTTCTTCCTCTTACAGAGTATTCAAAAGCATGCCAGAATATGTGTATATTGTGAAGGGTATTTGCACAAAGAAGTGACACTGGTTGAAAGAGTATGTAAAGATAATTTGGAGTTCAGTGTCAGGCAGCAGCATTCCAGAGGGGTCTGAGATGGAAATCTAAGAGTCAAGAACAGTTAAAATCCAATTTGCCTGTCTTCACAGCTTTTAATCAGTTACTTGGCTGGATGTGACAAAGGTGTGTTTCTACATTTCAGACATGTCCTCATCACTCCAACAGTTTCCCTGAAGCACCCAGAAGCACATGGGATGGGACGTGGCAGGGGTGAGCTGCCAGCTTTGTCTCCGTGACAGGGGTCTCTGAAGTCCGAAGCGAAGGAGAGAAGCTCCCCATATGCTCCATGTATACTGTACTATTTGTTGTGTCTTATCTTTATAGTGTCAGAAACTGAGCCCATGACTGATTTTCTTTTTTTTTTTTTCATGTAAATGGTTTATATTCTAAATACTTTTCAAAATAACCTTTCATTTTCTTTCTGCTAAACAGTAATAATTTCTTTAGAGGTAGGATTGTCTCTAAGTTCAGGGCTGGGAGATATTTTGATTTTAATGTATGGTGTTTTTTGGAAAGATTTTTCATTAGAATTCTTTCATTTGCTTGGTAAGTGATTGCAAGATATGGAGGGAAAGAACAGAGTCCTCTGTGTGGACTATTGCATGTAGCTGCTCCTTGGATCCTCTGCTGCTTTCCAGGTGTCCTGGAACTGAAGCAGAGTACTGTACATTTGGCAGTAAGTTAAAAAGTAAAGACACACTGAACCAGTTTATCACACTTTGAAGCATGCTAGCTACAAATCCTACCCAAAGCTAATTGCAGACCCAGTATCCTGGCAGTTCAATGAGTGCAGTCTTTACTGACTCAGTGCTCTGTGCACAGCACTGGCCCATGGGACCTTCTGAACTTGTCCAGTCCTGCTGATCAGGTTATGGGATCTGTTAGGAAACCTGTCCTGCCTTGAGGATTATGGACTTGCGGCACTTCTGTGCAGAGAAGACAAATAACCCTGAACCAAGGGATTAGGGACTGATATTTTTGTTTTATGATGAGATACTCAGGCCATAGTTATTGTTCACTTTGAAACACCCAGGGTCTACAGAGCTCTTCAAGGTCACACTGTTGAAGGTCAGCCATTATGAAGATAAAACTGACCTTCTATTCCTGAGCAAAAAGAGGCATGTTTCTCTCAGGCAGCATAAATTCCTGCCTTATCGCTGCCTTAATTTTTTAGCCTGCATGACTGAAAGAATTCTGTGGGTAAAAGTCATCTTCATTAGGTCCAACTGTTCAGGAGAAGAGAAGTAAGTAGAGAAGCAAATTGCATCACTGACAATTTACAGAGAGCGGGATGAGGACTAACAGCCCTCTGAATTCCTACTAGAAGAAAACACATTGCACAGGGAGAAAAACGTTTGTGTGATAGCTCAGTCCCCAGGTCAGTCATACTAGCTCAGGAAAAATTCTGTTCTCATCCAGTGTATCTCCACTGTGATTCACTGGCTCTAATATTTTCAGTCAGAGGAAGGCAGACCAGCAAGAAACTGATTCATTCTCAAGATGTGGTTGCAAAACCATTCAAAATGTCTTGGAAAGCTTTGGTTTGAGGACCTGCTGAAGGCAGGGGAGGTGCTGGCAGAACCTCTCTGGTGCTTTGGGACAGGCTTGTGTTTTTTCCTGCAGTAGGAGTCCAGCTGCACTGTTTAACAAGTGTAGGATTTTTACAGCTTGTTGGAAAGCAGTGCTGCATCCTTCTTGAAACTGTCTTAATAGTTAATGCAAATGAGCACTTGGGAGATTTCTGATATCAATTATTTAATTAACAAACATATTTAACCTGGGTAGGGCAGAAAAGAGGATGACAAAGCCCCCCCATCCAATTACTGCTTTCTTCTGCTGTCTTGGGAGTGCAGGGCATGCTGTAAATCCTGGTCAGACCCTGTCTGCCAAAGCAACTGGGCTGGATTTTGGAGGATGTGTAGAGCTACTTAAACACTTCCCAGGCATTACTCCATGGAAAAAGAGTCCCTTGTGAGCAGAACGGGTATCTGATTGATGCACATCCTTGGCTGGAAACAAAGCAGAAGGGTGGGTCTGACTTCTGTAGTCATGCTGATCTTATTAACCCCCTTTTCAGAAGCCAAGAACATGAGTCTTCTCTGACATTGGTTTGTGCTCTTATCTTTTTAATGTATTAGCCAATCCTAGCTGTTGCTTCTCCTCTTGGTACCTGAGGCTAATGAGAATTTTGGCACTGCAATTTAGTAGTCCTGAGTTGGGGGAGGATCAAAAGGCTAGTAAAAAGTGCGAGTGCCGAAGAAGGAGTTTTGCCCTTTGGAGACCTTCAAAGACATTTTCTTCCATGTAATATCTTAACGCGATGGAGGTGGTAATTAAAACCTTGATCTAAATTACCCTCAAGCCAGAGCAAACAGGTACACAAACAAGATAATACCTTAATGACCTGTTAAGAGATTGAACAAACAATAAGTCCTGGCAGTAACAGTAGCTGGCACTGTGGTCCACATGAAGGCTTCAGGAGGACAGGGCAGAATGTGTGCTCCATGTTTGTCTGGACTAGCAACATACACCTGCCCAGGCGTCTACACCTTTGGCATGGAGGGCAGAATGGTTTTCCTTGCTGAGGCACCAAAGAAAAAAGTTCTTCCTACTGTTACAAAGGCAGCCTTAGAGCCCGGGGGTCTTTGTTCTAGTCTGAGGCTGATTGTTTATTTGGCCCTGCATCATCCAGTGTCGGTGGTGGGTAGCGTGCTAGTGCAGACAAGTGCTTATTAAAAGCTACCTGCTGGTAAGGAAAGCTGGAATCAGGGAAGCTGGGGAGCAGTAGAGGTAGGAAAGAGATAATATCCATATTCAGAGGTTTGCAAATCAGTATTCAAATCATAGTTGGAAGGCTGACAACATATGACCTTACCAACCTGTTCACCCCACACCCAGTTAAGTGACATGTTTCAGTTTGAATACACATACTGTGCATTTGCTGGCATTATCAGAATAATTTCAACCAGAGCACTCTCTATTTTTATTACACTGGTTACTAAAGTAAATGCTAAATAATGTCTTTATAAGTCTTCTGTAGAAAGTTCTTTGTTTCACTGGAAATGTAAAAATTCACCTCTGTCTTCATGATTTCTGAGTGTAAATTTCCATTCGAGTTTCACATCCAGGCCCTGAAACCCAGGTGTAAATAATGCCCAAGCAAGGCATTTCAACAGTGTTTGTTTTATTGACTCATATGAAAAGTAGTTTTCAGGGGAAAAGGGAACTTCTTATCCTGATGTTTATTTTCAAATAGGCAAGTAGGTCAAATTTGGTGTTTGTCAAACTGACAACATTTCATCATTCACATAACCCAAGCTTCATGTATTTTAATTCACTAAACCTCCCTCCCCTGTGTAATGTGAGGACAGGGCATGCTTTCACTCGAAGCTTGCTAACTGGTTCTTTCTCTCTTAGCTTAAGCTATGTTAGCTACTGCCATTGCAATAGTTGTGTGTGCACCTGAAGGTGCTGTAAATTTAAAAGTATTTTTAGTTTGTTCTGGTGGATGGTGAAAAGGGTATTTTACCACCCCTTTCCCAGTGGAAACATGCTGTAAGGGAAGGGTAGGAGGTGCTGGCCATGATAACCACTTCCTCACCTCTTTTTCATCCTAGCTGCCACAAAAGCTGCCTGGTGCATGTCCCCTGCATGATATTTGAGAACTCATGGCAATCAGGCAAAGCCCCCAGTGACAGGAAAAGGGGAAACACCATGCCTATTTTTAATTAGGTGACAAAGGAAGGTCTGGGTAATTAAAGACTTGTGAGCCTTACCTCACTGCCTGGGAAAATCATGGGACAGGTCCTCATGGAAAAATGTTAATGCACATGAAAAACAAGGAGGTGGTCTGAGACAGCCAGCACAGCTTCAGAAAAGGCAAATTGTGCCTGATCAAACTGGTCACCTTCTGCGATGGGGTGGCTGCAAAAGTTGACAAGGCAAGAACAAGATGACCTCTGTAAGGTCTTTGACACAGTCCCACATGACATTCTTATCTCCAAACTGGAGAGACATGGATTTGATTCATGTTCTATTCAGTGGATAAGGAATTGGCCAGAGAGCTGTGGTCAATGGCTCTGTGCCCAGGTGAAACCCAGTGATGAGTGGCTTTCCTCAGGGCTCCCTCTTGGGACTGGTGCTCTTCAGCATCTTTATTATTGACATGGGCAGTGAGATCCAGGGCACCCTCAGCAAATCTGCAGATGGCACAAAGCTGAGCAGGGCAGCTGACACAAAAGAAGGAAGGGATGTCACCCAGGGGGACCTGGACAAACCAGAGAAGTGGGGTCATGAGAATCTTATAAAGTTCAGCGAGTGCAAGTGCAAGGAGATGCACCTGGATCGAGGCAATTCCAAATGTGAGGACAGACTGGGAGAAGGAGTCATAGAGGGCAGTCCTGAGGAGAAGGGCTTGGGGGTTCTCATGGATGAAAAGTTGGATGTCAGGCACCAGTGTCACACGCAGCCCAGAAAGCCAATTTTATCCTGGGCTGCATCAAAAGTGTGGCCAGCAGCTTGAGGGAGGAAATTATCCCCCTCTACTCTGCCCTTACTCTATCCACCCAGAGTACTGCATCCAGGTCTGCGATTCTCAGCACAAGACAGACACAGATCTGTTGGAGTGAGTCCAAAAGAGGGACATAAAAATGATCAGAAGGCTATAGCACCTCTCCTGTGAAGACAGGCTGACAGGATTGGGACTATCGAGCATGTAGAAGAGAAGGTTCCATGGAGCCCTTATTGGTCTTTCAGTACATAAAGGGGGCTTATGAAAAAGAGGGAGAGGGAGTTATTACATGGCCATGTAGTGTAAAAAGGCATAATGAATTTAAGAGGGCAGGTTTAGATTATATATTAGGAAGAAATTCTTCACTGAGAGGGTGATGAGACACTGGCACAGGTTGCCCAGAGTAGCTGTTGGTGCTGCAACACTGGAATAAGGCCAGGTTGAAGAAGGCTAGAGCAATCTGTCCTGGAAGGTGTCCTGGGCCACTGGGGGAGCATTGGAATTAGATGTTAAGGATGAGAGGACACAAGCTGTGTCAGGGGAAATTTAGGTTGGACATGAGAGAGAATTTCTTCGAAGCCCAGGGAGGTGGTGAAGGTATTTCAGAAAAGATTGGATGTGGCTTTTCGTGCCAAGGTCTTGTTGACATGGTGGCTCTAGGACACAGAGTAGACTCGATGGTCTCAGAGGTCTTTTACAGCCTGATTGATTCTGTGATTCTGTGATCTTCGAGGTCCCTTCCAATCTGAACCGTTCTGCGACTCAGCGATTCAATCACACGGGCGATGATCAATGGCAGGGGCTGAGTGGGAAAGCACTCAATACTCCCGGCCGCCGGGACGGGCGGCATTTCCGGCGCCGCTTGTCGAACGAAAAGGACCAAAACAATAGCAGAGCGAGATAGCCGGTGTCCCGCGGGGAGCTGCGCGGCGGGGGCGGCTGGACAGCTCCGCTGTGCGGCTGCTGCCGCTGGCGCGCCCGCCCCGCCCCGCCCCGCCCGCGCTGCCCCGCGCCCGCCCGCCCGCCCGCTCCCTCGCCCGCTCTCTCGCCATTTTGCGCCGGGCGCCGCCGCGGGCGCTGCACAGTCCGTATCCCGGCCGCCGCCCGGGCTGACGGCGCCCCGCCGCAGGAGGAGGAGGGGGAGGCAGAGGCGCAGGGATGGAGAGCGATCGGCTGGAGAGCCCGGTGAGCGCGGGGGGAACCGGCGGGGCGCGGCCGCCGGGGCGGGGTGCGTCGTTCTTCTTCTTGTGCTGCGGCGGGCAATAGGGTGTGTGCCTACCTGCCTGCCTGCCTGCCTGTCTGTCTGTCTGCGTGTCTGTCAGTCAGTCCGTCAGTCCCCCTGGTGTGCGCCGACAGGTCCGTCCCTGCGCGGCTGTCGGCGCAGCCGGGACGGCGGGCAGGGCTCGCAGGGAGCTCCGACGGGCGCGGTGCGCGGAGGGGAAGCGCTCCCGGAGGGCGCCGGGCGGAGCGGGCGCTGCCGCTGCCTGCCCGACGCCCGGGGCTTGGCGGGGCGGCCGCGAGGGTCGCGGAATTACTGAAGAGCCGCACCGATCCACAGGCGGCTCTTTGTGCGACAGATAAAAAACGTAAATAAACATATAAATAAATAAATAAATAAATAAATAAAATGATGTTCCTGACTCGGAATTATTACCCTACTAAGTCAAGACAGTTTCAGCCCTTAAACGTGAATCACACCTCAGGAAAGCCTGTTGTTTAACCAGTCTGACACTTGATTTTGCTTTTTTTCCCCCTTCTCCCTCTTCGTAAGCCATCAAGCAAGCTAAACGTACGGACTCCTATTGTTAAGAAGAATGGTTGTGTTCGGTTGCATTTCACTTGGTCCTTGAGTGGAATTAAGACTACTCCCCTCCTTTCCTCCCCTGCAATGCAGACATGACCTAAAGATGAACTGAGTTTGCCTGGTGGCAATGTTCACTTCAGTTGAAATGAATGCTGTCAGTGCTTTCATAAATGTTAATTGATATTTGTTTTAGGCAAAGAAGCGCCTCAAACCAGATAAAATTGTGTGTATTTGTTCTGCAGCGCTGGGGTTTGGTGACATAGAGTAGTGCCATAAGTCTTGGTGGCTCATGTTTTCTTGCACTTAGACTTGTTTCTCCCTCTTTCTATCATGAAGGTTGCCATTAAGGGTATTGAAAGAGAACTTATCTGCCCAGCATGCAAGGAATTGTTTACCCATCCACTCATCATTCCCTGCCAGCACAATGTCTGTCACAAATGTGTGAAAGAAATACTTTTTGCATGTGAAGACTCCTTTGCTGATGGAGGCTCTGAATCCTCTAATCAGAGTAGCCCTCGAATTAGAATCGCTGCTTCTAGCATGGACAGAATTGACAGGATTAATAGAGCAGGTATGTATCAGAAATTGTGCATGTTTTTCTGATTTTGTTATTAGACTGGCTTGAGCTGAATAGTGTCTGCATTGGTAAAATGTCTTCCTGGTACTCCTGATGTGGTTACAGAGATAACTTAGGGATAGTGCTACTCTTGTTAATTTTGTGTCAAAAACAATGGGAATATTTTTAAGGACAATGCACACTGTTCTATCTATAATAGAGTCATCTTTGTGGCATTCTATAAATCTTTATAACCATTGTGTTTTTTTATTTCTGTATTTCAGCTCCATGGTGATGTAGTAGCATCATGTTCAGTAGCATGGAGATGTAGATTTTGGCGATTTCATTGCCTGCCATGGCTTGCTCTGGTTTCGTCCAGCCCCAGTGCAGTAGTTCTGACTTCCTTCTGAGCCTGTGTAGATTTTGCAAGCTAGTTTTGTCCTGCGCACTTCATTATGCATACAGTAAATAATTTTCCATTGGTTATGATTATTGCCTGTTTGCAGATTTGAAGGGCGTATGACTGGAAGCAGACAGCCCTAACAGCCTCCTTCATTGTGGTCTGCTTGAAGATTTAAGGAGTGCTTAGCTTTAGGACTCCTCATGCTCTTTGTGGTATCGTGCTAGAAAGAATCTTGCAGTCTTTGTAATCCATAGATGAGTTGGTCTGCTCTCCTACAGATGTATTGAAAATGCTTTGTGCATGCTTTATTTCTTGAAAGATATCTGATCTTGGCTTTCAGGCTTTTTTCTGACATAATTATCTACTTTAAAACCACACTCTCTGTGCTGAGGAAGAGTTACCAACAAGACATTGTTACATTTATCTTACATTTCATGTTACTAAAGTTCATCCTTCCCAGTTTTCGCAGATCAAATGTGCAATTTCACCAGCTTCTTCTAAACAACTATTTAGTACTGTTTAGTACTGAATTATTAGTACTGGTACTCTTTCAAATCAGTTTGTTAAGCAAAAAGCCACTAGTTCTTGGTCCTCCTCCTGCCACCACCACCCTGTCCTGAGAAACATGTACAGAAGTTGTTGCAGGAGCTGTAAATCTTTAAATCCACTGTGATCTGCCACCATCTCAGCAAACTGATGGGAATATATCTCCTCATCTGGCCTGCTAACAGAGAGGTGATGGCTTTCCTAAAGACCTGTTTGATGAGTAGCAAGAGAGGATTGAGATTTGGAAATAATGAGCTTGCTCCCTCTTACCTCAAAGAGCGTTGGGCAGAAGCACATCACAGGAAAATTATCATCTCAGACAGTTCAAATTTGCAGAATGAAAAGCATATGGAAATTGAAACATTAAAGAATAGATGTTTAAATTCAGATTATACTGTCTTTGCTTCTAATGTTACTGGCATTATAGCTCCATTGCTATATCGGGTGTGAGATTTGCTCTCAGACCAGTTTGGTACCAGCAATGGTGGCAGCTTGCAATTTATGTTTGCATAGTTCTTGTCTTGCATCTGCAGTACTCATACTGTGCATTGCCTTGCTAAATTTGCTTTGTGATCTGTAGGGGAATTTGCAAGAAATCAGCTCCATAAGAGAGACAATTCAAGGAAAACATCCAAAGTGGAGTCTCACATGCATAACAAAAATCCACTAGACCTTCTGAGAGGCTTGTGCAGAGCATGTCAGTGTCAAGACCTTAGTGTCCCATTTCAAAATGCATATGACACCTTATTTCCACTATTTTTTTTTTTTACCCCACTTAAAGAATCCCTGATGACTCCATAAGGGAATATAATCTATTTAAAATGGGTTGGCATTTAAATTCTTGGTATGCCAGAAGGAGTTGGTCTGTATTTGGTCATGTTCTGTATTTGTTGTGCACACAGAGCTTGCACTTACAAGTACAATTTATCTTAATGTAAAAACGACAAAACTCATTGAAATGGAGTGTATGTGCTGCTTAAAACCAGTGTTTTGGTTTAAAAATACTTCTCTGTTTGTATTGTATTTAAAATAATTTTTAATTAGCAAAGTCTTACTGTATATAACATGAAAATGAAGGCTATTTCTTTTTGCTGTTCAATTATCTCTAATGTTACTGTAATTACATTGTTGGTGCAATTAAAGTGTGTAATGTGGTTATGTTGACACTCGTGTGAATGTTTGAAATATCTCTCCCTGTACCCTCCCCCCTCCAATGCCTTCTTTCTCCCTTCTCCTGCTCTGCTTAAATCTTACTGTTGTTTGATATGCTAGGAAATTAAACATTCTTGCCTTTTAACCCTGCAGGAGTTAAACAGCCACAGGAGAGAAAAGAGTTGGTGCTTTTTGAACCATTGTAAACCAATGGTATATCTCATTTTTTGATGTCTAAACAGCTCTCTGTTCATTGTTCGCAGCCTCACACAGGAGGTCTTTTGGGTGCAGAGGTAGAAATGCTTCACTTCTTGTGTTGGCTAGAGATAGTCTAGCATTTAGATCTCAAGTTAAATATTGTCAATTAGCATATAGCTTTCTGTCAGTGGTCAAGTCCACAAAAATTCTTTTGCAGTGAGCAAAGGTACAGCAAAGAAGTTCTATAAGGACAGCTTTTCATTCTGTGCAAGACTGATTTAAAGGTCAACTGGACTGGAATTATGTTAAGAATTGGATTATATTTTTTTCCTTGTGTGTGTATATGACTGAATATACATTGGTGCGTACAAAAAGGCACAGAGAATCCCAGCAATCACCACACTGCCTTCTGCACCCCCTGCTTTTTAATTTTCAGGAGTTTACATGCTCAAGTTTCAACAAGACTGTCTTACTGGTAGTGAAGTGTGATTATTGGATTCATCTTCCTTATATTTACAGGTTGTGTTTGGCCATCACTGCTAAATAGAATGTAATATTGGTTCATTATTGTATTTAAGCCTGTCTAATTTGATGAAGAATAGATTGAAATTTGCGCCATGTTGCTATGAGTAGGTAGTTATGAATCTCACAGTTTATCACAGCACATGAATATGTGAGGAAAATGAAATATTTTACACTTAGATTTGTAGTATTTGGTGTGTCTAATGACACAATCAGATTGAAGGATAGTCAGTCTTTTAATTATATCTCATTTCCAAAACTAAGCTTTGTCTGAGCAGCTCAGCCACTGTGTGGACTTTTTTAATACTGACTACATTTTTTTTAATGTAATTGTTGGTCAAAAATGGGAGAAAAAGTCCCCAAATTCCTTGTTGCCACAGTATTGGGAGACACATGAGTAATCCATAGAATATGGTGTCCTTCAAGAAAGATGTGAACTGAGCTAAACACAAATCTGAATTTCACACTCAGTGGAGGACAAAGCAGCTGATGGGAAGAGGAAGTTTAAATTGCCTCAGTTGAAGGCTGAAAGTGTCATTAAACAGAGATACCGTACAATACCATCAGACCTCTTGGAAAGCTGTCCATGTCTGCTCTTTTTGCAGGAAGCGCTTTTGATTTGTGATAGACTAAGGTATCTGAAAGTAACATTTTAGCTCTGCTGGCTTCTCTTAGGAGGCCTCTCCCCTTTCCCCTTTCCCTCCCTCTTTCTCTCCTGCTTCCCTCTTTACCCCTTCCCCTTGCTATCCCTACCCACTTATTTTCCCTTCCCATCTTCCTTCCCCCTAGAAGCCCATCCAAAAACATTAACTGAGTTATAGTGTGGCATATACATTTCTATTCTAAAAAAGCTTCAACCTTGCAAGACAGTCCAGTTGACTTTTAAATCTTTTTTTATTAGACTTTCACCCATTTAATGTCCATGCCTTCCACAACCATAGAATTCTGATAATATTGTTTACTTGAAAAACACAACTTTAAGATGTCTTATCCCTTTGCAAACCATTCACTACAGCTTGGGCTTTTCAACATTTTAGGTATTGGTACCTCTCCTTGGGAAGATGATGTTTAGACATTGTCTTTAAATGACATACTTTAAATTGTTTTTTGACTTGACTCTGCAATCTGCATGGTAATATTTGTGAGTCTGAGTGTATGTTGCGATTTTTTTTGCAACTGATTGAGCAACTTATTGCAAGTGGAGCAATCAGTTTACAAATCACAGTGGAAAATTTCATGTGATGATTTCTAATATTTCAGCAAATAAATATTTGCTTGTTGTAAACTGAATTGACAAAGTGTAAAAGAGAATGTGGGTAGGAGCTAAGTTTCTCTGAGCTGCACATCTAAATACGTCTACAAAATCCAAGGGGTTTTTTGCTCTGGTTTTTTTTTTTTTTTGTGCTCTTTTTTGTTAAGATTTTTTTTTAATATTACCAGAATTTAGTTTCAGCAAGTTGGACACAATACAGTTAGGAAAGACAGTGTCCAAAGTAATTATTTACTTCACCAGTGCTTACTTCTTAAAATATTAGTGTAGAAATTCTTGAAGCAGAAAGCAAACTAGAGTGTTAGCATTTTAACGCTCACTAGGCCAAAAGAGGATGAATCTCCTTATTTTTGAGTATTGAAGTGGCAGAACATGCCAAGCAGCTTAGCAAGCAAATTTCCAGGATTTAAAACAGGAAAAAACCCCCAACCTAGATTCTCGAAGTGCTGTCAATGAAAAGGGATGAGACATCTGAAGGTGTGCAGGATTTCCTTGGTACTGGATTGCTTTCCATAGAGAATGTCACCAGTCTTTGCAGAGCATGGCTCATGATGACAGTCTCATTTCGGTCCACCACAGGCAGAATGAAAGGCCTCCATTGGGATGGATATGAATTTCAGATTGTATTTTTAAACTTGACCACTGCACCATGTTTTTTCCTCCTTGTTATCTTGCTTTGTCATCGTTCACTCCCTGCTCTAGCATACTACTTGTAGGCGGTCCCGATATGTGCTGCTTTGTATGATTATTTTCTTAGTTTCAGCAAATGTGTGTATTCTAGATCACTTTTTGTAGCTGTTGTCTGCATGGCACTGCATGTGAAGTCATCTTTTTGTCTAGGACATTGTAGAAGTCTGTATAGAAGATTTCTCTGTGTTCCTGTGTGCAGTGCTAGCTTGGAGCATACACTGAAAATACAGTTTGTGTTTCACTGTTGTTGCTGTGCCTTGCATGCGTGTGTTGCTGTGTATGCCAAGTTATAGGTACTGCAGGATGTGCAGTTATTAATTTATTTCAAGTAAATCTGAAAAAAAAGTGAAATCAGGCAACAATCTCTGCTCCCTTAGGGAGAGAGTTGCATACCTGTGCCTTGTGTCACTCATCCTCTTCTGTAAATGCAGCCTAGTTCTGCTCAGAACTTACAGAAAAGCATGGGACCAAGCTGGGTGGGAGACTGTCAGTGCATGCACACTCATCCATGCTCTGACTGTGACTTCTTGGCTGACAGTCATGCATAACTACTACGGGTTAAATTTCAAAGATATTTAAAGGAACTGATTCCTCATAGCAGTGTTGGTGTTTTATTTGAAGAGACTGGAAAGGGCATGATAGGAATGGAGGTTTTGGATTGTTAGGTGAAGGAGCAACAGGAGAGCAGCTCACAGCAAGGGTATTTTGGGTAGCAACACAGGACACTTCAGAAAGAAATAAAGTATTAGCAATTTTGATGGGAAAATAAATGCAGAGAAGAACAAATTTCCCTTTTTGAAGAAGAGCCAATTTCAACGCTGAGAATTCAGCTATAAGTCATACCTCCACTTACAAATTTGTTAGTTTTCTGGTTTCAGCTGGAATAGAGTTAATTATATGCTGGAATATATATTGGAGGGATAACAAAAATAGAAAGAATGTAATACAAAATAAAGAGAGGAATAAAATCTAAGAAAAACAAGTGATGCATAATACAAGTGTTCACCCAGTGCCCACCCTGTCACACCTGACTGCCCCTAGTTTATGTCATGTCCAGGACATGTTATGGTTTGGAGTATCTCTTTGGCTGTTTGGGTTAGCTGTCCTGGCTGTTCTCCCTCCCAGCTTTTCATGCACCTGCTCTCTGGTGAAGCATGGAAAACTGCAAAGTCCTGGATTTAGGGTAAGCACTACTTAGCAACAGCCAAAACATCAATGTGTAATAACCTCATACTGAATCCAAACCACAGCACTGAACCAGCTACTAAGAAAATGATCTCTGACACAGATGAAATCAGGACAGTTAGTTATACCAATATGCAGTGCTCTCAAAGAGTTCTTAAACAATACACCGGCGCTACAGAATACAGGGTCTTTGGTTTCTTTGTAAGGGGAAGCTGAGAGAATACAAGTTAAGCCTGAAGACTGGCTTAGCCTGCTTTTGAAGTACATAAAGGATGCTTTCTGGTAGTTGCAGCCTGTGGGTTCATGAGTGAGACAGGATGCACTCCTGGTTTGATAACCTCGGGAATAACCTCTGAGTCTGCGTGAGACATCTCCTTACAGACTCAAAAGGCTTCTTAAGTTAGTGGCTTTTCTTGACCCTGTGATTTTACTTTGAGGAGAGGGGGAAATTTGTGTGTAGCTACTTGGTAGGAGTGCAACTTCTCTGCAGCTCCCCCTTTAGAAATTAATAGAGGTAGATGTATGCTGTGTATGCATCCCTGTGGAGATCTGTGGTTCCTCAGTTCAGAGTAGAGTAACTCGAAGACATAACTGCCTTATTTAGCAGCCCTCCTTTATTGAGGCCTTTCAGGAGGGGCCAAGTGAGCCTCAGCATTTTTTGACTAAATTATTTGGCTGAGATGATGTTGCTGTTGAGTAAGAAATGTCAGAAGGCTGGTTTGCACAGCATAGCAGCTTTACTTTGGGTTCTCTTTTTTATACATTGTTGCAATACAGATAGACCTGGTTGGTGAATTAATCAATACATTCCACCTGGTAGGCTAATTAACAAGACACCTTAGCTATTAACAATCTTTGAGAAGATCAAGAAAACAGAAAGTAGGAAAGCAGCTCCTGTAGGTTTTTTATACTAATAAGCTATCATTGTTTATCTTCAACTTCCTAAAGTGTCGCAAGCCAATTCTGGGAAAACTTACCTAGTTTTCTCACTCTCTGACCAGGCTGTCACATCCACAAGATGTCACACTGTTCCCTCGTTTTCCTGTTTTTTTTTTTTTTTTGTCATGCCTCTTGGGATGAGTAAAGTAAGTTTGAACTCAGCCAAAGCAAATTTCAGGGAGCTCAAGGTTGGCTATGTGTTACTTTTGCTCTGGGAGTTAGCATCTTTCACTTCAATATGTTAGGAAGCTCTTGCTTTCTATATGGGTAACCAGTTAGTCTAAACCTACTTGGCTTCCACAAAGTTTTGTGTTTATTGTTTCAAAAGGTTACAGCTTGAGTGCATCCAAAACTAGATAAAGAAAATGGAATTGGAAGAGCTAAATTTATCTTAACATAAAATTAAATTTTTGAGTAGTAGTTTGTAATGTTCTTTGGAGTCAGATGTTACACTACCTTGTCAGGGCAATTGAATTTTCTTTGGCTTGGCAGACTGCATATGAATTGGTGTTGTACTGGTTTGAATGATGTGCTACAGTCTAGAATTGGTTCGTAAATTCCTGTGCTTCTTTTAAAATCTAAGCCAGTTTGGTTTACGCTCATCCTAAATTGGGTTTTGGTGTCTACACAGGCAGAAAACGAAATTCACTGACTCCTAGATCAACTCTGTTTCCTTGTCCGACTTGCCAGCGGGATATTGATCTCGGGGAGCGTGGCATCAATGGCTTATTTCGCAACTTCACTTTGGAAACCATTGTGGAAAGATACAGACAGGCAGCCAGGGCAGCCATTGCTATTATGTGTGATTTCTGCAAACCTCCACCTCAGGAGTCCACAAAGAGTTGCATGGACTGCAGTGCAAGCTATTGCAATGAATGTTTCAAAATACACCATCCTTGGGGAACTGTGAAAGCCCAGCACGAATACGTAGGACCAACCACCAACTTCAGACCCAAGGTAAGTATACTGCACCTTACAGAATTCAGGTTGCAGCATTCTCATGTAGCTGCAGACAAATCTGTGCAATGATGGTTGCTTCTTAGGACCATGATTGCTTTATTGACAATTGCTGTTATTTACTGAGTGAACCACAAGCTTTTGCTCCTTGTTGTCATTGAAGGGGACATTGAGAACATACTTGAAGGGTCCCGTAAAAATAAGGGTTTTACTTTGTGGAATGGATTGTGTTACTTGTGATTTGAGTCTTTCTTTTATTTTCTTTTTTTTTTTTTCTTTTTTAAGGCTTAGTGATCACAAATAACAGAATATTCTAAGTTGGAAGGGACCACAAGGATCATCAAGTCCGGCTTTTAAGTGAATGATTCATACAGGGATTGAATCCATGCCTTTGGTCTTTTTGGCACCTTGGTCTTGAGCATCTAGAATGGACGGCCAAGGAAGGATGGCTGTGTGTAGTAAACTTAAAAACCCCAACACACCTGGCCTCTTCCATGCCCCCTTTAGGTACATCCCCTTTGGATGCTTTGTGCTTGAATTTGACCCATCACCAAGCATCTTTCTGTCCTTCCTTGTATCTAACAAGAGCAAAAGGTGGAGTTACAGTCTCCGTTGTTATTACACCATTATTTTTTTTTTTTATCTATAGCAGAAGAGATAAAAATGTTATGGCAAAATGCCAACCTTTATACACTGGTGCTGCTGTTACTGCATTCAGACAAAACAGTGATAACAAAATGCCCCTACCTTTTTGTCTTATGCTGAGCATGGCGCAGTACGTGGCAGTGCCATATTGAATTTGTTAGATCACAGATGTTACCTGTCACAGATGCTATCTTGCTAACCAGGGACCACAATAATGGCCTTAATTTCCCAGCACATGTGGGGGCACATTAAGGGACATGTGCCTGTACTTCCTTGCTTGATGTCCCACAGGTGCCAGAAATGCTGATGGTCAGGGAGTCCTGATTAATTATTATTAAATTAAGTAAATTTGATTAATGTGCAATGTGTAAGAAGCTCTTGACTGGTGTACTTTCCTTCTGAGACTGGAAAAATTTGAGCCTCTAAAGTTAGCAGGCTGGGAGATAGTGAGCATGCAGAAGTCCACTTGGGGGTGTTTTCCGTGAGTATAAAACATGAATTCCAGTTAAAAGTGAGCACATGCTTCATATGCTTTCAAATGTACTTGCGCACACATTGTGTGAATTGTCCCTCTATTGGATAAATGAGAAAGGTGAAAGTTTGCATACTATCTTCTAGCTCTTTCTTTAAAATGCCATACAGATCCTTAAAAACTTCTCTTCTATGGCATCTAAACCCTGACAGCTGCAGTGTTGCTATTGAAAAGTACCAAAGGCATCCTCTGATCCCTGTGCACTCCTAAAGGTTCCTAATGTGGTGTTACACTACATGCAGACTGAATTCAGGATTAAAAGTCAGTAGTTGAATTCTCTTGAACCAGAGGAAATGGGGTGAAGTGGTTTAGATTATTGTGACACTGAAGTATTGACTATGTGTGCATGTGTGGGATTTAGCATTTCTAATTATATGTGAAGACAGGAAGAGCGGAAAAAAGGAGAAAAGCATGGTGTAGTTAACTTTAGATACATTTACTTGTTTTGAAAAACTTCCCAACCACAGTAAGATGATCTTTACTGTGCTCTTACAGAAACTTTTCTGAGGACTGTTTGAGCTTAATATAAAGAAAGTGAAGTGCATTTTTCATTGCTCTGCATTTTTAAGACCTGAGCTGAAAGCATGAAGTATATGTTGATTTCCTAAACAATGTCCTCAGTTACCACTTTAATTTGCAACCAGGCTGGAGAGCACTTTGTAGCCTGTGTGGTGGGGATGGGAGAAGAACATACTGGGCTGATTGTTCTTGAGTTTTGAGAGAAGACAAGGCAGTCTGCTGACCTCTGCTATCTCTTGCTTGCAGGCTGTAGTTCTTGCTTATATGAGGAGATGAATAAAAATAAGGATTTTCTCTGAGGTGTGGCCATACACTGCTGTGGAAAAATTACTTCCACAGATTGACTGAATGACTGTAACTTTTGAAGATGTTTGCCTGCACAGCTGATTTTCTTGGCAGCTTCCTTTTTTCCCTTTTTTATTTTCTTCCAAATCCACTAGTCAATCCAAATGGGATTGCTAATTGCATATTTGGTTTAAGGATAGTCTTAAGGTGCTGGTGAGACTGGTGCCTTTGGGCTTTTCACCATACCTTAAGATAACACTTGAGACTTGAAAGCTGGTTTCAGGTTTTAGCTTATTGTGTCCATATTTGTGCTGCTCACAGTTTTCTATTTTTATGCCCTTTTCTGACCTTTCTTGTGTGGGGGCATATTGAAACTGAAAAGCTTCCTCAAAAGTTCCTATTTGGTAACTTCAATGTAATAGATGACCCAGATGTTGTCTTTCAGTGCTCTAGAATGAGGCAAAGCAAGCATTGTTTCTTTTTTTAAAAACACAAACACATATGCACGCTTTATATGGTTTAATCTGTTGCCTGAGCTTCGACTTGAGCAGCATTTTTAACTCTTGGAGCTTTTTTTTCAACAAGTTCTGGTTTTGAAAGGTGATTTTTAGCAAACACCAGGTTTCTTACAATGCTGTTTGAGCTAATCCTGAAAGTAGCAGCTAGTGTGAACAGCTTGTAACTGGAGTCAGATGGAAAGATTGAAACACTGGAGTCTTTTTTCTTTAAAATGACTGTACTTGTAGGTGGTGGCTGCACTTGGTAGCTCCAAGAGCAATAGCAATGTGGTTTATCAAAATCTAGCTTGGACCTTAATTGCTACAATGTTACATCCTCTCTTGCTTTAAGAAACAGTTCATAGCTCTTGCAAGAGATGTTGGCATGAGCATGGTTAAGTTTGACAGTCTGGGTGTGTTCTATATTGCATTTACAGCTCTGAGTTGGAGTGTAGGGTGCTGGAGGCATTGCAAACAACATGGGCAGGGTTTAGCAAAAGATTGATTGCTATATGGAGGCTACACAGAGACTGCTAGAGGCTTACTTACTGTAAACCTTGTGAAACTGTGTGTGTTCATCTGCTGGCTTTCAATGGCATTGACAAATATAAAAGGTAGAAGATAAACTGACTATAAAAAATTCACTGATGAAGTCACAGGCTGCTTAGGGTTCGTTGTGTGTTTTGATTTTTTGTTGAGAACCTTAATTTTTGGAAGTACACCTGTACTGTTACTGCTCTTTTTTTTTTCCCCCACAGATTTTGATGTGTCCAGAACATGAAATGGAGAGAGTAAACATGTACTGTGAAATCTGCAGAAGGCCTGTTTGTCACCTTTGCAAACTGGGTGGAAGTCATGCAAACCATAGAGTAACAACCATGAGCACTGCCTACAAAACCCTCAAGGTAAAAGAAAATATCATTGGACCTGGCCTTAAGAAGGGAAAGAGTACTTTTGATGTGAGGGCAAACTCCCACTGGATAGAAGCCAGGATGTGTGTTTAGGAGACCCTGAACTAGTTTTGAGCCCTGTCATTGTGCAACATTTGTTAATGTATATATTATCTGATATAGGGCATGTTTTAGAAACTAAACTATTTGCTATGATGCTTGAAACATAACCCCAGAAAAGTGCTGTCTTTGTATTTCAGCTAATTGTACAACAGTACAGACAACACAGAAGGTTTAAGTAGTTAATCAACTTTATAATAAAAATTTTTTAATATAAGTGCTCAGGTAGCTTGTGGTAGAGGATACTTGAGAAGCCCATCTGAGAAATTTGCCTCTGAAGTATCTGTTGATATCTTTGTATGTTTCTGAAGCTGCATAGCTGTTAATTTCCTAAGCAAAGCACTACAGTAAAGGCTTACAAACATGAGATTGTTATTGAAGACAGCACCTACTTCCTCTTCTTTTTTTTCTTCCTCTCTTGCTCTCAGGAGAAAAAAAAAAAAAGGAAAAATAAAAAAAGAGCAGATTTGCTTGCCTTGTGCTACTTGGCCTCCTCATTAGTTTGCAAGGCCTTTCCTGAACACCTGCTAACTCTTGCAGCTAAGGAAGCATTGGGCCAAATCTGTGATTTGAACTACTAATTTTTCTAGCAACTCTTGCTACAAATGAGTTAATAACTATCAGCTCCTTTCTGTAAGTTTAATGTCCTGAAGCCTCTTTTTTCCCAATCTAAGAGAGAGTGATTCCTGGGTGATTGGGAGCCAGCTGACATTATTACCTCTGATCCTTAGAGCCTATGCCAGCAATCTCACTCACAGTTGCTTTGCAGTCACTGCAGGTCACCAAACAATTCTCCACAGGACTGCTGCTCATAACTGGTGTCATGCTGTTGTCCTTGTGGCTAGATAAACTGAGGACAAAACTGGATGACCTGCCTGTGCTGATTGTCACTTTGTGTGAGATGCCCTATTCTTGCTGTTTTACTTCAACAGGAGAAACTTTCAAAAGATATTCAGTACCTCATCAGTAAGGAGAGCCAGGTGAAAACTCACATCACACAGCTGGATCTGCTGATGAAAGAAACAGAGGTAAGAGTGGCTTGAAGGTTGTCTGGGGTTGGCCTTTGTACAGACACAGGAAGGATTCAAAACTGGTTTTAGTGAAATGTTTCAAACTTTGAGTTTTTCAGTTAAGTAGTAAAACAATTTTTGAGCAGTTTGTGGTAGACTGACTCACACATGGTAACACCTAGTCCTGCCAGTATGGGAAGCAGACAAAGGGAAGTTTATTTTTGTGTAAATTTAAATAGAATAAAGCTTACTTGATACCTTAAACAAAATGGGTTAAACATAGGGTATTTGTGTACTTATGATGGTGCACTATTTACACTGCCTGTTTACCTTGAGAAAGGCAGGTTTAAGGGCAAAATCTCCCTGCAGAAGAGTCACATACAAGCTGAAGAACATGAAGGAAGAAATTGAAGAAGCTCCTAGTACTGGTGTGTCTTGATTACAGACAGCCTCTGAGTTTTGCAGTTCTTTTTATCCAGGGCAGTATTCAGAGGTGGCACTGTGGTTCAGAGGGTGTACGTGAGAAGCTGGACTGGACCCTCAGGTCAGAGTGGTTGGGGAAGGTGGAAGAGCATCTAGCTCTTGGGCATGAAGACTTCAGAGAGACTGATGTGCTTTTACAGTACTTTTTCATGAGCTATCTAGACAAATGTAATGCATAACTCAAGGCATAATCAGAGGAATACTTTCCTGCTCTTCAGTCTCTGTTAAAGACAGCAAATGCTGACTAGCTTGGGTGGTGTGCTGATCTCATTTTCAGTGCCAAATAGCGTAACAAAGCTCATTATTATTACCTGTCAAATGGATGACTTGATTGCTGTGATGTCTTGAACAACGTTAGGTATGTTTCTGTACAGAGTCACAGTGATGTATAATCTGTCTGAAATGTCTTTTGTTTGCTCCTAGTGCAACAGTGAAAGAGCTAAACAAGAAGCATCTCAGAGTTTTGAGAAATTATATTGTGTCCTGGAAGAGAAGAAGTCTGCAGCACTTAGGGCAATTGAAACTTCTAAAAATATAAGGTTGGAAAAATTGCAAACACAAATGGAAGAATACCAAGGGCTCCTGGAAAATAATGGCCTTGTAGGATATGCTCAAGAAGTGCTTAAAGAAACAGATCCCTCCTGTTTTGTTCAAACAGCAAAACAACTTCATGTCAGGTATCTTAAATATTTTCTGTTTGAGGTGCAAGTACTCTTCTAGGATGTCTGTGCGGTTGTATTCTCTTGGAGATGGTCCTGGTCACGTTCAGCTGGAACTCCTGCATTAGAGCATGCCTTAGGAAACAATATTCAGGAGAGGAGTGCTCTTGTCCTGCCACAGTGCCTAGCCTTGTTCAGTGGGACTGAAGTGGGAGGGTAGTCTGTTTAACTCCCTGAAAAATTCCTTGTCTCAGAGATTTTATCAGGTATTTGCAAGTTAATCTAACAGGTCTCTTCTGGCTTTGGGCTCTTTGATCTTTGATCTCTACCAACGCCACACATCAGTTTTGCTCTTTGAATGCAGTGTTCCAAATTGTTTAAATGTTTTGCCAACTGAATGACTATCTGTTCATTATCTTTACACTGATACACAAAAGGCCTTTAAATTTGGCATTTGACAATCTTTCTAGAGATTCTAGTGAAAATTTCTGGGACACATCAGTAAGTACATGAAAGCAGAACTTTTTTTAATGCAAAACCTAGCATTTTTACTTTAAGGAATGGCCCACTTGAATTGCCTTTCTTTTTTTCTTGTGCTATACCATTTTTGTGTGTTCAGAATCCAAAAAGCTACTGAGTCTCTGAAGAGCTTTAGGCCAGCAGCTGAAACTACTTTTGAAGACTTCGTGGTGGACACTGCCAAGCAAGAAGACATCCTTGGTGACTTGTCCTTCCATTGCAATGGTAAATTCTGAGAGCATTAGGTCTTTCTCAAGTTGTTTTCATTCGGTCTTTCTCAAGTTTTAAGGGCTTCTCTGGAGAAAGGCAGAACTGCACAGGGCAGCAGTTGCAGGGCTCAGTGTTGTGACTTGCATTGTTCCTTCTGTCTCTGTGATTCAGAAGGCATTACCTGCCAGCAGTGTTAGTTTCAGCTTTCACAAAGAAGCTAAAATGACATTTCCTTCAGTACCAGTTTGCACTGGCTTCCAAGTTACATCGCACTCAGTCTTTCTAAAAGCTTTTTATTGCATGACAGAAAGTAGTAGTTTTTAAAGTGTCAGAAAAAAAAAGGCTCAAGCCTTTCTAAGTAAAAACAGAAAATGGGGGATTTATTTAAGTGTATGAACAGAGAACCATCCTCATCTACTCCTTTTAACTAAGAGTCAGATGCCCTCCTTTAACTGTCCTATAGCCCAACAAAGGGGTTATCTCTTGGTTTAAGACAGTTTTAAGAGGTGGATGCTTTAAAATGAGTTTCCTCCCAATATAGTTTTAACTAATCCCTTTCCACCAATAAGGAAAAATAAGTATGAATATATAGAACTGAAAAAAAAATAACAATTTACTAAAAAACAAAAAAGCAATGGGTCAAAAACTGTAATAGTCCCTAGTTACAAAGTGGCTGAAATCTCACTGAGGTACAGCTAGATTTGGAATACAGTAACAGTTTGGGTTAACCATACAGCCAGGACTGGTTGTATGGTTAACTACAAAACAACATGTATCTAAATTTCAAAGCTTTTTTCCTCATGTGTTTCAGGTCTAGAAATACCAGTAATCAACGAAGAGCAAAGCAGAATGTACAATAAAGCTCTCATCAGCTGGGAATGCCCTGGGAAGACAGATTCAGCTGATATCTATGTCCTTGAGTATCATAAACTTAATAAAGAAGAGGAGAGTGTGACATGGCAGAAGATTGAAGTTTGTGGCAAGAGCAAAGTATTATCAGATCTTGATGATGACAGCAGCTACACCTTTAGAGTTCGAGGTTACAAAGGGTCCATCTGTAGCCCTTGGAGCCGAGAAGTTATTATGCATACTCCTCCAGCTCCAGGTAGGGGTTTTTCTTATGTCCGTCATTGTCAAGGGCTGAAAGTAGTTTCCAGTAGCTCCCAAATGTCTCCTGCACTGTTACCAGTTTCACAAATGTTTAGAAGCACTGTTATAGATTAAGTCAGTAACATACAGAGACTGTTAGCTTGTGTGACATTCCTGGTAGCCTTTAAAAGTGGCAAAATCTAATTTGTATGTCTTAAAATGTAGTTTATAAGTACAGAAGGCCAAATACATAACTAAGCAGAAGTTTTTTTGGGATACTGTTTTTCAGTTTTCAGTTTTCTTTTCGATGACAAATGTGGGTACAACAATGAACATCTCCAGCTGAACCCAAGAAGAACATCTGTGGAAAGTAGGGCTGGATTTCCTCTGCTTCTGGGATCTGAGCGCTTGCAGGTTGGATGCTTCACAACCCTGGATTACATCATTGGCGACACTGGGATTGCCAAAGGGAAACACTTCTGGGCTTTTAATGTGGAAGCCTATTCATACCTGGTGAAAGTGGGAGTTGTTCCTAGCAGCAAGATACAGAAATTGTTCCACAATACCCCTGATGTTATCAGTCCAAGGTAAATTGCACACTCTTGCTTTAATGCATGTTTTACATAAGGGGATGTTTTTTTTTTAAAAAGTAAATGAAGAGCAAGTTTGTTCTCAGTTAGTACACAAGGTGAAACTAACCAGTGAAAAGTTTGAAGGATTTGGTGTAAGCAGGGTGTCGCGTTATTAGCAGAAAGATGTCCTAATTATCCAGAGTCCTATTTTCTTTCTTTTTGGGAAAGAAGTCAGGTTCCTGTAGATGCCAAGGAATGTCAGTTAAAGCAAGAAGGTTAAAAAAAATTGTAAGTTTTAAGATTGAAGCAATGCTTGATTATCAGTAGTAAGGCTCTACCTTAATTCCCTTGGCATACAAGATTTGGCAGCCTTTCAGAGGAACAGTGTTCACTGTATTTGTATGTTTTTGCAGCAGCTGTGTCACAGTGGATTCCAAGTTACTGGCTTACCCCAGGCTACATGCTTGCATACTGTATTGGAGTGCTACTGAGCACAAGCCAAAGTACAGTGGACAAACCAATAAAAAGATTTCCATCTCACAATTCCAGCAATTGTAGCAAGCCTGGACATATGTGGGAACTGCAGGCAGGGAGGCTATCTCCTGGGGACTTTATTCAGAAATTTAACAAATGTTTGCCTTCTTCCTGTATAACACATGGAAAATGTGACAGCACAATCTTGAGCTGCTTAAAGCCAGATGGAACTATTTGCAAAGTGAGAAATTAGATCTAAATTTCCTGATTTCTTTTTCCTTCTCCATGTAGATCTCTGCGGAATTTTAGCTGACACAGAAAAAACTGCCCCCACAAGCATCCCAAAACTGAAATCCTAAGTAGGGAATGTCTCTGCTGAAGAATGTGTGTTTCTCCTTGTGTATTTATCTGAGGACAGAAGTGGAGAGAAAAGCATGTAGACTGACCATGCAGACTCTCCAATAACCATCTGGGAAACTGTTCAGGGAAGTCTTAAGAAAGGACACATTAAAAAAAGTCCCCAAATTTAAACTACTAAAACACTACCTTTTGTCTTGTAATTTTACAGATACTGTAACATAACAGCATCATGGAAAACTCACAGGACAGGTTCTTGTCTGTAAGGATTGGTCATATCAACTGGAGCTGAAGCTGGCCAGAACTGCTGGGAACAATAAAAAGAGTGTTTTAAATAATAGCACAAGAGAGAAATACCATAGGCCTGTTATAGGAGGAGGACTTTCACCTCACTAAAAGGAACAGAGACAAGGCAGGGATGTTTAATGCTTTATTGACCTTGGTTTTCAACACCAGTGGTGGGCATTGGGGTCCCAGAACTCAAGGACCACAACTGTGAGAATGACAAACTCCCAGTCAATCCCAAATTTGTGCAGGATTTGCTGTTTCACCCAAATCCCCGTAAGTCTGTTGGGCTTGATGGGATTAATCCTAGGGTACTGAGCTGGCTGATATCATTGTGAGACCTCTCTGATGTTTCAATGGTCTTTGGAGGTGCCAGTCAATTAGAAACTGGCAAATGTTGTCCCAGTTTTCAAGACTGGCAGAAAAGATGACCCTGGTAACTACAGGCCTGTCGGTCTCACTTCACTTACTGGTAAATATATGGAGAAGATTATTCTGTGAATTACTGGACAACTGAAGAATAGTGCAGTCATCAGGGGAAAGTCCTGGAAAAGGACTTGGAAAACTTACTTTTCTTTCGTGACACATGAGCTGAGCTGACCAAGTTGACCTTTTGATTTCAGTAAAGCTTTTGATACTGTGTCTCTCAGGATCCTCCTGGACAAACTGTCTGGCACACAGCTGGATAAACACATCATATGATGGGTGAGCAACTGGCTCAGGGGTCAGGCACAAAGGGTTAATGTGAATGGGGTGACACCAGACTGGTCACCTGTCACTGGGGGGTTCCACAGGGCTCCAGGCTCAGTCCTGTGCTCTTCAACAGCTTCATCAATGGCTTGGACACAGGACTAGAAGGGTTACTAAGTAAGGTCACAGGTGATAGAAAACTGTGCTGACCCCCTCAGCTGACTCCCTCAAAGGCAGGGAGGCCCTGCAGAGAGACCTTGACAAATGAGAGGATGGGGCAGGCACCAAATGTATGAAATTCAGCAAGGGCAAATGCTGGGTTCTGCACCTGGGATGGGGCAACCCTGGATGTACAGAGAGACTGGGAAAGGAGTGGCTGGAAAGTAGTGTTCTAGAAGGGGCCCTGGGGTCCTTGGTTGATGGGAAACTGAACCTGAGCTAGCAGTGCCCTGGCAGCCAGGAGGGCCCCCGTGTCCTGGGGTGCATCAGGCACAGCATCACTGCTGGGCAAGGGAGGGGATTGTCCTGCTCTGCTCTGCTCTGCTCTGGGGCAGCCTCACCTCCAGTGCTGGGGGCAGTTCTGGGTACAAGAACAGCATTGAGCTGAGAGTGTCCAAAGGAGGGCCATGAAGATTTTGAAGGGTCTGGAGGGAAAGCCTTATAAAGAGTGACTGAAGTCACTTGGCTTGTGCCACCTGGGGAAGAGGAGATTGAGGGAAGCAGAGAGGCAGACACTGATCTCATCTTTTAGGTGACCATTGACAGGACCCAAAGGAATGACATAAAACTGTGTCAGGAGAGGCTTAGGCTGTATATTAGAAAAAGGTTTTTCACCCAGAGGGTGGCCGGACTCTATAGCAGGCTCCCCAGGGAAGTGGTCCCAGCACCAAACCTGCCAGAGCTTAAGAGGCATTTGGACAATACTCTCAGGCACATTGTGTGACTCTTGGGGTTATCCTGTGCTGGGCCAGGACTTGGAATATAATGTTTTGTGTTTTCCTTCTAATTCAGGATGTTCTATGATTCTGTGATTTTTTTTACCACCCAAGATTTTTTGGTGATCATGTGTTGTCTGTCTTACAGAAATGTTCTTCTCCTGTTCACATCACTGATCCCTTTTCAGCATTTGACAAAAGCACATGGGGGTTTTTTTGTGTTCCAGATACGAGCAAGACAGCGGTCATGACAGTGGGAGTGAAGATGCCTTCTTTGACTCATCGCAGCCTTGCACACTGGTCACTTTAGGCATGAATAAGTTCTTTATCCCTGCTACACCTGCTGCTCTCAAGGATCCAGCCAGCAGAATCCTTCCCCTGCCATCGTGCTTGGGCATTTGCCTTGACTGTGACAGAGGCAGGGTAGGGTTTTACGATGCAGGCTGTATGAAGTGCCTGTACGAATGTGAGGTGGATTGCTCTGGCTTAATGTACCCAGTGTTTGCTTTGATGGGTGGTGCGGCAGTGCGCCTGGAGGAGGCTGTCACAGCCAACGACAGGGAGTACCACGACGACGACGTCTAGTGTGGCAATCTCTTCCCATTGCTGTTCTGAGACAGAAAATGAAAGCAGAAGAATTCTACCTTAGCTTTTAGTCCTGATAAATTATATTCTGCCTACATGTTACTCACAAGCCTCCGGCCTGTGATTTTTTAAAAATAAATGGTCTAGGCACTTCCTGCACCAGAGGAATTCTCCTGCCTTTCTTGTGATATGTGCAATGCTGTTCTCCAAAGACTTCTTTTCCTGGGGGAAGCAGGGAAGATGTCTGACTAGCAACCAAAATTTACTTTTCAGGACTAGCAACCAAAACTTACTCTTTGGGGTAGAAATCTGCCTTTTCTTTAACTTAAATCATTACATAGTCAGTTTTGTATTTAATGAAGTCAAAGCTGACGGAGTGTAATTGCCATTCTCCTTTTAAGAAATCTGCCTGAATGCCTCTGCAGGGTTAAATGCTTTCCAGTTAACCAACCCCTGAGCACCAGTTGGGCCTTTCAGCACAGAATAGCATATTAAAAAAATAATATGAAAGAAGAAATTAGAAATGGTGTTGAATGTTTAACTTATACTTGGAATGATGAAGGTAAACTTGAATCTGATTGCATGTTGTATACCCTTAATGTGATTGTAAGTTAAAACTCAAGTTCTGTCACTCAGTGTCATATAGTTGGTGGCATAATGGTAAGTTTTTTTATTCTTCCAGGCTTTTAATATAAGCTATCTAAAAAAAAGTGCAATTGCATCTTAAATTGCAGAATTTGGAATAAAAAATCAGAAATGTTTGCATGTGTGAATAATGGTACCTGGTATTTAGGCAAAAGCAAGTGAGTTGCTGACATGAGTAATTATATGTGAATTTAAAAAATTAACCTATGAAAGCAAGTATTAAAGTATTAAAGAAATACCTGATTTTTTTTTTTTTAATCTAGTAGCAGCTTGAATTTTTCTTAGTAAGAATGTTAAAAATGCACTGGTTAAGTTTTGAGACCTAATTTCTGCCTTAAAGGATGTCTCCTTTCAAATTTCAGTTCCTTTAATGTTAAAAACTGTATCACCTTTGCAGAATCATAGAACCATGGGAACAGCTTGAGGTGGAAGGGACCTTTAAAGACCATCTAGTTCCAACCCCCCTTGCCATGGGCAGGGACATCTTCTACTAACCAGGCTGCTCAAAGCTGCATCCAAACTCACCTTGAACACTTCCAGGGACAGGGCATCCACTGCATTTCTGGAAAACCTTCTCCAATGTCTCACCACCCTTACTGTTAGAAATTTCTTCCTTATCTCCAACTTAAATCTATCATCTTTTAGTTTAAAAGCATTTTCCTTTGTCCTGTCTCTCCAGGCGTTGGTATAAAGACTTTCTCCATGTTTTTTTAAAATCCTTTTTATATATTAAAAGGCCATAATAAGGTCTTTCTGGCGCTTTCTCCATGCTCAATAACTCCATCTCTTACAGTATCTTCACAGGAGAGGTGTTACAGCCCTCTGACAATTTTTGTGCCTCTCCTCTGGAAACACTCTGTACTGGGGGCCCCAGAGCTGAACGCAGTGTGTGCAAGCACATATTGCTGGTTCATGGCCAATTTTTCATCCATCAGGTTGCTCAAGTCCTTCTCTGCAGAGCTGTTCTCCATCCCCCAGTCTGTATTGATAGTGGAGATTTTCTGGATCCAGGTGCAGTACCCTGTGGTTGGTGAACCTCATGAGATCCACATCAACACTGGTGCCAGGACAGACCCTTGAGGGATTCTGCTCATTACTGGTTTCTGCTTGGACATTGAGCTGTTGACTGTGATTCTTTGGGTGTAGCTATCCAGTCAATTCCTTATTCACTGAACAGTCCATCCACTTAAACCCTTCTTTTTCAAGTTTAGAGGTAAGAATGTTGTGGGGGATCTTATCAAAGGCCTTACAGAAGTCCAGGGACATGGTATCTCTTATATGTCTTAGCTTTTCCCGTATCCACTGCTGCAGTCACTGGGTCACAGAAGACCACTAGGTGAGTCAGGCAGTTCTTGCCCTTGGTGAACTCAGGCTGTCCCTGATCATCTTCTTGTCTTTTAGAAGTTTTGACCTATCTTCCAGGAGGATATGTTACATGATCTTACTGAGAATGGAGGTGGACTGCCTCTCTTTATAGAAACCCATGTATAAAAAAAAGTAGAGTGTGTGCGCTGTTGACTTGTGGAAAAATAAGGATTTAAAGTGAAGGATGTTTCTAGTAAGTACTTGGTGCTTTCTAATTTGGGGATATGCTTTCTAATTTGGGGATATGCTTTGTAATTTGGGGATAGTGTTGCATCTTGATGAATGTGTATGAAGTATGCTTACTAAGTACATGTATTCAGCTGCAGAGCTCGGAAATGGGACCTGAAAATCACAATACGGTTAAGTGAATGTAGGTCATAATGCAAATCTTTGGCAGGTTTTGCTGTCTGAACTGATCTGACCTGGAGTCCACCTCTCCCAGTGTCTTGTCTCCTAAGCCTCTGACTGTGGCCACTGTTGGAAAAACTGTCAGAAGCAGTTGTGTATGCCAGCACGAGCATGACAGCCAGAAAGGTCGAGCGAGCACAACTTCTTGTCTGCATCTCACCTGCAAATGTTCTGTCTTGATAAGGCTGTGTGAAAGTGCACTCCATAGATTCAGTGTGAGTTGTTTGAGAAACACTTTGATGTCCCAGCAGCAGGTGTGAAGTATGAGGTACCATTTGGAATTTTCTCCTGCAGGAGAAAAGACAAACTGTTTCTTACTAGTTAGCCTTTTTAGTAATTTCCTCTCTTTTAGATAGCTATCATTATAGCCTTTAATTTCTGTCATTTCCTCTCTTGCATCTTCTCTCTTACTGGATTGAAGCTATTGCTCTCTTCTTGCCTGCTGAGACTGACTGAACAGTCCGTCCATAAAACACTTTGTTGCTGTAAAGGATGGCAAAGTTTTGTGTTTTCCTTCTTCTTGTTGTCCTAAAACCATAATTGCCTTTTATTTGGTTGATACCCAATACCATGCTCATGATGAAGCTTCTTCTGCAGTGTTTTTCCTGCAGCCCTGATGGTTAGCTGTGCATGCAGGGTTTTCCCCACCTTGTGTGCTGTTTTGCATTTGTTTATGTTGATAATGCTTGTTTACCTAGTCACTAAGTTCTGAGGGCCTTCTGTCATTTCTAGACTTAGATGTTCCTGAGTAGCTTCATTGGAAACACAAACTTGCCCATGTTTTTGTTTGTTTGCTTTTCCAGGTCTTGGAGCAAACTAAGTTGTAGTGATACTCAGAAGATCTCTCTGCTGTTAAGATTTTTTGTTCCTTCCACTTCTTCCCCCCCTCCAATATGTATTAAACCCCAAGTCAAGCACTGAAAACTCTTACATTAGCATATTCTGTTGAGTATGTGAGTCATGATCTTATGTGTGAGTGCAGCAGTCAGAGAGAGCCAGGAGAAAGGATTCTCACTTCAGTAGCTGTGACTTCTCCCCTTCTATAACTGGCAATGGTCAGTTCATCTACCACACCAGGAATTGGCTTAGAGCTGTAGGTTGTAGGGCTGAACTTTCATTTCCAGACCAAATCTCCTTCCATAGACAAATGTTTCAGTTTTGATTCCTCTGTTTCAGAAACTGGTCTAAATTAGAGGCTTTATGTCATGGTTAGCCCTCCACATTTCCACATTTAGATTTTTTATAAGCATCTGGATTTGTATCACCGGACCTTTTTTTACTTTATAGAAATATTTGTAAATGGAACAGTCTATTGCAGATATGAAGGCAGTGTCTCAGACTCAATGATCTAAAAAAAAGATTATTGGTTTGAGACTATAGAAGTAAGAAATTCAAAATTTAGGGGCTTTTTCTACTAGAGTTTCAAATGAATTTAACATGTGTTCTACTATGCAATTACTCTACTGGACAGAAACTGATGCTACTTTAAACATTTACCTACCTTTTGATATATCTATTTGTATTTATCTCATTCTGAGTTTAAAAATTAATTTGGCTTTTAGTGTTACTTGAATACTTAGTATGCATTCCAGACAGTACTCTTTGGTGCTTACTCCTTACTTCTTCTTACAGCTTATAAAAAACACACAGTCAAGAGGCACTGACAACATGTTGTGATATTTTTTCCACTACTATGGAAATGTCAGCTTTCAGAAATACAGTTCAGCAGTACTTGCCTATCCAGATAATTATTTTTTCAAGTTTCTCCCTATGAAACAGCACTTTACAATGTAGACTAGGCTAAAAATGGTGTGGAATTGTGTGGATCTTTGTGCAATATAGCTGTTTGGTGACTATGGTGTGACTTGCAAAGCTTCATACAGGTGTGAATCATGTAGACACTTTTTAGATACCTAAAGCTTTAACAGAAAGGCCTTGTCTTAAAATATTCTGAAATGTAAAAGTGATGTCTTCGTTTTTTTTTTTAATAAAAGCTGAAATACAGTATCTTAGTCATTCACATTATTATATCCCAGCTCCTGAGTATCCTGGTTGAAATTATTTTTCCTACAAAACATGACAATAGGTGACTTGTGGGGAGAAAGCATTGCTTTGATTCTCAAGTGTTCTCATATACCAGTGCCTCTGATTTTAGGAGGACTAAAGAGTAGTTTGGACTGACTGCCAGGTTTTTACTTAAGATGCTGATGTTAGGAACTTGACTGTCTGAGCCTCCCTCCTTAGTCAGGGAAGGAAAATGTGCATCCAGAAAGAACTTGGCTCTTGAGCATTTTCAAGGGGACCTACCCCTTCCGTAGCAGAGGAGGCAGATGCTGCTTAGCTCTTCAACCTGTACAGCTCTGCCAAAAGACCTCAGGTTGGGTGGACCTGCCTGTCTCTTCAGTCCTGAAAATTGGTGCCACTGCTTAAATCTGCATTCCTTGTTCCATTCAGTGTTTACATTAGTTGATGCTGTTGTTTGCAGGGCGTTTTAAATTTCCAGCTTCCGGTGGTTGCTGCCTTCAGGCCAGCTCTGTGTGCATATGGAAGCAAGAGAGGCTGTATCCACAGGGAATCTCCTGTGACGTGTGCCGGTGCAGTTAAAGCAGCCAATATGGAGATGTGGACGTTCTAGGAGAGGCAGACTGATACTCCTGTGAAACCAGGAGTATTGAAACCAGGAGCAGTATTCTGCTGAATATTCACAGAATCACAGAACAGTTAAGGTGCGAAGGGACCTCTGGAGATCATCTAATCCAATACCTCTGCCCAGGCAGGGTTGCTGTCATGGTTTAGGAATGGTGTTCCTCAGTTAAGTGTTCCCATGGAAACTGCCCATACATGTGCTGCTTTCTCCCTTCCTTCCCTACTGTGGCAGGATGGAGAGGAGAACTGGAGGCACAAAGAGGTAAAGATCACAGGCTGAGATAAGGAGAATTTACTAGAAAAAAACAATGAAATAAGAAAATTAACAGCAACAACAGCAATGCTAATAACAGAGTATAGAAGACAGGTGAATAATTGACATGGGATTGTTCAGCGTATGGAACCCAGTGACACCTGAGGGCACACCTGACACACCTTGGTGAGAAACCCCACACCCCTCTGTCCTGTCCCCACTGTGCAGGGCCTGAGCTGGAATAGAATAACCTGGATGTGCCACTTATGGCTGCTGCAAAGGTTAACTCTGCCCTGGGTGGAACCAAGGCATTCACCCAGAGCCAGGGAGAATGGGAGCACTTCCAGATGGGTTTTGAACGTCTCCGGTGATGGAGACTCCACAACCTCCCAGAGCAGCTTCTTCCAGTGCTTTCCCAGTCTCAGTTGAAGTTCTTCCTCATGTTAACATGGAACTTCTTGTGTTTGATTTTATGGCCATTATTCCTTGTCCTGTCACTGGGCACCATGAAAAGAGTCTGGCACCATCCTTTTGGCTCCCACATCTGAGATGTTTGTATTTATGAGGTCCCCTCTCAGTCTTCTCTGCTGTGGACTAAACAGGCCCAGCTCCTGCAGTCTCTCTTTGTGAGAGAGATGCTCCAGACCCTTAATCATCTTTGTGACCCCTGCTGAACCTCTTCACTAGCTCCTTGTTCTTGTACTGAGAAACTGGACGCAGCACTGCAGATGTGGCCTCACTAGGGGGGCTGAGTAGAGGGGCAGGATCACCTCCCTATTGACCTGCACTGCTGGCAGTGCTCTTCCTGATGCAGGATCCCATTAGCCTTTCAGACTACAATGGCACTGCTGGTTCGCGGTCAGTCATTCACAAAGACTCCCAGGTGCTTCTCCACAGAGCTGCTCTCCAGTAGGTCAGTCCTTGACCTGTGCTGGTACTTGGGGTTATTCCTCCCCTGTTGTAGTACACTTGACCCTGCTGAACCTCACTAGTTTTCTCTCCACTCAACTCTCCAGCCTACCAAGGACTCAATGAATGGCAGCACAGCCTTCTGATACATCAGCCCCAGGTTCATATCATCAGCAAATTTGTTGAGGGTGAATTATACACCTTTGTCCAGACCATTGATAAACAAGTTGAACAAGGCTGGATCCAGTACTGATCCCTGGAGAATGCTACAGACCACAGGCCTCCAACTGGATTCTACTCCACCGACCCTCTGAGCTCTGACACGCAGCCATTTCTTGATCTTCTTCACTGTCCATTGCCCTCAAGCACATTTCCTGAGCTTACCTACAAAGATGTTATAGGAGACAGTGTCAAAAGCCCTGAAGCCAAGGTAGACAATCTCCATGGCCCCCCCTCACCAACTCATCCTGCCATGCCATCACAGAAGGCCATCAAACTAGTCAAGCATGATTTCCCCTCGGTATATCCAAACTGACTACTCTTGATCACCACTTACATGCTTGGTGATGACTTCCAGAGATATCTGTTCCATCACTTTTCAGGGAGGGAGGTGAAGCTGACTGGCTGGTAGTTTCCTGTGTACTCCCTTTTTGAAGATGGGGTAATGAAGATTGGTCTTTCTCCACTTATTAGGAACAATTCTTGCTCTCCAACATTTTCCAAAGATGATGGAGAGTATCTTGTCAGTGATATCTGCCAGCTCCCTCAGCTCCCAACCCTCTTTGATCATGGGAAATCTTCCTTTTTCCAGCATTCCTCTCTTAACACTGAGGTCTGGGATGCCTGAGAGGCGGCCTCAGCAGTAAAGGTGGAGGCAAAGAAGGCATGCAGTGATCCTTCCTGACCTGTGTCTTCTGTCACGAGAACACCCATCTGGTTCAGCAGCTGCCCCACATTTTCCATAATGTTCTTTTTGCTGCTGATGTACTTGCAGAAGCCCTTCTTGTTTTCCTTGATATCCTTTGCCAGATTCAATTTCAAGTGGACCTTTTCTTATGGCATCCCTGCATACTCTAATGATGTTCCTATAGTTCTCCCACGTGGGCTGTCCTTTTTTCTACATCCCGTAAATATTGTGGTGTAGTTTTGTTATGTTACTGTTTTCAATAGTTGGTTTTGTATTCCCCCCTCCCCTAAGGCATTGGTTTAGTCCCAGCTGTCAGTCCTCTGTCATGCCTACCCCTTTTTCCAGAAATTTCCCTGTCAATTTTGTACCCTTTGATGCCTCATTGGCTTAGTTAAACCATTCCCCTCCCCTGTAACTCTCTATTGGTTTAAACATTGTAATCCCCGCCCTGTGTTCCACCCAAGTCCCTTTGTTATTGGTTCTCTACCCTAAACTCCAGCCCTGTCCTGTCCCTTAAAACCTACTGCCCCTGTTCATGTCCTTGCTTCTGTTCTTCATTTGAGTTATGGAGGCTTGTATTTTCACCCTTATGGTTTAATAAATGATCCTCGGATAAACCAGCAAGGCCCATCTTGCTTTTCTACACTGATTCTTTGGCAACTGCTTAGGAAGTTCAGGGTCCTGGGGAGGTATTGCATCCCTGTCAAGTGCATAACACCGAGAGCACTGCAACAGATAAGTTGCTTTCTTCTGTTTGAGATCAATTAGAAGTTTCTTGCTCATTCATTGAGGTCTCTTGCCCATTTTGCTTGAATTTTTTTTCATGGGTACACACTGATCTTGAAATTGGAGGAAGTGATGTTTGAATATTGACTAGTATTTTTGGACCCCCTTTTCTTCTAGGGCTCTAACCCATGCTCATCTTAGAAGAGGCTGAAATTAACTCTCTAGAAGTTCAGGGTTCTAGTCCTTAGTGCTTTGCTTCCTCCATGAAGGATCCCGAGTTCCACCATCTCATGGTCACTATAACCAAGAATGTTCCCAGCCTTTTTGTCTGTGATCAGTCCCTCCTGATTGGTTAGTATAAGGTCCAGCAACATACATTTCCTTCTTGGGCTCTCTTTCACTTCCGTCAAAATGTTACTGCCAATGGTCAACTTCCTGGACTGGGTATGCTGATCTGTGTTGTCCCTCCAACAGTATCAATGTGTTTGAAGTCCCCCAGGAAAACTAGAGTATGTGACTGTGAGGCTGTTTCCAGATGCTCACAGAAAACCTCATCAACTTCCTGCTCCCAATCAGGTAGCCTGCAGCAACCACCTACAGCAGTGTCACCCTTGTCAGCCTGCCCCTTAATTGTTACCTATAAATTGTCAGCTCTTTCATATGTCCCTGGAAAGTGCTCAATACATTCCCGGTGCTCCCTCACTTAAGGAGCAATGCCATTACCCTGCCACACTAAGCCATCCTTTCTATAAAGTACACAGCTATCCCTGACAACATTCCACTAATGTGAGCAATGATCTCAAGGCCATGTTTTGGTTTCTAGTTCTTTTTTGTTCCCCATGCTGTGTGCATTTGGGTACAGGCATTTCAGAGATGGGATGTAGCATCCAGGGTCCCTAGAAGGAATTTACCAAAGCCATACACATACCTTGATGTGGTTAGCCCTATGGTTCTCATCTTGAGAGGCAGCCAAGGGAGATTTGGCACTGCACTGGCTTCCCAGGAGGAAGCAGTGGCAGGAGCATTGCCACTTCAGACACAACAGATCCTCTGCCCTCAATCTTTCCTATTAAAGCCTGTCTCACCAAAATGGCCAGCCTGCTCCCAAAGATTCTCTTGCCCCTTTTAGACAGGTGGTTCCCGTTTCTCCCTGATAGGTTATCATCGTTAAAGTACAACCCTTTGTCATCAAAGTCAAAAACTACTTGATGGCACCAGTCATGAGGGGATTCCAATTCCTACTAACTTCTTTTTGTCCCTCACTTTTCTCCTTGTCCTTTTCCTTTTTCTTCAATTTACAAATTTTTATACTTTTGTCACTTGTGGTCTTTTTCTGCCAACAGGCAGCATAGGCTAGTTGTTCCACATCTGGACTTCCTTGGGTTCTTAAATGCTGACTCAATTGGGAGCACATCCATTGATCGTGTGTTCCATACCAAGGCCAATCTCCCTGTAACTTTAACTTTGGCCAGACTTCTGTACAATAATGAATCATCTTGATTTGGTCTAGGCTTTTTGTGGCCTTCCGAGAATCCCACTTGTCTTAACAGCTGCCCAAGTGGGCTATCAAGAGGGATACTTCTTACTTTCTCTTTTCTTGTTAGGGGACCTCCCTCTTTGCTAACAAATTTACCCATTTTTTAAACCAATAAGCTAAAACTTCAAAGGTGCTCCTACCCAAACAGAAATATACTGATGGGCAACACAAGTTTGTAAGCAATTAAAAATTTTACTTCTCTTACTTATTTTACCTCGAATTCTTAACTCGTAACACTTAAACACAAATCCTTTTACTGGTCTGAACTTATGCTTTTTCCACTACTCCTACACCTTTCACACATTCACTCTCACACGAAGAATAGGGTATTGGAATAAAGGATAGGGTTTACACACTCTTCTTTCACTCACCCTCTCTCTCCCTTGCCCGGGCAGACTTGGTTGGCCCCTATGGCAATCCCCTGCCTCCGCTTTGGCCAAGGGCTTGGACTTCTTGCTTCTCCCTAGGTGTCAGTCCTAGTGACCTTACCCCCTGTGTACCTTGCCTCACCTCTGAGACTCTGAGCACACTTTGCAGGGCACAACGGGGTCCCTAGCACTAGGGTCCTCTCCTTAGGCCTCAGGACCTTCCCTGCTAAGCCTCCTACCGGGCCAGACCTATAGTCCGATCCCCAGGCTAGAACCATCCTAACCCTAGTGCCGTCTCCCTCCTGACTTTTTTATGTGGAGGTCGGAGGGCACAGGAGATTCTGTGGGGTTACCTGGGGATACCCCTTTTCCTCGTTACCAAGATCAACCAAAGCGGGGCCCGACCCCTTTGCCTCCCACCACATCTGGCTTGGCTACCCCTCCCCTAGCAGAGCAGCCTCGGCGAAAGGAATGATTGTGTCTATGTGTGGTGCCTGCCTTGCTCCCAGCATTGACTCCCCACCCCTGTGCTCTCAGGCCATGGGTTTATGGCCCCCTCCTTAGGACCACGGCAGCACCCCCCTTACCATGCGTCTGGCCCAGTCCTGGAAAGCAGGGACCCTTGTGGGCTCTTGGGTTTCAGCAGTGAATAGGGGACATCCTGTAAACCCTGACACGGTCTGCCCCCCTGCAGGGACACGCATGACTCACACCACGCCTAAAGCTCTCCACGCTCCTGGAGCTGCCTAGGCCACCATGGCCTTCCCAGGGGAGGCCTAGCCCTAATGCGTGGGACTCACACCCAGATATCCCCTACACACCCCGGGGGGGCCCTCTTTGTCTCCAGGAGGTGCCTCACTCACCAATTTCTTTTAGTTCCCAGCCGGCCTCCTCGCGGGAGTCCGGAACCATGGTACTAGGGGGCCACACTCACTTTGAGGGTCCAAGCTGCCAGCCCTCGTGTCACTCACGCACCACCTGCACACCTCCTATGTCTGCCACTGGAGTTTCTTATCCTTCTGTCGCTACTCGACGGCGCTGGTCCCAGGCTGATTCCTCTGGTCCAGATAGCCAGCTGTCCTGGAGGCCCAAGAGGGCGGGTGGCCGTCCCGTCTCTGGTCCTCTTGAGATGTGGCTATCCCAGATGAGTCCCCAGCTGAAATGAATGGACAAGGAGACCTGCTCCTTTTTTACACCTTTATTGTGAAATCAGCTCGGGTGAGGGCCCGAGGGGTCGCACACACTGCCGCTGCTCCCTTTGGTGATGTGGAGGAGGAGGTAGGCAGCCTTGCTGTATAGTCCTCTCAAGCGTGCCCAGGAAGATGCCTTTGGGTTCGTTGTCTAAAGTCCTCACCCTGGTCCAATTCTTGTTGAGTTATGGTGACAACCTGGAATTACGCTGATGGAACAGAAGGACAGTTCTCAGGTAGGACAGGTCAATTGGCCTCTTGAACTGCAGGTTGGCTCGTCTTTTCTAGGGTGTTATTCCTTTGAATACTGGATGGGTACTGGATGTCTCTCAGTTTACATGTACGCCTGTGACATTATCTTCTTCTTTATAACTAGGGCCGTTTTGGGAAGCAGAGGAGGTAAAACTCGATGAATAAAGAAAAAGGGTACAGGTTAGGGACCATTGGGTAGGGTGATTAACAATATAGGTAATTAACAGAATCAATGCTTTCAACCTGGTGATCAAATTTAGCAACTCACAAACATGGTAACTATTGATTAACTGAGTTAACCTATAAAATTGTTCAGATCTTTATCTGCACCACGGGTCTGTTTCCCTGTATCTTATTTCTTTCTCTCTGTCTTTCTATTTATTTGTCTTCTGTCTCTATTTCTCCAACTGGTAGCATAGATGAGAAGAGGACTTGGGCACTGATATTTTCCACCTACCTCACCAGGACTTTACAGTCTTCCTTGATACTATTTTTGGGCTTGCGGCATCATCTGCACCCACATGAAAAGGTAGTAGCAGCTACTTGGCAAGTTGGGCTGCTCTCCAGGCAACAACACGGACCTCATCTCCTAGTAGGCAGCACAGATCTTCTGCCTCTCTGTCAGGCTGGCAGATGGGGCATGCAGTGCCCCTTAATAGAGAGCTGCCCGCTATGAGTAAGCTTTTGATTTGGCTGCCAGTATGTTGTTCAAAGGTATAAATGACAGGTTTGTTTTTTGACTGAAATGTAGTAAAACAGATAGAAGGGTGTCTGAGGAAGCACTTGAAAAGGGCTGTGAAGAATATTTTGAGCACCCCACCAGCACATGAATGCAGAGCTGTCTGGTGCTTTCCAGGGTTTGCCATCAGGGGAAACCTGAGATGGTTCGTGGTCTTTGGCTCAGTTCCTGCTCAGAGCCAAGTGTCGGAAAGCCTATTTTGAGATTCAGAAAAACAAATGGTGCATTCTGTGTGAGAGAGAATTTCAGCTTGCACTGAAGTCTCAAATTAGAAAGAAGTAGCTTTGATTTGGCCTGAAGGATATTTCTAGCTCCTTGGTAAAATAGTAAGGCTTTTTGTGTATTTATTGCCCAACTATAAACATTGCACTGAGAAAATCCAAGTTAGCTTGAAAGGATCCATTTGTTTTAGCAAGGCTGCCTGGTTTGACAGGCTTTGTCCTTGTTCTTAACCATTTTATTCCTCCTGTATCTCATAAGACATTTGACATTTGCATGGGAGAAGTGGAGGGCTTAAACACTATAAAAAATACTTTTCTCAAAAATTATTTTTTTTCCTGTCTGTTTGTTAAATTCTTCCTCTCTTTGCTCTATCATAGCGGGTTTCCTGCTCTTTTCTCAGACCTGAAAACAACTAAAGCAGCATTATTCTGCATCTCTGTTCACTCTGACTGATGAAGAAAAGAAAGAAAAAAAATACAGAGCTATATTTAAACTAGATGAAGGTGGAGAGAACGTACCCTACGTAGAACAGACAACTTTCAACTTGGTAGGAAAAAATAAAGGAAAGTAAGGACAAGTATTTTCAGAAGACAGGAAAAATAATTACTTCCTTCCTTGGACTCTATAAGTGACCTTTCTGCATAGGTGGTTGAGCAAGGAAGAGGAGGCTCCCACCAGTGCTTCTAAACGTGGACAATGCACAGAACATCTTGGCATATTGTCCAGAACTGTTTCTGGGGTTGGTAAGCCACTGCAACCTGGTGGGCGAAAACAGGGGAACATTTAGTTTCTTCCTTTGTGGTATAATGTACAAGTGGCTTTGCGTCTGTCTGAACTTGAATAAAAAGAATACATTTAGACTGTCTGTGTTAGTCGATTTAAAAGATGTCCATCTCCAACAAAAACATTGTCGCCATATGTATCCATCCTTTCTTAAAAGGAGAACTATGGGATAACTTTTAAGAGTAGTATTTATAGCTATCTAATTTAAGTGAGTCATCACGCTTTTGCTACATAGCGTGCCACAAAAACACCATAACTTAACTGGTGGAAGAAAAAAGCTTGAGAAATAATCTCATAAATACTCCTTCAAAACAAGGTAAGCAATAAATGAAAGTTGAAAAATAAGAATTCATTTGAGAAGTCATTTCATAACAGAATTGCAGGGATTTGAACTAAGTACTTGGCTAGGAAAAGCTAATTTCATTTTTCATAGAACCTACCTCTATACATATATTGGGTAAATGTGCTTATATTTGTGCTTAAGTGTATGTATCTTTTTTTCTGGAAAGTTACTTGACTACTCACGGCATTTTTAGGAAAGCCAGAAGACAGCAGGATTTATTCAGATAATACTGATAATGGTTCTTAGGCCCATGTTACTCAGAACTGTGCATATTGTTGGGCTAAGTGTGCTCACTGCAGCCAGGTATTTACATTATCAAGATGGCAGAGTGTGGTCTGTCACCGACATAGTTTATGAAAAATCCTTTACTTAGGAATTTTCCTCTCCTGAGAGCTGAGAGGCCTCAGGAACAAACTGTAAACAATTCTTATCTGCTGCTGTGGAATGCGACGGGAAGGTCTGTGATTGGCCCCGTTGGACTGTTTCCAGTTAGGGGCCTATCACAAAACACCTGTCCAGTGTCTCGGGCTGAGAAGACTTTTCGTTTACACATTCTTCTCTATTCTTAGGATAGCCTTGGTAGTGAAATCTCTAGCTTTATTCTTTTAGTATAGTTTTTATATCTTATATATCATATCATAATAAATCAAGCCTTCTGATGCATGGAGTCAACTGTCTCGTCTCTTCCCTCATCCTGGGACCCCAGAAAACCATGTAACAAATGGTGAACCCGAGTGAATAAAGGGACATCACCACAGAAGTGGCTTCTAGCCAGAAGCTGAAGAACCAGAGATCTGAAATTGGGCAGAGTTCACAGCCGAGGCTGGCCACAGAGAGAACCTTTTGGAAAGTCTCCGAGACAAGATGTCTGGGTGTCTTCGCGGCACAGAGCAGCCTGCTGAAGCCCAGAGCACACTGTCGCAAGGTACTGTTTACAGTTCTCTTCCTGAAAATGCTGCCCTTCATGTGAGGCAGATTCGGTTGTGGACGGGAGTACCGACGGAGGCGGAGGTTCCATTCTCTCCCTCAGAGGAGAAACTTATCGGCCTCTGGAGGAGATGGGGTCGGGAGGACAGCATTCCTATGCTAACGACACATTTCTATGAGTTTTTCCGGTGGGCAAAACACCATGGTTTTTTCTCTGATGTGCTGTATGCCTTTGATTCATATGTTTGGGAATGCATGGAATTCATTATCCGAGATCTTTTTTACCGGGGACTCGGTTTCCCTCGAATTTATCCACATTTCAGAACTCTCTTCCCAGTCTTGAGACGGAAAGCTTTAGCATATCAGTGGATTGCAAATGCACGGGGCATGTCTCCCTTCTCGCTGGAGCTGGAAAAAGGCAAGCCTGTCCGAATCCGCTGCCTGGAAGTCTCCAGCCCCCCCGAATCGGCGCGGGGGGGCGAAGCTTTGCCCGCGGCAGAAGACAAGTTTTTTTCTGCGACCTTGGGGCGTGAGCCGACGGAACTGCCTCCCCCCCCTCAGGGGGGAGGTGGGTTGGCTCTGTCACCTGACCCGGGGCCAAGGGCTCCGCCCTTGCCCGCCCCAGAGGAGGGGCCGGTCCCTGCAGTCCCTCCCGCGGATCCGCCTCTGCCCGGGGTGGACCCATTGCCTCCGGCGGAGATTGTCGGCGTTTCAGTGGCTTCTCCTGCGACCACGCCCCCCGCAGCTGGGCCGCCGTCTTCAGTGTCGGCTCCGCCGGCGTTGCTGGCTGTGACTGCGTTGCAGCTTCTGGTACCTGGAGACGACGCGGCGGCTGTCCCCAGCCTGGTGGGGAACGCGCTCTCCACGGCTTTGCAGCCCCCACCGACCCCCGCGGTGGCCTCGCCTCCGGCTGGCGCACCGGGGGAGGGGGCTGGGCTTGAGAGTCACCCAGCGGAATCGTCATCAGACCTGACCGCGGCGGCCGCTGTGGCGCCCGCGATCAGCCGGGACCCTCCCCCGAGCTTTTCGGGCTGTCCCGAGGCTGCCCCTGCGAGGGGAGCTGGGACGGGGGAAGGGGACTCAGGCTTGCCCCTCCGTGCGGGGGGTGTGGCTAGACAGCTGATCGCAGGCTCGGGCCGTCTGCTTGCTTTCAATCTCGGTGTTTTTCGCGGGCTGACCCGGGTCTGGTTCAGGGTTTCCCGCTGGGGATTGGAATGCCTGACTCCCCCTGTGCGCCCTTGCGGCGTGGGGGAGGGGGCTCCTGAGCCGTCTGCCTCAGGTCCCCAGCCCGCAGTGGGTGGTACCGAGGGGCGGAAAGAGGGAACACCTTCTGCATTTGCGATGCAGAGGCAGGAGACACAGTGCAAAGTGAGCATCGCTCATCTGCTTGGGGACAATGCACCCCCACATCTGGGGTGTTGTTCCCTTGGAAAGCTTTTCTTCCCCAGCTGCTGGTCTGCGCCGGTTCAGCGGGGCTGAAGCGTTCGGTCACTCGGGCTGCCCAGATATCGGCAGCTGTGTGCCGGGTTGAGAGAACACAGAGCCCGCTCCGTGGGCTGGGTCTGGGCCGTTTGGCTCGGTTCCCTGGGCCTGGGCCTCCCGGCCAGCGCCTGTTGGGTTTGGGGGCGTTGTTCCCCCGCCGGGACCTGGCCCACCGTTCTGTGAGCCGGGTCTGGGGTCGCTATTCCTTCCACAGGGTGCAGGGCCCCTGCAAACGGTGGCTGGTGGACCAGCCTGTTTGGGGTCTCGGTGGCCCCTTTCCTCTCTGCTGCTGCTCTTTCAAAAAAAAAAAAAAAAAAAAAATTAAAATTAAATAAAAAGGGTTGAAAGAGCTAGCAGCTCAGAAATTTTTGCAAGCCTGTTTCAGGACCAAAAGGGACTTTCTGCACTGTCAAAGAGGAACATCTTCAGTTTGTACTTTTTCCTGAAACTCAGCTGTTTGGACTTGAAGCAATGAACTTTCCTTGGACTGTTTTTGCATTTTCTTCTATTTTAAGATTGTTTTGGTGATGTGATGGGAATTTGGTGTTTTGCAGGTGAAGGGTTTCCCTGATGGTTCCACACCAGCATTTGATTGATCTTTTGATTGCATTTTCTTTTTAGTTTACTAAATAAGAAGGGTGAGATGTCACCGACATAGTTTATGAAAAATCCTTTACTTAGGAATTTTCCTCTCCTGAGAGCTGAGAGGCCTCAGGAACAAACTGTAAACAATTCTTATCTGCTGCTGTGGAATGCGACGGGAAGGTCTGTGATTGGCCCCGTCGGACTGTTTCCAGTTAGGGGCCTATCACAAAACACCTGTCCAGTGTCTCGGGCTGAGAAGACTTTTCGTTTACACATTCTTCTCTATTCTTAGGATAGCCTTGGTAGTGAAATCTCTAGCTTTATTCTTTTAGTATAGTTTTTATATCTTATATATCATATCATAATAAATCAAGCCTTCTGATGCATGGAGTCAACTGTCTTGTCTCTTCCCTCATCCTGGGACCCCAAAAAACCATGTAACAGTGGTCCTTTCCTTTCCTCACCTGGGAGGGAACAGGGTGAAGGGACAGTTTACTTCAGACAGAATGAGCTGGGTCAGTGCATCCCCTCCACCTGTGAACATGAGGACAAAGAAGTTGTGTGGCACTGTACCCCAGTGAAGCTGACAGGATTGCTTTTTCTCACTTTTTTCCTCACCAAACCTGTAGACAACACAGATGCTTTCAGCCCCCTTCCTGCTGTTTCTTGTGAGTAATAAGACTCTAGAGTTGGGAATGATGTTAGGAAGCACCTTTCAAGCTCAATTCCTGTGTATCTCTAACCTGGCAGAAATTCTCTGTGGCCATGTCCACAGGGTGCCCAATCAGGGTCTGGAAGAAACTTTCTTTGTGGACTGCCTGGGAGCTAACTAGCAAAGGAAACAGGTTTACCACAGGCATTCCAGATTTGTCACTTCTTTCCCTATTTAGAAGGTGCTATAAATCAGGTTACTCCTGACACTCTGGGTATTTGTGCAGATGTGAATTCATGTCTGTTTTATTGTGACTTTTTCCTGCTTCCACAGGGAAACAGGAAAACAAACCCTTTCACAAAGTAAATGTAACCCAAAGTGTTGACTTATCTTTTTTTTTAAATGACAATAGAGATCATTTTAGATACTCATTGAGACAGAAAGATAAAGATGAAGAAGGGTAAGACTGGGACTTATTATGAGGAAAAAAATCACATATAGTACCGAGTTTGTACTATTCTAATTTTATTTCAGAGCCCTCCTTTTTTTTTCAGACATAAAAAAGAACAAGAAATATGTTTCCAAGACACTAGAGAGAAAAGATTTTTCTATGTAAATTACATTTGTTTTCCAAATACCATAAATCTCTTGCAAACTCAGATTTTTGTGTTTTGTTTTTTTTTGTGCAGTTTGTATTTTGTGAGGCTGCACAGAGGCAGGCTGGCCAGCCCTAAGTCCCATCCAGTTCCCGCTGCACTAGCCAGGCACGTGTGCACCTGGCAGGCCCAGCACCCACAATGGTGCCTTACTGCCCTGAACCAAGGGGCAGTAACACCCAGCATAGATTTGTGGTGCACATGCATTCAAGAGTAACTGAGTATGAGTTTATCTTCCAGCACCCCTTTTGTGACTTGCTGTGAGAGCAGTGAGTACATACTGTCTTGTTGAGCCTTTCCACGGGGCCCTGCCATGTTTTTTTGTCGGGTCTTGGATGCTGATTTTGGAGCAGAGCAGATGCCCTGGCCTCTTATCCTGGTGGCTTTTGCTCTGCTGTTGTCCATGTGAGGGGATGGCCACCGTCCCTCAGAGTTTCGTCTCTCCCTGCTCAGGGGTCTTGGATCCCTCTGTTGGTATCAACACTGAGGTTTTGCCTGTTTATGAAAACTCCCCAAGGTGCCCTGGTGTGATCCTCTACTCCAGGACACATCTGCCTGTGCTAGCTCCAAGTTCCCCCTAATAAAGCCAATTGTGTCTACTGGTGAGCCTGGAACACATAATAGGGCAGCAAGGAAGAAAGGTTGAAATATTTTTAAGAATGCATAGTCAAAAAATAGTTAGGAGAGATGGGTTATCTGTTTTCACAGTAGCCATCTGTAGTTTTTCCTGGGAGACAGGCTGATCCTTCTTTGTTCTGCTTCATGTACAGTCAGTGTGTGCTTTGCTTTGTACAATCTGCAATCTCACAAGTACCCATTTACTTCTCAAGGGAGAGGCAAAACATTTAGAGCTCTGTAAAGTGCTCTTTGACTTGGGACCAATGAGGCTTTTATGTATTTTCCAGTGCTGCTGGTAGCACTGGGTTGTCTTCAACAGACCACACAAGAAAGGCAAAGGCACAAGGGCTGGCTGCTTTGAAGTAAATCTGGGAAATTGTTCTTCTCCTTTGAAATACAAACCCAATGGCAAAACCATTGCTCCCGTGACTGCCTCTCTGCTCCCTTTGATATGGCACAATACAATGCAAATGTATTCTAGAGAGTGACTATCAAAAGGTTTTGAGAAGCAAAGGAAGAGAGAAACATATTCTTACTTTCCACAGCTATTATGCTAAGCAATACTTGGCCTTTTGAAATGGAGTTCAACAAGTAGGTTTGCAGGGACCAACTTGTTGAAAATTAAGTTAGAATCTTGCCCTTCCCCAGAGTGACTCAATAGATGATTGTAGCCTGTTTCTCTGTTCACATCAATATTGTTCCCATTTGCAATGTTTTTGCCAGAAGAAATTTAGGTATGGCTTCTATATTGAGAAATCTGCTCAAAGTCCTTATGCCACTACTAGGGAATTTGAGAATAATATTCTTTATCAATACAAGAAAGATTTCTTAGTCACTAACTTGATTTCTTAGTTGCCATTTGTTCCTACTGTGGAATTCACAGAAAGTAAATTCTTCACACTTGATTATTTCTTTTTAAAATGATACAGTACTTTTTTCTCCCCATGATTCCCTCATTTGTTGAGGATAACAAAAAGAAAAGCAGGTTCTGTTGAGAAAAAAACAAATGGACAAACCTACAATTTTTTTAAATTTCAAAACAAAGTTATATTCTATTTTAAAAAGGTCAAAATTCTAAGTGATCTATTAATTACACCTTCCTGAACTGAGGCAGAGGAAGTAGATATCTGATGCAGACATAATTATTTCTCTTTTTCAGCGCAGACAGGATTTTAACCATGTTATTCAATCCAGCATATCTGTCTTTCTGGCCTGAATTTTCCCAGTTTCCAAAGCAAGTTTAGGTCTCATCCACACATTCATTTACTTTGTGTGTGACTAAGAAGTTCAGTCCAAAACTGGTTGAAGCTCTCATATGGGCTTTGTTCCATAGCTTGCTGAAGCAAGTAATAGATCAGAATAAAACAGCTTTAAGCCAAGATACTGAAAAATGAATAAAGGATATGATTATTAACATTGCAGAAAGATTAGGTAATTTTATAACTTTGTAATGCAAGAACCTGCCAATTCTACTTCTCTTTTCTGTAATTAAGTTACCAGAACATATTTATCGCTCTGCTCTTCCCCTTCTAAAAGATTTAGTCTAAATACCTTCATAATATTGTATATGACATAAATAGCAATAGAAATACTTAATGCATAATTAATGTTCATTTGCTTCGTTTAACAGCTAGGGCTTTCTGTCGTAACAAAGTGCTAAGTTTACAAAATTGTAAGTTATCAAACTGTTGAAGAGGAAGAACAATCCTGTTTTACACCTTCATTAACAAGCTCTGATCTGATCCTTGGGTAGTTCATTTGACACAGTTAACATCAACAAGCTTCCAATTACTTAAGTTTTGTGTTAAATTTTTTTCATATTATTAAAAAACATTGCTGGATTCAACAGAAGAAAGAAAAAAATCCATGTTTGGAGCCTTGACAGTGAAATACCAAATAATCTTTCTCATTTTGAAACACAGCTGTGTTTCAAAAGTAAAGTCTTTACTTAAGAAAGTACTCTATTGATAAAATACTGACTGATCATTTCCTTTTGCAAAAACTGCTCCACACAGCAAGGCTGTCAGAACCAAAGCCAAGCAAATGGAACAAAAATAGCTTTTAGAAGGTAATTTAAACCTGTCTTGATTGTATTAGTTTCAAGACCTTACAACTGAGCTTTCATAGCTTCATAAATTCCTGAACAGACCCCAAAAGAGGACAAGAACAACGTATTTCATTAAACTCCAAATTAGTTTTCTCCTGGAGAGATCCAAGAGTGTTCCCACCTGAATGTCACAGAATGGTGAAGGTCTTAACATCAGACATGAAAGCATGTAATATTAAAAAGAAAACCTAGGTTCTTGCAAGTAAATAGTCTTGGGTTTGCTTTAAAAAAAAAAAAAAAAACTCTGCTGTTTCCCTTCTCCCTCACCTGCATGTTTTACTTTTCATAGCATGACTATTTTTACACACAGTTATGACAGGTGGCTGGAGTTTCAACATCTGAAATCACATGATCATCTCTGCTTCTACTGAAACACTCAGGTTCAGTTTTAAATAGGTATTTCCTCAGCCCAAAAGCCTGGCACTGTGCTCTATGCAGTTTTCCAGGTCTGAGAATTATTATAATTTAGTAGTGAGCTCAGTTCCATTTAATTGTTGCCATTAAACCATCTGCATGGTGATCACAGATCCTGTGAACCATTGTGGGTAGAGCACAGATAGAATCCTACTCAAACAGTGTTTTTAGTGAAGTATTTAGCCCCTTACTCTTCAAAATGGTTATATTTTTATTAAATACTGTAAAGAAAAAGGTAGAAGCTGTAAGTTAGTGCCTTTCCCTATTTTTGTAGTGCCCTGCACTTTTCCTAAGGGAAGCAAGCAGCGAAGTCTGCTACAGGAGGACCAGAGTCCACCTTCTGGGCTACTGGCAGGATTGTTGCCCACTGCACGTTGCACACAAAAATTGCAGACCTTTCCTAGCTGGTTTGTCACTACCATTTTTACTACCAGCCTGAAGCTGGTATGGGGCAGAGTAGTCCATGGTGTGCAAGAGGGATTATAATGGGTGCCCTCCCAGAGTGCCTATGGAGCAAATGCCCAGAATGAATTGTGAAAGATTAGGCAAGAGTATATGGGAAACACTTCTGCAGCTGTACCAGTGGGGGCCTGCCTGTGTCCTGGCTGTGGCATGGATGGCCAGCAGCTATGGGGCACTGCTGGACTGGGGCAAGTGACCCTTCTCAAGGGTCACCTGGAGATCCAGAGAAAGGTTGTGGATTTGCGCAGACAAGCAGATGAGGTTTAGATGAGTCTTCTTTCTGCTTGACCGGGTGACAGACCATAATGCCACAAAGAGAAATCAGTAAATGCCAAGGAACATGAATTTCTATTTCGAGTGCCATGAAAGGGAAGGAAAGTGGGATAAGAAAGGGGAAATTGGAAATAGGATACCCATTTAAATGTAAAACCTACAGCTGAAATTAATATACTGCTCAAAGTGAGCTGTGGGATTGCTGCAGGTGGTAGAAATATATGCATTAATTTGTGCTGTAGGAATAGAGGAAGCTCTCTGTTAGGGTGTATTTCGATGCAGACAAATATAAATTTGCTGCTATAAAGGCAAAACATTTCTAAATGTCAGTGAGGAAAAAAAATGAAAAAGTACTCAGAAGGTCAAAACTGACTATCTAAATAGTCTGTGCCAAAGAATGTCTGGTCTCAAGCACTCACAGTACCATTCAGTTAAAAACTCTGTTGCTTTACAGCAGAAGATATTTGCTTCAACTTCAGTGTGTTTGGCCATCCATTGGGATGAGATGTGGTTTTAGGCATGTGGCCCTTCCAGTGACCTTGGAAGGAGTCATGTGAACAAAGCTTGTGGCCTCAAAGAGCTCTTGCTGAGGAGCACCTTAAATGAAATACTACCATAACAGGAGCCAGCTGTTCCAAGCTGTGACTCAAGAAACCCAGCCAAAGACCAGGAATGCCCAGGAGCAGGTATGTAAGGGTAGCAGGAAGTCCTGTCTAGCAACAAGGGGTGGCAGCCGTACCTACTGACTCAAACCCCCCGTGCCCAAAAAACTCCCACCACCCAAACCACAACACGAACCCAACCAAACCAAAACAGACGAAAACAAAATAAACCAAACCAACGAAACCCCCAAGCAACAAACACCGTTCAAAACACAAACAAGTAAACCAAACTAAATCAATGAACGGACTCCAAAGCTGCCGGCCCGCCGTGCTCCCGGCGCTGTGGCGCGGCGCTGCCGGCAGAGGGCAGCACTTCCCCCAGCCGGCGCCGCCGGGCCCGCGGAGCTCCGCGGCCACGGGGAGAGCGCGGAGCCGGGAACAGCTCCGGGCTGGGAACGCGGAGCCCTGCCGGGGCTGCTCTGTCAACGCGAAATAGGCGCCCCCACTTCCCAGGGGTACAGCCGGGGCACTCCAGGAGCTGCGTCCGCAGAGCAGCTGCAGGGTGCTAGCTAGAGGCAGCAGCGGCGCTGGCTTGCCAAGTTTCACCTGTGTGCTCGCTGGTTGCCTTGGCCGGATGCTGGGCGAGATTCCCAGCCCCGTAGGAAGCACTGGGAATCCTGCAGCCCCTCCAAAACCTGAGAAATATAGGAGGAATGCTTTGCCAGCAGCTTCCCAGAGCGGAGGACAGCAAAGGCCAAGTCGTTTGCCAAAGAGCAGCCGAGTCTTTGCTTACCCGGGTTCCCCATGCAGAAGTGGGACAGGTGACTCTGATCTGTGTCGCTGGCAGAGCTGGGCACTGTCGTGGTCTGGCCATTTGTTGGCAGATGTGAGGCAGAAGATGCAGGATTACCACCTGTGCATTGTGTCTGCTTTTGTTGCACTGGTGGTAAGAGAACTGCTTCAAAGCGCAAGAACAAATTGTAGTACACATGTACTAAGTATGCATTAGGTACTAGACAGGATATATACATTAGGCATACATCTTACAGTGGTAAAAATCTGCTGTGCTCTACTAGTTGATATAGATGGGAGATTTCAAAGGCTAGCCAACAGGCAAAAACCTAAGGCAGATGTAGTGAAATAAAACTGAGGAAAAAGCATATGTGTTCACTTGGCAGCACTGAGGATCAGGCCCATGTACACAAAAGCATGTTTCTATCTGCACTTGGTTAATACATCTACCAAACATGCTTCAGACTTGCAGTTCTGATCTCTTTAGAAATGCCAGAAGCACTCAGCTTTACAGGAACAACTAAAACGGAACTCTGCACTGGGCACTAGGTCTGTTTTCTTGACTGCTAGATCAGGGGGTTGCTTTTGTGAGTACAAGTGCCAACCAAAAAGATTACACACCTTTTCACTTCCTGAAAGAGTGCTGGGTTCCAGGCATTCTTTTGAAACACCTTTTTTTTTTCACTCAGGATTAAATTTGAATAGATGCCAACTACCTTCCCTTTAAGATCCTTTCCACACTTGTAGTTGAGTGGCAGTGTCCTGTTCACCGTGCCTACGCAACACCTTACACGATGATTTTGCTCCCCTGGCCCTGTGCAGGGGAACAATATGGTCTGTGGGCAGCAAGTTGCCCCAGGTGAGATGAAGCAGAGCCTTCCTCTGGCTGAGCTCTGGTTGTCTCAGCTGGAGGCTGCTCTTGGCATATGTTCACTACATTCCCAGAAGGACATACAACTTGTTCTAATACTGAACACTCAATTTGCAGGCACTCTGTGCCCGAGACTATAAATAATTTTAAAACCAAAGGACTGGGAGAAGATCACACTACCATTTCTTAATCTGGTGAATGAATCCATAGGTGGAAAGAAGATGCCCATTTACACAACAGGCTTCTCAGTCTAGAAGACATTTTTTAAAATTTGTTGTTGTTGGGGGTTGGGTTTCTTTTCTTTTGTCTTTTTTATGTATAGAAGTTTTTCCCATAAACTGCTAGGAAACTCTAACAACCGAGTACTTAAGAAAAGCAAAAGAAGTGGCCAAGCTCAGGGGAGGAGGGTATCTGGTTGCACTTTTCTTATCTGGGAGTTTCCCCAGAGAGCAGAGACACCGCAGGAGCTGGGCAGGTAAAGGAGGGGCTGGGGCAGCTGCTGGCTCTCTGTCCCTCTTTCCTTCTCTCTGGTTCGGAGGAGGATGGTCGGAGCTGCTGCTTGGGGAAGGGAATTCGCTGCTGCCGCCAGAGCCCAGCCCAGAGCTGCTTCTGCTGCCGTGGGGTGAGCCTCTGCTGGTGAGCTCCCACTGGACTGGGATCTCACTGACAGCGACCTCACTAAAGGAGGGACCGGTCCGCATCTGCTCGGAGCCGGGATCCTGAGCTCGGCTCTCCCAGCCCTGCCGGAGCCGGCCTGCCGCTGCCCCGCTGCCGCCGCTTTTTCAGCACTGCTCCGAGCTTTCACTGCACTGTGGGCCCCCACCCCCTGCCTGCTGAGATGTCCTGCCATCCCAGCCTGGTGCTCCCGAGAGCCCCCTGGGGCACAGGGATCAGTGCCATGGGGTCTGTGGAGCGAACCATCCCTTCCTCCCCCATCCCTTCCCGTCGGGGCCGAGCCGCCATCACCGCGCTCCCCGAGCCCGCCCCACAGCGCCCCCTGCAGGCGCGGGGCAGTCACCGCACCTGCCCCCCGCCGGGGGCAGCGCCCCTGCCGGCCGGGCCCGGAACTGCAGCAGGGGGAAAGCGCCGCGGCCAAGCGGGCCGGGCCGAGATCCGGGCTCTGTTTGGGGCCGGTGCCGGCACTGGTGAGGTTTGTTTGCTTTATTACACACACCAGTAATGAACTGCTGTTCCTATTGTCATGTCTTTGACTGAGAGCCTCTTAATTTCAATATTATAATAATTCAGAGGAAAGGGTGTTACATTCTCCATTCCAAGGGAGGCTCCTGCCTTCCTTAGCAGACACCTGTCTTTTAAACCAAGACAGTTGTCTAGATGGGGCTCTAGCCATCTAAAACAGTTTCTTGTGTATCTGAATATCTGGATCTCCTAATATGCAATGCAACTATTCAGCTTTGGAAAGGCTATCTACCGACAAGTATATCAGAAAGTATCTTTGACTTTTTTGCTTTCTTTTTTGACACACATTGGAGATATTTTTTTTTTTCCATGATCAGCTCTGTAAATAATTCCTTCATAATAAAAAGTCAAATACCAGAATAATTGATGCAGAAGGGCCTCAGCCTTGGTGTGAGTAGGTCACTGATAACTATGTCCTGACATAGAGTAACCTAACTTGTCCTTAACCATTCCCCACATAGGAGTTTCCACAGATACCCAGGATGGTACTGCTAGTGTCCCCCTCTCCTACAGCAGCATAGCTTACCTGGTTGAATTTTTTGTATGATGGAGTTCAACAAATCACCCTCTTTCCTAGGCAGAAGTTTCTCGAAGTTTTAAAGATCCTTATTACACCACCTCCTTTTTTGTCCTTTCTTTTTAAGTACAAACTCTCTGCCAAATTCTTTAATCTGACTGTATAAGTCATGCTTTCTAGCTTGCTGATTGTTTCCTCCGCCCTCACCATGCTTCTAGGTCCTCTCAAGTGGGTCCTATATTTATGGAAAGAGAGGTCTGAAACTGAACTCAGAGCCAGGGAGAGCAGGTAAGTGCTTCACATCTCATATTTGCAAGGCTGCCATGTAGAGTCTGAATTACCTATATCTGTTTTCTCACACTCTTAATAGCTTCTTGTAAGTTTCAGCAGATATATATTTTTTCTCAAAGAGGAAAAAAAAATAATTCAAGAAGAATTCTGCTTCTCTAGGCCAGTCCAGAAACCTTTTAACTAATTAAACATATGAAAGTTATAAAACTATTGTATTTGAGGGTGTCAACTAGAAGACTGTTCACCTGCCATTATTAAGCTAGTTTCACAACATCTAGGGCTTGATATTTGCTGGTTTTATTAACTGTGCTCAAAGATGGCCCTGGGAGAGGAATGGATTGTTTTGGCATGTTCAGCTACTGCAGTGTCCCGGAGTATTTCCTGGCTCATATTTCCAAGGGATCCAGCATCCTGTTTCTCGTGTATTTTATCTGCGGTTTGTGTCTTTGTGCTTTTTTTTCATGGCTTATTACCTCAGCCTCATTTAGTAGCATCAGGAGTTTATCCTCTGATTAGCCCAAAAATTGTAATAATTTTCTCCTCTCTGACACATGGACACTGATTTCTCTGAATTATCTGTGCCCTGCTTAAGGGCACAGTGCCATGCTTATGCCATCAGTGCTGTGTCATAATTAAGTGAAGAAGGGATCTGTTTCAGGCCAAGGCTTCTAAGTCACATTTTCTGTAAAGAGCAGTGATGTAATTCTGTATTACAGTTTTAAGCAGCACAGCTGATTTAAGATGCTTCTGACCACACTGCCACCAGCTGCCTGACTGTTTTTTTCACATCCCCAGCAGACATTTTTTAGAAGAGCAGCGACTGGTACTGCATGGGTGAGCATGGGCAACATGCCATGAGGAAGGGTGAGCATCTTTGGCAATTAAACCACATTATGAAAATGTAACATGCAGTAATGAGCTAGATACTATGTAACCACATACCAGAAGAAGCATACAGTGATTTTTTTCTTCTTTTTTTTTTCCTTGTAGGATTTATTGTAATTCAGATTACTTCTGGTTTTCTTTGGTGATAAACAGAGCTGTCAGGTTTGTGGAATTCTCTCCATTATTATGCTGTAATTTAACTAGATATGCAGTTTTCTGATAGTCACACTAGGAAGCCTCGTGGAAGCCTGAACACTAGTGATCAGCACTGACTTCCAGAGTAGAGCCCCCTCTAAAGTCTGGAAGCCTTATTTCATTAAAAATAGGTATTTCTGTACTGCCCTATATTGCTCAATTTATATATTGACTGGGAATAATTTTATTACCAAAACTGATTTGATAGGTGCTTTGAAAGTTTCCTCTGGCAGTGATTTTTAGCAGTGTGTTGCTTACTCTTTTGATCTGCTGATGCCGGCCCATCAAACAGTGGAGGGCTTGGTTACAGTTTTGTGCCTGCCTCTGAGTCAGGGTGCAGCCAAGGATTGCCTCCACAGATGGCTGAGTAGTTATTTTGTGTTGGGAAGTACAACTAAAATAATCCTGACAGGTGGCAAGAGAGCAAACCAGCCTCTGCAGGTTTCTCCATAAGGAATCCTGCCTATCCATGGAAATACTAGTAAACTGAGGCAGTTGGTCCCTGGGAGCAGCAGTAGTGGAGTGGCTGTGTGAGTCCTGGCTGGTCAAGTGTGGCTGCAGAAGGCCACCCTATCAGGAAGCACAAGGCAGTGACAGTCATGTAGAAGGGCTCTAGGGAGCCTGGCAGTGACAGGCAATGCCATGCAGAAGAGGTTTTTCACTTTCCATAGAGGGGAAGGTTCATTTAGTGTGCATGTGTGAGATGGAGGGATAAACAACAGAAAAACTCAGTCAACTTGACCTCTAACATCCCAGTCTGTGACTTTGCATAGAAATATGGGGTTTGTTTTTCAGGGCAGTTCTGAGATCCACATATTTTCACATGCATGAATCACATAAATGGGACCTTGCAGCCAGAAAAGAGCTGGAAACAACAAAATGCTGTTCAGGTTCCAAATTTGCTTACACATTACGGACTTTGTACATAAATGCAGATGTTCAATAAATGCTCTTGTGTGAGGGCAAGAACATATCACTTAATACATCTCATTCTGTGAGATGTGTTTTTTCTTGAATAAAGATACCTTCATAATGGTCCTTTTAAAATAAATCTCTCTTTTAGCAATTAGGGCTGTTTGCTATCATTCACTAACCTTTGGAAAATTCTAATTCCAGACTGATAGGTAAAGGAAACTTAAAAAAAAAATGACATTATTTCCCTGCTTTGGGAGTTGATATTATCACATTTACTGCTCTGTGTGATAGCTGGTAAGAGGAATAAAAATGGATATTTTTTAAAAAGTTGTTGTATTGTGGAACTTTGGTCTCTGCTTGAATTGCAATTAACAGCAATTCAGTGTTGTTTCCACAAAAAAATGATTACATGAATCTATTGCTTTTTTTGAAGGATAACACACAACTGATTCCAATCAGTTTCTTAATGGGTGTACTCACAGCCCAAATACAAGATGTGGTTTTTCAGGTTATGCAAATACTAATTTGTAATCCCATAGTCAAGTACCTGTGTGCTGCCAGGCAGCTGCCCAGTTGTGCTCAGAAATAGATTGCTTCAGTGCTTTTCAATCACTGCATCTTAGCCACTTATTGTTTTGCTGATGAACTTAGCAAGGTTGGTACCTTTTTAGTAAGGCTTTTTTAATAAATATATGGATAAAGCAAGATGCATGGGATGGGGACACTTGCTTTGCTAAGCTGTCTTCTAAGTATTTAGTGTCCTGGGATGATTTTTCTCAGTAAAAATCTGTTCTGGAGGCTGAAGTGCTTCTTCATCTTGCTATACTTCCAGCTTGGATAATAACTACATAAGGTTCTTTGTCTGTCATGGTCCTAAATAATACCTTCTTCATGAGGAGTGATGGAAAAAATTGCTGTACTTTCATGATCAGGCTTGTTCCTTTATTTCCCCACCTTGGAGGGTCCTGTGATACCATTCCACAGTAAGGTTCCCCTGGGAGTGCAAGTGATATAAACCCTTTCTTCCTTGTTGCTAGTAGCTGTCAATGCAGTGCTTATTCAGGCCATTGTGCAGCTCCACTAAGGATGTCCTGACTTAAGCCTGACCTACAAAGATTTCTTTAATGTTTAGAATATGCCTAAAATTCAGTACCTGCAGTCATACTGGCCAAGTTCATCTGATGATGGAGCCTCCAATTCACCTGAGTTTTCACTGCTAACTGTGGAGGAAATTCTCCCCTAGAAGTAGAGAGTGCTGTAGTGAGGAAGGGAAGGGCTCCCTATTGCTCTTGATGCAGTCCAGGAGTTCCAGGGAGCTCAGAGCTCATGTCCAGCAGCAGGCCTGTCAACCAGAAGGGGTTGTCAGACCAAAGGATCTGGCTCAGCATTCCCATTAGAAGAGGCAGAATCCACTAGTGCACACAGATGAGTCACCCTCTCCCTTTGAGTAAAGACATCCTGATTTGTTTACTTCAATTACTCTCTGAAAAATAATTTGAATACACAAAGGGTCCTCAGGGCAGTGGCAGTTTTGTAATGGTATTTGTGCTATGACACTGAGAAGTAGTGTTTACTTTGATGGCTAAAAGAAAAGTAATTCCATGAGATATAAAGGGCTGTGGACAAGCCCTTTAACAAAACAGGGACAAGCTCACTTACAACAATAGTGAGCTTGTCCCTGTTTTGTTGATGGCTGTTCACCTCTGCATGGCAGATCTTCAGCTTGGGTGCTAGTGTTCTTTTTAGACTTGTCAGTACTCCAGGAGCTCTTTTCTAAGTGCAGGAAAAAAAAAAAAGAGGTTCTTCTCTTACTGCCCTTTCTGCCTAATGTGAAATTCCATGCTCATGTCTCCTATTTCCAAATTTAGGGACTAAGCCAATCCATTATCAGCAAATGTCATTTCCCTCAGACAATCTTGTCAAAATTCAACTGGCCAAGACAAGCAGGTCTGTCTGAACAGCCAACCTGACCAAATTCAATACTTTTGCTCCTTAGCTTGCTTCCTGGCACAGTCTGAGTATGCAAACTTCATTATCCCAGCAGTCCATACCTTCCCTTGATGTTTGAGAACACAGGGATGATTATTAACTAGGGAAGGAGAAGACCTCCTTCAACTAGGATTACAGCCATTAAGTTAGCAAACAAAACCAGTCACTAGTGTTTTACCTTTCAGGTCTCCCTGTATTCTTAGGATTGTATTTAAAAATTAATGGAAGGTGGAAATAGATATTTTTCAAGGCCAAATCCTACTGTGCACTTGACCACTATGCTCAAACTAGATGAACAACATAGTGGCCTATTAGATAAACTAAAAAGAAGTTAAAAAGCAATGTTCAGCCATTCAGATCACTTGAAGAGAGAACCTCTGCAGTTTGAAAGGCTGCCTATGCCGTGATGTTTAAATAGGTGTTTAATGCATTGTAGTCAACACTGTCCGTGTCTTTAAATAGAGACTGAAAACTAAATAAAAATAAAACCATTGAACCAGCTGCTGCCTGTGAAGGGTGCCATTGACAAAGATGCTGGAGCATGAAGGAGAAAGTGCTGAGCAGGCAGCAAGCAATGATTGACTATGAAAAATACATTTATTTGCAGTTACCAGAAACTGACAAAATAAACATGAAGTTTGGGCCTTGAAGACTTCAGCACAGAGTTTCAGCTTTGACTTCACTGTGACTGAGATGTTCCTCACTGTTCTCCCTCTGGCCTTACTGGGTGAAATGAGACATTGCACACCATGGCTGTGGGACCTTGGTGCAGGGCTTAATTCATATTCCTGCATGTCTTTGCTGGAAATGCTGCATGACTGCGTGTAGTTTTGCTTTCATGATATGTAACAAAGTGAGTTTGACTTGTGAAATGCCCTCTGAATGTGTCAGTAACATGCTCAGTTTTCTGGACTGTTCTGAAAGTTAGAGATAAGTCTAACATGAGGAATCACTACATAGGGAAATATAACAGCCAGATGTGCCTGAGTATACTTATGTCTCTTACTTTCAGTCACTTTCATTTAATGGTTGAGGTCTTGAAGCCTTCTGACATGCATTTTATGATAAGTGCTAATTATTTTATAGGGACTAGTTGCTACCCCAGTTTGTTTTTCTCTTCCCAATACTCTCCCTGATACACTGATTTTTTTTACTATTAATGCTGTCATCACTGTTAAATCTGGAGAAAGGATGGTTTTGATGGCAGTGGTTGTTGAGGTATTCATGATAAGAAAGGCTCTTTTGAAAGAAATGAGATGGTGTTCAAAATCAAGCAAAGACAAAGCCCAGGGTGCTGAAAGGAAAATTATCTTAGAAGAAATCAGAAATTTAACACTACTTCAGCCAGAAGGAAGATGTGTGGAGAGGGGTGAATTCAAGAACAAACAGCCTGATAAGAGCTGTGAATTCAAGAACAAACAGCCTGATAATGCTATAAGATGTTAAGAAGTGTTGGTTCAGAAGAGTAATATGATGTAAGCAGTGAATAATCCACAATTATATTTGAGAGACACTTGCTTATTTTACTCAGTGGTGTTACGTTTTCCTTAATCCACAGCACATCCTAAGGCACAAATCCTCTTCCCCCAGCAGGGTATATTGATTCACACTGGTTTCCTGAGCTTGCACTCTTCTTTACAGGGACAAGTAACAAGCCTGAGGAATTTTGCAGAAGTGCAGGTTGCAAATTCCTTAGCACAGGACTGACTGTGTCCTAATATGTATTAAGATTTTGGGGAGAGAATGGCCAAGTGGGATGTATGAGAATAGTAGGGATTAATGAGATACCACCTCCGTCTGCTTCAGACAACACAGGTTGGAGGCCCAAGTTCCACCAGTCTCTTCCATCCAACAAGGGTACCAAGATGACAAGAAAATGCTTGTATTTTGTATTTATAGTAGACATATCTGAGCTGTGTCTGCAATTTCTTGTAAAGGTATAACTGCATGTGTTCTAGGAGACAAGGGAGAGTATGAAAGCCATGATAATATTTTTAGAAAGGTAAGTGAAATGACCTGGGTAGTTTTAGGTCAATCTTGCATTGATTTGTGGCCAGAAGATGGAATGTTTAAAAGATTGAAGCAGAATTAATGACAGTCAATAGGGCTTGAAATAAAATAGGGTTTGTCAAATGTACTTCATTTAATTGCTTTAGATTTCGGATTCGATTGATTAGAAGTATACTGCTTTTCTTGGACTTCAGTTTCTTGGACACATGACAGTCTGCTGTGTTGCTTCCACAGTCCTGACCATTGTCTGCTTTAGGATTTTGTGGAGATTTCAGGTATTGTCTGTAGTTTGGTAGCCTTTATTTGCAAGTGTCTGAGCCTTGGTATGCAGCTGAGCGGGCAGCCTTGCCTGTAAGTCACAGATGCCTTCCCTGAGAGCCCCAGCTAGCTGGGCAGTCTTTTGGAGTACAACAAGTCACAGCAAATTTTTCTTTTACAACTATTATTCATGAAATTGTGGTATATTCTTCTGTTGTCTAGTGTGGATGCAGTTACTCATACTGGTTGTTCTGGTGACTCAGGTTACCCTGAATTTAGGTGCTATCACAATGAAATGGTTGGTGACAATATGTGAAGTTAGGAAAGCACCATGAGAGCATTTTGGAGTCTGGTCAATGGCCCTGCCAAGGGAGATCTATCAGCTTGGTATCTAGATTACTTTCATGGTATAAAAGTCCTTTCTGGGGTATTGTATCTTGTTGCTGTTGAGTAAGAAAATGACACAGACACACTAGGAGGCTGCTTTGCATAGAGTGTGCTTCTTTATTTCAGATCCTCCTTTTTATACATTGTTCTGATACAGATAGACCTGGTTGGTGAATTAATCAATACATTTCACCTGACTGGCTAATTAACAAGACACCTTTCTTATAAACAATCTTTGAGAAAAGCAAGAAAACATAGAGTAGGTAAAGAGCACCTGCAAGTTTTTTATACTAATAAGCTATCATTGTTTATCTTCAACTCCCTAAAGTCTCTCAAGCTGATTCTAGGAAAACTTACTTAGTTTTCTCGCTCTCTGACCAGGCTGTCACATCCACAGTATCTAACTGTTTATTTTCTTATAATCTATTCATAAAAATCGTAATGAGAGGGCATAAAAGTCAAAGTGAAAAATACCTTTGAATAATGCTACCAAGGGTTAGAGTTAATAAAAAGTCAGTATTTTATGAGGAGTATGCCATTTGGCTTGTGTCCTTCTCCAGGATGTATGTAGACTGTATGTAGGTTCTGCTATTTTTGACTTGAATCAGCTTATGAATTGATCAAACCTACAGCAGTAAGCACCCACCAATAATTACAGAAGAACTCATCTTCTCAGGTGTAATTCTTGACTGAAATGCTTAAGTTCATACTAAGATATGCATTATGTTAGATCCTCAGCTGTTAAGTTTTAATTTAGCACCATTAGCTTATCTGGGGTTGCAGTCATTAACACCAGTTTGATTTTGCTTAGGAGATGCCAATTCATGTCATTTCAAGGCAAGCACTTGAAATTCACTTATCCCTGCTATCTATATCGAGCATCAAATGAAAATTTTTTTAAAAGCAGACATGTCATCTCTGGGGAACAAAAAAATCCTAGACTTCCCTCTAACTTGAGTAAACTATTCAATTCTTGTTTCATAACATGGCTGACTAGATTTATTTGTCATGTGCCCTGGTAATTCAATGTTGTCCTAGGGTGATGTTAGTATGCTTGTATCCCCATTCGTGTGTGCTGTTTATGCTGGATATTATGTTCTGTGCCTTCAAGACTGGCTCTGAAGAGGGAAAGTTTTGTTTTGTTTTCTTATCAGCCACTCCCCCAGGGCCAGCGGGACATACAGACAGTACAGTACATAGTGTAGCTTTTGCTTTCTCCTGGCTTTTTGCTTTGCTCTTGCTGCTGTTTTGCTTCTGCTTGCTCTTGCTTTTTGCTTCTTCTCATTAGTCAGTTTAGCTGAACAGTCCAAATTTCTTCCTGGACTGTTTCTCCTTTCCTGTTTTGGACCACCTGGAACCCGCTCTGGACTGGGACCTGGCAAACACCGAGAGCTTGCATCTTGTAGCTGCAGCAGCTGCACCAGTGCCAGAGGGACTGATAACAGAGCAACACCCCAGGAGAGACTTTCTGAATTTGTCATCTTTTTCAGAGCGGTGAAAGAGTGGTGTCATCCGGAATTGTTGATTTTGTGTGGTGGGGGGCACTGTGCCTGTTAAATAAACAGATACTTTCCACTTCTCTCCAAGGAATTCTTTCCAAACCAGCTAGGGGGAAGGGCCGTGTGGGTTTGCTTTCTGGAGGGGCCCCCCTTTGGGGATTCTCTCCCAAATTTGCCCTAAATCAGGACAAATATTCAAATCCAAACATGACAAAAGGGAAATAAATAATCTTTGTTATGCCCTAATCCTCCAAAGTGTTTTTTAAAACTGATTCTTTGACTATACCTAATGCTTTAGTATAGAATAGAAACAAAGACCTGTGAGGACAGTCAGATGTTCTGTCAGCTCTGCAAGGCCAATATTTGACACAGACAGAGGAATACAAACACACAGAAAATACAGATATTTGAAAGAATAATCCTTTTGGATGTGCAGCTTGAAGCATTTATCTAGAGCATGAGAAGTGCTATATTCCGGTGAGTTTCCTATAGATACTGATAGAACTGATATATTGACTACAGTTTTTAAGGCAGTAAGAAATAAGCACATGCCTAGATGTTTTGCTGATTACAAATTTATTTGAAAACATGCCTGAATAGAAATAGCCAACCAAATCAAGGGCCTATAAGATTTTTGCTGGTATTGCAACTATAGCAAAGTATTATGTGGAAAATTGTGTGACTTATCATGACACTGTCCTCTGTTCAGCATCTCTAAATCCTTTCTTATTTTTACTCCCTATCATCTCAAACTGCAGTAACAAAGAACAGATAGGTGAATCTATTTAATAAATTATAGTCTTTTCAGAATAAAAATTTTTAGAATAAATTATAGTCTTTATAGAATTTTTTACCTATATTGAGTAGATATGCAAAATGCATAATCATTTCTCTAAACAAAAAGGAAATCAAAAGTAGAAAGTTCTGCATAATCACACTATCATAAAATTTAGTAATAGTTTACTTTAAAGATGATAAAATTATACACTTCTAAAATCATCACACTAGTCAATCTTGCAAGATGCATCTGCATTCATTGTACTCAGGAGAGTGATTTCATTATGATAATTTTCTAACTTGGGACATATTTTGTATCTGAGCATTTTTTGTGAATAGTTATAATCTCTGCTTATTCAGATCAGTGTCTGTGTTTACGGAGAGAAGAGGACACCAGAAACAGCAGAGATTTATCATTCAGCACCTCACAGAGTGATTGCACAAGGCTTCTGTGCTCTTTTCTCCTGAAAACACACTTGCCTGTTTGTCATGGCTAGCAGTCATGGTCTTTCAGCCAGTGAGTTCAATGCTTAGTTCAGAGGCATGCTTTATTTCTTCAAAGCTGTGAAAAGATCTTGCAGTCATCAATGATCTACAGGTGTATCACAGTCAGGTTCCATGATGGACAGCCCACATGAAAAAAAGCCCCTGGGAAGAGCTCTGCTGAACCCAGAAGTCTTTGGATTGAATGGGGAATGGCAAGAAAAGAGAAATGGCATACTAGTTTTAACTTTGAGTGAAGAAAGCAGGTTACTAGGTCATGCTAGTCATGGGCTCTTTCATGCTTTCAGGAGTTTCACACAGCTTTTTATCTAGAGTGTATGCACAATTCATGAGCAGCTGAAACAAATAAATACAAAATTTAACACATAATATAAAAAAGACATCCAAATATAAAAGACCATAACACAGTAATAAGTGAAAAATAAGAGATTATTACTAACATAGCAGAGGCTGTCATTCACTGCTATTATTCATGGCTGTAGTTATGAATATTAATAAACCCAAATAGCTGCATCTGTAAGCCAGACTGTCTTTTAGAAAGGGATTTCTGTCATCAAAGACTAAATCAATTTTCAGATATTGTAGGGTGGAATCAGTGAGACAATAACCAGTGTATTGATTTGTCAGGTCTTGGCTTATAAAAGTGGTATTAGAGGAGGAAGGAGAAAAAATAACAGGCTGTGAAAATCTGAGCTTTCAAAAAACATTCCATTACAGTAGAGGGAGAGAGGGAAGAAGGATGGGATGGGGCAGGGCTGTGGGTTTTGAGATATCCCTGTGTAGATTGTTGCCGAGGTCAGAGTCCTCTGGGAGATTTGCCAGCCAAAAAAATTGTTCCACTCTCCTCGGGAGAGGCTGTGGTCAGTGTGTGTTTGTGTGGAACAGTTCGGGCAAGGAGGAGTCTGCCTTAGATTGTGCCTAAACCAGAGATGTTACAAATTGTAGTAGAGTTGTGGGAAATAAAACAGCAATGCTCCACAGACAGCCCAGTTCTGCAGTCATACCAGGCTTTGAATTTTGACAGATCCAAAACCAGCCCAACTCCATCCCATTGTCTGCTTTAGATTAGTATTGGTGGTTAGAGGCACATTTAACTTAAAATTTGATGGGCTTCAAATAGGAATGGAACAGAACTCTATCTCTCATTTCAGAGTGAGCCTTTATAGCTGGAGAAAAGACCAGAACTGTAACCTAAAAATGAACATTTCAATCTTTGCAACTGTAAGCCAGCTACTCTAGTGAGAGAATCAGTCATCTCCAGGCAAAATTTCCAAGATCCTAGAACCTCTGCTTCTTTTCCTAAACAACTGCTCCATTACAACTGTTATCTATTAAAAGAGAGCTCTCCAGGGATCTCCCAGTCAAAAATGAGGGTACAGAGCAAAGCAGTGATTGAACAGGAATGCTGTACTGTGATCTGAAAAACCCAGCTGACGAACAGTGCCTGATGTCTCTGCCAGCCCAGGACAGGTGGCAGGTGCCTGTTCCTGCTGCAGTTATCTGAATTTACTTCATGGACTTCGTTTTGATTTCTATCTCATTGTCCTGGTTCTGGCCAGGACAGTCTTAATTTTTGCAGTAGCCACGGGAGGTAACACAGCCAGGACCTGGAGGTTATTCTTTAGTACCACATTATTTTCAGAGGGAGGGGAAAGGGAGTGTGTTTTGAGGAGAAGGGATTCCTGCCAGGAGAGTGAGGTAAGCAGGCTCCAAATTGAGAATTTTGTGTGTGAATAACTCTCTCTTTTGTTTAACACTTTTGTTACTAGTATTGTTGCTGTTACCAGTTGTGTTGTTATCTCATTGCTGTTTCCAGTAAGTTGTTCTTATCTCAACCTGTGATCTTCACCTTTTGTGTCTCCATTTCTCCTCCCCAGTCACCTGCGGAGGGAGGAGAAGGGAGAGGGGGAGCAAGTGGGTGGCAGCATGGTTTTAGTGGGAGCATGAAATTGGAGAACACCATTCCTAAACCACAACACTTCTCAACAAGCTGAATGTGTCAGGAATATGCCTAGTAAAAGACATGTGAAAGTTTGAGAGTCTACTTTGCAAACTACTACATTCAAACTGTCATTGATTCTTCCAAAGTGAATTAGTTTTTCAGGTATTTTCCTTCTTCACAAATGAATGATAAATTTGTTTTTATCATTCACATTGTTTCTCCCAAGAAAAGGACACTAAAACAGTATATAAACATTAACATTTGCATATAACATGCATATCCTACTGTGAAACATAAGCCAACCAGAGAAACATTTCAGGCCTGTCCCTTGGTCTTGATAAAAAGGTCCTATCCCTTCTAAACACAAGTAATCCCCTTCACCTGACAAAAAGGATGCCAGTTTAATACTAAATATTTGCTACTTAAAGCGTTTCATGGCATAAAACCCTGCTTTATTGCCATTTAAAAAGATGCTACTTTAGGAAATGGACTAAAGCAAAACGTCACATTTTGGATGGTTTTATGAGTGTTTGTTTTTGTAACTCTGTTCTGCTGATGCTTTCTTGATTTATGCTGTAACTTAGATATGAATGCAGCAGTGCTGAGGCAGTACAGGACAAAGGATCACCAAAGACTAGAAGTATTTCAGCGTCATTTTCATGCTGTGAAATGAGATAGTGCTTGCATGAAAGACTAGGCAAAAAACATTTTCTGAATATCTCTTTCATGTTTTAAGAGATACATGCTCTTAAATATTTTCTTAAGGATATTTTCTCAACTTTTTGGTATTTGCTTTTGAAATACTATGTATTTTCTTAAGCCTCTCAAAGCTTTAGGCAGAGAAACACAAGAGGGCACTTGAGTCCATTTATTGATTCAATCTGGTATCAAGGAGAATCCGCTCCACTACTCTAACCCCTTGAAGAGATAAACCAACAAAAACATATTTTTAGCACTAACCTTTCTTGCCCAACAGAACAAAATTTGTAAAACCACTAGAGGTGGTGAACTAGAAAAGAGAGAGAATTGAAGAAAATGTGTTTTGTGCCTTGAGAATGTGTCGAATGTCCCGGCTAGATGGTGACAGTGGGGGTGGGGAGGGTGTGCGGGGGGGGCGACAGTCCCCCTTTTCCAGGGCTCCTCAGAATCCCAGCTACCAGTGGAAGCACAATGCGGAACAAAAGAACAGCAGCAGCACAGGCCTGGGGTGGCACTGAGTTCCTTTATTTCATGTTAAACTCCCTGATTCCTGGGGTCCCAGGCAATGCGCTGGGGGCAAACAACAGCTTATAAAGGGGGACAGGTCTCAAAGGAGGATACAATGTTCAACTAATCAAGAGCACTGGGGGTGGAACACAGGGGAAAGGGGTACAAGAGAGGAAAACTCCTTGGGACAGGAGGGGTTAAGAACTGGATATGGGAGGAAGGGGTTTGAAACTTGGCAGAAAAGTAGCTAAGTAGCAAAGAGATAAACCCTCACCTGGCTCAATTGAATAAAAAAGGCAGGTCTGTGTCACTCTGAAATCAGGGGGAGAAAAAACCCCAGAAGGACAAATCAAACAATAACCTGCAAAATACAAACTGCAACAGGAATGGAATTTGCCTCCTGCTGAACTACTGGTGGTCACCCCTATTTAAACTGAAATACTGGGATTAAGCACAGGTGTAGGCAACTTATAAAAAACATCTTAAAGAAGGTTTTAGAACATGATGCTGCTGATTAGATGATTTGCTTCCCTTTAGGTCTAAATCAGTCTGTGAGTATTAACATTCTGGAAATGTAAGCACATTAAATACAAGGAAATTTTTTTTTTCTTAGACCTTTTTAATGAATTTTTCCTTAGGAACAAAGTTGAAGCCAAAGGTCCAGTAACAGTTATTCTGCAGTGGAAGTTGTTCTTAACTTCTGAGTTGGACTTTCATTCTAAAAATGGGTTTATTCCAGCAAGGCTATGTTCAGCTGCAGGATGTCTGCCACAGTCATCAGTTGATGCATTAAAAAAAAAAAAAAAGCCCTGGAAGAAGGTGCAAGGATAATGGCAATAACCTATTTTCTCAAGGACCAAAAGTTTCATTATTCTGCTTGTAATGAGGTACTGCTAACAGCACCACACGACCAGAAGATACCTTTAATGTACCAGAAAGCTTTATTACCTTTGCTGCTTTTCAGTGCAGTGGATGATTTCACATGTATTTTAGTTTTTTTCTCTTTGTCATGCCCATTTTGAGTCTTTATTGTTTTAGAGCGAAGGAGGATATTTCAGGCTCCCTGAGGTTCAACTGTCCTTCATTATGATTCTGTATGGCCAGGGACATTTTGCTGACAGCAATGTTACAAGTGTCCATCCTTTCTGTGTCTTCTGTGTCTCACTACAGAAACATGCTTTTCAGGTTAGTAGCTGGGCACGCTCGCTTTAAGTATTGCTGTTGTTTTAAGTTCAGCTGGAAAATAAACACCACACAGCCACTCCTCAAGTTCCTCCATTTCTTCTGCACCGAGCCAATGGAATAGGAAGGAAATCAACATAAAACTTGTATGTTGAGAAAAGAGCAGCTTAATAAATAAAATAAAATAATAGGAGATGATACTAGCAGTAGTAGTAATAATAATAATGGAAAAAACCAAATAATGCACAATGCAATTGCTCACTGCCCACTGACAGATGCCAGATGCCCCTCCTGGACCCAGACTGGACGAGTTTCTGGGTGACTCCCCCCAGTTTATGTACTGGGCAGGACGTTCTGTGGTGTGGAATATCCCTTTGGCCAGTCCAGGTCACCTGTCCAGCTATGCTCCCTCCCAGCTTGTTGGGTTTTTTGCATGCCTGCTCACTGGCGGAGCACAAGTCAAGGGACAAAACAGTCCTTGATTTCAGATAAACAAATCAGTGAGTTATCATCACCATTCTCATGCTGAATCCAAAACCAGCACTGTAACAGCTACTGAGAGAAATTCTGTAGCTGAAACCAGGACATGTATTTCGTTACATAGCTCCCTTCTACAATGTGTTGCATGCCTTGTTAGGCCATGCTGCTGAGGGCTTTTCACTGTTGCCAAAATCCCAGGGCTCAGGCCTCCCAGAGTTAGGATGCTTTTCTGTCTGGGTACTAGCACTTACTCCTTGTAGACATGTTACTGTTTCTCAGTTCAATTAGATTTATTGACAAGGAAGCTCTGAGTGTTTGTAGAATAATTTCACCCTTTTCTTTTGGCTTGTCAGAATTACCACGCAGTCAAAGGTTATTTATAGGAGCAGAAGGGAAGACAATTTGACAGGAGCTCAAAGGAGCTAGAGGCTCTGTTGCACAGTATACAGTGGATTGTCTCTCATCAGTTCTCATTGGTATTGCTAGTTGCTTGGCAATGCATGAACAAATATGAAAGTGATACAACACAAGCTTTTACCAGTTTGAATTTCCTAACATTGTACTTACCTAATTTTTTGGACATGTGCTTGATGTATCTTGAATATGAGTCTACTCATTGAAAAGGTTGTTTCCTTAGTTCAAGCTGTAGAGACACATAAGGGGAGTGTTTGAATGATAAAGGTTGCCACTTCAATTTCTAGTGTCAGCTGTGTTGAAGGTGCATCATATATCACAACAGCAGTACAACATGTACTGTATGTGACTGAAGAATTCCTTGAATATTAAGCAGTGCATAGTAAAGTTAAAGAAAACTATACACCAAATAAAAAGACAAATTTTTTCATAATCACACAGGAAATAAAAATAACAGGCATACGTGCAAGGTACCAAGTATTGTATTTTTCACAGATGAAAGTTTCAGAGAAACTGTCATTATTTTTTTTCCTAATAATTAGCTCTCATATGTAATAAATCCTCTCTCGTGTATATTTTTAATCATCTGAAGAAAAGAAGCTAAATCTCCTTTCAGATCATTGATCTGAAAAATTCTTTTTAGCCTGTGAGATTCAATCTAGTTTTATTTTCATTGTTTATGAAGTGAGAGGCCAAGACAAAGTTTTAAATGAATCCTCACAAAGATGGTAAATGTACACCCGGAAGGGAATAATTTTTAAATCTTTATTATTGAAATTAATTAGAGTGCCCATGGTACATGGGGTGTTTTTTTAAGCATTCTGAACTTGGCTGAGAATTTCCTAGTGAGTTAATTAGGGCTGAGTCGCCAGAATGAGTGCAACCGAGGCATAACCCTTAGCTTTAAAAGGCAAGGGCATGTATGTTACTATGGAATACTTCTCAGTGGTCAGTTAGGTTGAAAACCAGATAATATAACAAAAGTATTGCATATATAATACAAACATATACACTGTATATCACAGACACACAGAAGATACAGTTGTGCATATATATGTTATATATGATACAATGTTTTAGCTGTAATGTCAGACAAGCAAAAAGCTTGTCAGACAAGCAAAAAGCAAAAAACAAAAACCATTTTGTAAATGATGTTAACAGCTTTTGTAATGCAACACATTTATTTGGCTCACAGATCATCTCAGTCAACTCCGCACAGCTACTGGGGGTTAAGAGAAGATGTGAATCTAGGAAATACTGTTGTATCAGGGTTTATTCACAGATTATATTAACAGCAGACATATGTCTGAATGTGTTCACATTTTCATGCTGGTGTTAAGAATGGCTGTATGTATTAGTTATTAAAATGTTCTCAATTTATCTTGCAGAATACACTATAAAAGATTAATCTTGGTTCCATTATGAAAAAGTATATATGAAGAGTTTATGAGTAGAGGTTTAACTTGAATCACCAATAAAATACTTGCATTTAGATAAAACTGCTTTCCATTTTCCTTTGAAAAGAGGATGGGATATCTTTTCTCCAAACTTTACTAGAAGATGGCTCTTATTCATATAAAATGCTCATGCTTTGAGGTCTAACAGAGTAATGGGGTATTTGCAAGTGATGAGGGCATGATACCTGCCTTACAGTCCACGCAGACCTGTGTTTTGCTGCTCCTCTGCTGTATTATCATCTGAACTGCTGCTGGCCTTTCCCTATGGGCTTTTCTCCACCTCCAGGGGCTGTTAGAGCTACTCTGCAGGAGAGCTTGAAGCCAGCATGTCCAGCAATTGCAAAAAACTAATTTATTTCTCTGACTCCATCACCAGTGAGCTGTGTAACCTTGAGGAAGTGGTTTTTATCACATAGCCTCTGAGACAAAGAAGAAGCGAAGCGGGCTGCAGAGCTGCTGGCTCAAGAGATGCGGAAGCACAAACCCTTGAGCAGAGCACTGTGATTGCTATCACCACGCTCCTCGCAGCACGGACACCCCCGCTGATGGCTGCAGTCAGAGGTGGGAAGCGAGGCAGGCGCGCCTTGGCCGAGTGCAGCCTGCAGCAGTGCAGGGCGGGCAGGCAGGTGACCTGCCGGGAGCAGCTTCCCTTGCTGAGGAGCGTGCTGCAGCTGGTGCAATTAATTACGTCCAGGCTTGCTGCCACAAAAGCAATAGGTTTAAAAAGGAAACCACTGATGTGTGCTAACATTCCAACAGCTTTGTCACACCGCGTCTGAGAGCTGCGTTTAGTTGGCACAAGTGCCAAGGGTAACAAGCTGACAATTATTGCAAACATTTTCTTCCTTTGCCTCACTGATATGATCCCCCAAAAGCTGCAGTAGCGATGTGTAGCTGCATGCTTTTCACTTTCACTGGGGTGTCCCTGAGCAAGGATGATTGTTAAGACAATTATTGCCTTTTTTCTGTTGCCTCCCTGTGAGACCTGGGGAGCAGGGGGGCTTTCCTCTGCCTGGCCCAGCAGCCGTGCTGCACTTTGGGAACCCTCTGGTGCTGACATGGGAGTCAGCAGAGGTTTGCTTCTGCTGGAGAAAAGCCAAAACCTTAGCATCTTGGCACACTCCTTTAGGATTCCCTGGAAGACTGAATTTATATAGATAAGATGACACTGCCATTAGCTTTTAGCTAACAAAATCAAAGTGCTCATAAATTATCTTCTTGATAGCAAAGACATATGAATGAATTCATGTATCAGAGTATTTGAGCTATACTTTTTTTTAAAACCCAGAGGAGCAATCAAAACCAAACTGCGATCTTCCTCTGGGTGCCAGGAAATCCAGCCAGGCTGAGGAGGGCATAGCTGGCCCTGGCCCTCCCCATGGGTAGAGGGCAGAGGGGCCAGCAGAGCCAAGGAGAGGATCGTGCCATGTTCTGAAGGTCTTTTATGGGGTTCTGGTCCTGTCTCCCAGACTGCATTGGTGTGCTTGCGTGGGGACAGCCAGGTTGGTGCAGAGGAAAATGAGGGGCAGGGGCTGGGGCAGTGTGGTCCTTCACACCTCTGGGGGGGAAGAGGGAAGAAAATGACAGTGCTTCCTCTGTATAGAGAGACAGCTGCTTCAGTCATTGCCACCAAACAGCCAGGATCTGCCTGAAAAACAGAGAACAATTTTGCTGGTTAATGACTTAGTAACTAAGTCCTTCAAATGCTGACTTTTCCTCTAAGGAAGAATAATAAAACAAAACAATGGAAAGAAGTAAATACCTGCTCTGAGAAGGAAGTTCTGCAGTCTTAAGGGAGATCACAAAAGGCCAACAAAGAATCTTGACTGTCTTGCAGCTGTGTTAGCTACTGGGGAAACACTATGAAATCAGCAGGCATCAAGTAATCAAATGGTCAGAGCACTGGAATTGTACACTAGACATGAATGTTGTGCCATGTTTGTACAGAGAATCAACTTTCCACAGACATATGTGTGATGACAGCCTGTGGGTCCCAGAAGTGTAGGAAAAATTTCAAGCATTGCTCAGAAATTCGGAATAATAACATATTTTCAGTCTTTGTTTGCAGTTTCTTCCTGCTGTTTGCAGTTTCTCCCACATAATCTTCCTGATCTCTCTCCTTTTTTCTCTTCCACTGGTGGTAGGCAGGTTATATACAGAAGAGCATTTTACTGTAAGTAAATAGTTTCTTCAGTACACTGCTGAGTCAAAGCAGGAACAGTAGTGTTCATTGAAAAGGCTGGGGACCTTTGCTGGTTATTAAATGTATGCGTGTGCCACTCTGGTGCCAATGGGCTGCTGCAGTGGCTGCCCAGACAATACTGTCCCACCAGGTCAGCTGGGAGCCTGGAGAGTTTTGGGGGCTTTGTTAGTGCTGAGCAGAGCAGTGTGTGGGGAACCCTCGCATTTCATTGTTGTGCTAATGGTTATTTTTTTAAAAGAACAACTTTTGAAAATTAAGATTCGTAAATGGGGGTTTAATTTTGTCAGGACTGCTTATTACCTTCTGCATTAATCCAGTAGTAACCAATTCTGAATAAAGTGCCTATCAACATTTATTTGCTGAGCGGCAGGGCTAGAAATGCTCTGGGTTTTGGCAGGATAATAGCTGGGTTCTTGTGAGTAAACCAAAGGCTTTCCACCTGCTGGTAGGTGTCTTGTTCCAAAGGGCTGTTTCTCACTGACCTACCACTGAGCCATGTGGATGGCAGTACTTAAGCACTAAAAAAACTTTAATTTGAATCATCAGGATCCCGTTCAGCTTGTACCACATGGACAGTGAAGATACAGCAATGCAGCTCACAAAACCTGAATGTGGAAACTCACCACAAAGACAGGTATCCCTTCTCACACAGAATTCCTGCTGCATGGCTCATCTGGGGCAAATAAACTTCCAATACACTACCTAGAGCAAAAAATAAGGTGTGGGGTGGAATGGTGCCATACTGCTGCGTCACAAACTTCTGTGCTTTCAGATTTCATCTCAGAAATTCAATTTTTCTGGCTAGCTCCCAAGTAATTGTCTTGGCTGATTGTCACAGCATTGCTTTTCCCTAAATAAATGTCATCCATAAGTAAGTTAGGTAAGTACTCCAGGTCTTACAACTGTCAGGTTCTTGAGCTTGATGTTTCCTCTGTCTCGCTGAAGTTTTGTTTATAAAGACTATCATTACCTTCTTGTGATTCCTCTATATCACTTATGCTTTCAGGATTGTCTATGTTGTTCTGGGTCAATTCCATAGGTATTTCAGTGAGCTGCTCAGTGACAATACTGAGGAGTATTTAAACTTTCCATTCTATAATGAGAGAGGTTCACAATAAAAAACATCCCTGTAACCCTTTGTTTGAACACTGCTTGGTGACATTCTGAGGGACTTTTTTGTGCTCGATTTGCCTCTAGGCCCAATGGGTCATCTTGTCTGACCCAAGTTCCTGGCAGCATGTAAGGTTTTTTTATGATACTACCTGCAGAGAAATAATTTCTTTTAAAAGGCTCAACAAAATTATGAAGAGACAAAATCACCTACTTAAATGAACTGTGCCAGTGAGGTTTAAAGGAAGTCTTGTGTGGCGACTGTGGTGTTCACAGTAAGAAGCACTAGGAAGGCTCTGTTTATGATTTGTAGCTGCATAACTGCTTCTGTTTTTCTCACCAGTGAAAGTGATTTAAATACAAGGAACTTGCCTTTAATGCAACCATATACTTCTGATGATGCCCTGAAGTTGTCTTACTGTTGTGGAAAGTAATAGACAGATGTACCCATTGCAGCTGATGTAAGATGATGCATCAGTAAAAGAAGAAAACCAACCAAAAAACCCCAACCAATCAACCAACCAAAACAAACCACAAAACCCAAAAGAAGCCATTTGACTTTGGATTCACACAAATATTCAAAAATTATTCAGTATAAGGATGTTAAAAAGGTCTTAATAAATACCAAACTTAATTCCTTTGGCTAAACATTATTGTAAGAAACTTGCCTATCATACAACTTTCTGAAATCAGTATTGTTAGGTTATTGTCTGTGGAGCAGCCTAAGTAGCAACAAGTGCAAGATAAAAACAGAACAAGAGAACTGCTTAAAAAGTCAGATTTGCATTGCAGGAAGCTGACTCAATGCATACTTTTAAATTTGGAAATGTAACTTAAAATTCACAAGACAAAAGTATTGTTCAAACTGAAGGAATTTCCTTCATGCTTCCAACTCTGTGCACAGTACAGGAAAGAAGGATGTTTCATTTTCTCTGTTTTTCTCAAAGAAAATCAAATTAAAGGGGCAATTCCAACCCTCTACAATCAGCAAGTACTCGTATTTGGAGAAAAATGGGGAGCTTATATGATTTACAATCTGCATGCCACTCGGTCATTAGCAACTACAGAAGATGTTGGGGTATTTATGAATGTCTTCTATTATAGTCATACCCATTTTATCTGCCTTTCTGTACTTTAAGGACTACTGCGTGATAAAAGCTGAATATCTGTTAGCTGTGGTTACGATATGGTTATATGACCATATCATAACACATCTAACCACATCTATGGTTAGATGTGTCATGATGTGTGAAGTCTATAAGTAATTTTCCACAGTATGAGAAAGAAATGAGGATTGTATATGTGGAAATGAGAGAACATGAAGTTTAAGAAGACGAAAAGCAGTTACTTCAGGATGATGATTTGTAGCAGTTTGGGTGTGTTTTCTCTGTTTCATCTGCCTTGAGTGCAAAAAGGACAAAACCCCCTATTTTTAAAAACCAGTACTGCAGGTATTATTGGTGAAATGCCTTGGCACTGTTTCAGAAACTGTAGAATAAATGAAAATGTGAAGGCCATTTATTGTAATGAACATCACTGTAATCAAAGTTCATTCTCAAAACCTGAAAAGATAAATACCAGTTAGTCTAAAAAGGAATACAAACCTACATATGTTGCAAATGGTGTCAATTCTCTGGCTATTTATAGAAAATAGTTTGGAACTGTAGTAATAGTGATGAGAATGTTTGCATGTCAGTAATAAATTGTGCTGAATGACCTTCCAATAAAAGATTGCTTTACTAAGAACTTAGTCTGATTAGATTTCATATAGAATAGTGTATATTTTATGTATCCACCAGTAGTATTCACAACATAATCACAGACTGCAACTGTCAAGAAATGATTTGGGAGATTCTTCTGTGAACCAAGGAAGAATGGAACAGAAGGTATGACACTTCTGGCTCTGCCAGGCCAGCCTTTACAGAGTATGCTTTGCCTTTGCCAAAACTTCCCTGTAGCCCATGGTCCTCATGTCAAGAGCAGAGGTCAGGCCTGAAGACTAGTCTCACCTGACCATAGGTCGGGGCACGTAGATTTTAAAACACAAATAAGAGCTGCAAGTTGAAGCATAGCATTTCAAGTCATGTTCTGCCAGTGCAGCTGTGTGCTCAAACATATTTCCTTAGTTACAATTTCCCTTTGAGAATAAAATCTCAGCTGAATTGCTCTGATTCAGATAAATGACACTTGTGCTGGTCCCACAGCAGGTGCTGAGTAGTGGGAAGCATGATTTGGCAGATTTAAGAGAAGCCCAGCCTGTGACTTCAGATCTCTGAGACCTTGACCTTTCTCATCAGTTGGTTGAACATTTGCATGATTCCAGGGTTAGAAAGTTTGCTTATCTCTCAGAGGCTTTGCACTGGAGAGCTATCATTTGCTTGAGTGATCTCCTTGGTCTGAGCTCTGTGTTCGTAACATGCTCGGCACAAACAGACACTTGCTGTTTCCCTGGAAAGAAAACTCCACAAACAGAACATAATCCATCTGCCCATAACTCTTCAGCTATCCACTTCAGTAACTACTTTTTCCAGTATAACAAGTTTGAGTATAACAAGTATTGGATATCATGTACAGCCTGTCTGCCTCCTGACCCTACAGACCCTGGGCAGCTCTGTCCCGTAGTATTACTATATAAATATGCAGACTTTTGGGAAAGTCTGATGATCTGTTCTCCTGTTACAATCTGCCTGAGATCTATTCTTTCAGGAATAGTTGGGGGTCAGGAAGACTGGCTGATTCATCTGTAGTTGTAATTTTCTATTTTTACAGGGCTAGTGCACAGAAAGCACTGGAAAATTCCAGTTGTCTGTCTCCTGAACAAAGTCAAATCCTCACTGGATGTCACAGGCAGAAACCATAATGCAAGCCTAACATACACAGTCCACTGTGAATCAACTGTGTGCACATCACTGCTTCCAATGAAAATGCTTATGGTCCATAAGTCTAGTGATGATAGACTCAAGGCAGCTCATATAATATCTGGAAGTTGCCATTAGTTGCTTTCTTGTCACAAACTGAGCTGATAGCATCCATTTTAGAAAATAATATCACCAACTCTGTATACCTTATTGAAAGCTCATGTTATTATACAAAGAGCCATGCCCTGCTCTGTCTGTTGGCAATGATGAACAAATCTCACTCTCCAGCTGCATAGTCTTTTGGCAAATTGAGATCTTCTGCTAATTCATCTAAATATTCGGACCTCAGAATAGCACAAAGACAGCACTTCTGAGGATAACTAATGATATCTCACAAAATTCAAATTCTGGCCATCTACCAGCATGCATTTTGCTAAATCAAAGAGCAGTGTTCCTTTGTGAGCTGATCTGATACTAAAATTGAATGCAATTAGAGGCATGCTGAATAGTTTACCAGAAATCAAGATCTCCCTTGACTCTGTAAATATTTCAGACTCATTCTAATAGGGGAAAAATAAAACCTTAACTTCTGTTGCCCTGTCCAAACTTACTGTCAACATCACAAATTAAAGTGGGATAAATAGTGTGTGAACTTATGTCCTGTCAAACCCTGTGATACAGATTCTTCCTTACTTAATGATAAAAACATGGAAGTTTTTTGATTTATCACTATGGGGTAACCTATTGAAAACTATCTAGTGCCTGCCACATTATAGGATATGTTAAACAACTGCTAAACAGCCATTTATTGGGTGCCTGTACCCTGCATTTCTTTCTTTTGGAAATGGAAAAGAATGTGTCTTGCAGACACATAGCCTGATGGCACTAGCACACCATAAACTAGGGGTTCCCAACTTTATTTTCCCTTGGGTAACACATTCAGGAGTCATTCATGGAGCCTGCCATTCACTGAACCTCCAGCCTGGGTGTGTGCCAAGCCTCCCTGCACTCTATATGGAGTGATGCATATACTGCAGTCTGAAAACTCATTTCATATGCTGCATGTCCTGGTAAGCTTTATTCATCCCAAAACAAACAAATAGATAAAAAAAAGTCAGGTGGGAGAATTATGCAACTATAGACCATAGTGCTTATTATTAATCAGCTCAATGTTGATTTACAAATGTACTCCTTATCATCAGGGGACTTTTGAAAGCAATTTTTGGTGAATTGGAAAGTTTCAGCCAACAGCTACGTGTCGTTTCTCTACATCTGAACCTTTTCTCTCAAATCCAATTGCTTCATCATTACAGTGGCAATGACACTGCCCCATTGTTCTTCCCCTAAATATACACCTTTGAAAAAAGATTTCTTTGTTGACCATAAAAACAAGAAAATTTCCTCTGCTATTTTTTGGTTGGAATCTCCTATTAACTTCCTTGGAAGTTAACAAAATTAACAAGATAACCTTAACAAGATTAACATTTGCTAACTAGTGGCTCCCCATAAACAGCATGGCCTGAGAACCTTAGAATCAATTTTTCCTTTGGATTCTGTTTATTTTTGATAGAATAAATGGGCAAAACCCAGAGTCTCTTGAGACTTAGGTATTCCTAAGAGGTCAAAAATTTAGTAATTTGGTTAGGCTGTTCTCTGTATTCTGCTCTTCACAAGTGTGCACGCAGTCCTGTCTGCTTCAGCATGGGAAGAATCAAACACCCAGAGCTCCAGTGCCACCTCCAAGATTCTGGCAGCTGTCAGCCTGGTTCAGAAGTGTGTTTAGTGCTCTTGTAATAGCAGAGGTTCAAGGGTCTTTTCCTCATTTGTTTTCAAGCTCTCTTTCCCAGCATTGTTTATGTCTCATATATATCTGTGAGAAAAGGGAATCCAGAAAGACTTTTTGCTTATGAAATGTAAATTCAGACTCGGGTATCCATGTTTTGGCCAGGCACATGCACTCTGTGTTTCAGCTGCAAAAGAATGGGTTACAGCCATGGCAAAACCCATCCCTTAGAACTGCAGAAATTAAGCAAGGCTATACTTATCCTTGGGAGTGAGGTAACACAGGATTGAGTTCCACTGTTGGTTCTTTCTAGCATCCTCTTTACATGGCTGAGAACAGCTGCAAGACCTAGGAGGGAAGCATCCAGTGCATGGAAATTCTCAGTGTGGGCAAGAAATGTGTTAAGTGTAAGCTCTGTTTGCCAGTCTTTACCAATTTGTTGCTGCTCTGTTTGCCAGTCTTTACCACTTCATTGCCTGTCTGAGGTGACAACAGAGAATCTCACTTGGATCTGAAGACCCACATGATTCTGTATCTGGAAAAACTGTCAGCAGATTTCCTGAGCAGGTATAAAGAAATAATTTTTTATTTTTTTAATTTTCCAGAAGACCTTTATCATCCTTTGCAGCCCATTAACCAAGCCAATTCAGGTTCAGTTTTCTAATTGCAATGCACATGACAGAATGTCCTTACAGGCTAACAGCAATTTGAGTGCTAAAACTCAGAACAGGTAAAACACAATATTAATACCTAGGCTGAGAAACAAAGTGGGTTTCTTCACTTCTCATGTTCAGTGAGAACTGTTCACATATGAACTTGTTTTCTTTGTTCAGAACATTAAAATGGTCTGTATCCTCTGTATCCAGCTGCCTGATTTCATAAACAATGTAGAAATTTAGAGCATTAACAGCCCTCCATTCTTTTCTACAATTCCTTACTACTCATTCAAGACTAGTTGTGCTACTTCAGCTACTGGCAAGGACAGCATGGGGCATTAAACAAGCTCAGGTAACCATGCACATTTAAGCCATCCCAGCAAGAGGGTCTATCTGGGAGCTAAACCAACAACTTGAGCTAATTTATTGTTCCTGTTAAGGGGCTGTACGGAAGAAAGGAGTTGTGAGTCACCAAAAGAAATGTTTGCCATCCTTATTTGGACAGACTTGGACTGGGATCAGCCGCTCAGCTCAGAAGCTGGCAGGGACATGCATGCAAGCACACATGCACAGAGGAAATGAGTGAAAAGGAAGCACCTCAAAGCAGGGCAAACCCAGGAAAACCTTTTCAACCTAACTGCTTATTAGATGCAGTAGGCATCTAGCTAAATCATTAGTGAAAGGTGAGATTAGTGCTGTGGAAGTCCTATGTCAAGTCTATGTGCTTCTATAGCTTACACTGGTTCCTTACTAAGATTTTTCTAGACCTATCCTACCAGAATAATTTTGTAAAAACACTGGGAGGGAATAACTGTCCTATAAAGCTAAATTACAGAATTATCTGATCATATGTCTGCCTGGAAGTACCAGCCCAATACCTGAAGTTTTGAACTCAAAATTATTATAACCGGGTAAGTTAAATGAATTGAAAGAGGAGACACTCATCAAATTAAAAAAAAAAAAGCCTTAAAGGAAAAGGAAATATATACCACTTCACTCACCCCATAGTGTCTAATTTGCTTGTTTTATTGAATTGTCACCAAGAAGGACATTAGTATTCTTACTTGTGTATGTCACTGCTGTTTTAACAATTTAGATGACTCATCCTGAGGAAATAGAGTGAGAGACATCTATTTAGCTTTATATTGTGCTGTTGTTGGAAGCCATTAAGGTTTTCTAATTTAAAATGCAACAACAAGTAAAACATATTTGCAACTGTCCTTGAAAGGGGTGGGATGGGGATGGGTGGGTGACTGATCTAACTAAAGAGAGCAACTCTGTCATCGAGATAATGAAAAAAGCTTGAGGTTTTGAATGTGAGAAGTTTTACAAGGGGCAGAATGTACTCAATTTAACTCAGCTTCAAGTGAAAAATACGCAGAGGCTTGTCTCCTAGCTGGGGAAAAGATAGAGAATTTGTCTCAGATCTCTCGGTATCTGATCGTGCAAACCACTAGAACAGCTGAATAATATTATTGGTCTAAATGAAACTTTGTCCTTAGTGATAAAGCTTCAGTTAAAATAGCAAAGTAATTTCTAATTTGCTAATATTTTTCTTAGCAATGTGTTGTAAGTGTAGATGTTCTTCTAGACTGCCTTACACACAGTCTATTTATATATATGGTAACTTAGAATTTTTTTTTTCTTTTTTTCTTTTCCATTTGGTTCTGATGGTATCTGATGTCTTTGGTGGTGGGTTTCTAAAAGCATATTTCATGATTACTTTTGTCTTTTTCTCTTGCCCTTTGCAGAGCTATGAACATCTTGTAGGCAGTGGGTGGTTTGGGCAGAGCAGTGAGCTGAGGATTGTGCCATTTCCCCATTACCTGCCTGCTAAATACATTTAAAACCTTGAGTTCACTGTTGTTAATCTCAGTCTCTTCCACTTTCTGCTTTTTGGGCCATAGTCTGTGTGATCAAGACATGGACAAGTGACAAAGAGTCCAACTGAGTAAGAAGGACAAACATCTTTTGCAGCTCAGGACAGCACCAAGGCAGAAGATGCAGCTCAGACTGCTCATCAAAACCAGAGACGTGTACTCAGGGAAAGGAGAAATCTACTTAAATATTGCATACCAGAAGAGTATGTTTTGACTGTAGTATTAGCAGATAAAAATATCAATGTACATGTGCTCAATAGCTGCCTTTTTGTATCAGTGAGGACTGGAGTGGGGTATCTTTATTTTGGAGAAAGAAAATAATAAATGTTTTGAAAAGAAACTAACTGTACTTGCTAAAAGCTGCTTTTCCAGAAGGAATCTGTAAAAAGCAGGAAATTCTACTATCAAAGCTGAAAAATAATTAAAAAGTAATTCTTCAGGTCCTTTGACCTAATATTCAAATGCATATCATAGCTCTGGATGAAAGAAAATAACTGCCTGAGAAGTGACACAATTCTCACAGATTTACCACTCCATCTTAATTAGAGTATCTTCCGACTTTCAGGAGTTTAATGTGAGCTGTTGTAACACTAATAGTAAGATTTCTCATATCTTTTCCTCTTGTTTTTCTCAATCTTATTCTAAGCATTAGTTAAATTAGCCAATGATGCAGTGATGAGATGCAGAAGAAGCCAGAAAGATTTGCATCTGGGTCACCATTTTTTCTTCTTTTTTTTTTCTCCATAAAATGACATTTTTACCATTTTTGGTGGCTGTGACAATTCTGTGGCTGTGAGTACAGACCTAGAGAAGGCTGCTTTGAGGAGTATTTGGTGACAGAAAAGAGTTTGTGTCATAGAATAGGTCTGCATATTACCCTGTCTTGGCTCTGTCTGTTTAGGCACAGATATGTAACGTTGTCAGTAGTAAATTACTACCTGAGGTATGTAAAACTGAAAGCTAAAAATTTTACAAAACAAACTAAGCTGAGAGCAACACAGTGACTGTATCACCATACCAGATCTCTACCCAAGCCAGCCGACATAAAGAGAGAAGTGTTGGCTATTGGGCTGTCTTCAGATCTCAATAGTAAAATCTCAATGGAAAAATAAGAAAACTCCAAAATTAAAATGTCTGGATGAAAATCCTACAAAAATTATCCAAAACTCATAGCAAATATTGCCAAAATGTGGGTGTGTGGCATCTGACCTGAAGATGTTAGAGTTCTAAAATTTTTCTTCCTCTTTTTAAAGTATCCAGTATTATCTTCCAATATAACAAGTACAATGTGGCTTGCTCAAAAGTAATCGTGTGCAAAGCAGCTATGTTTCTTTTGCTTCATAATTATGAATTGTAAGTTATTATTCTTGGCGAGAACAAATCTAAACAAACTTGTCATAGGTTACAAATGAAGATAAAAATTTAATGTTTAAGCCTATTTGAAAACTTAAAAAATTATGAGATCTCTGCAGAAATAGTAAAAATCAGGAAAAGGACAGTATGTGTGGAGGAGGCATAAGGATTTTAGCAGCCACCAAAGGCTTCAAAAATATTGCAAAACAAACATTTTTCAAAACCCAGGGCAAATATATGCTACAAAAATAACCAGCAATTGCCGTGGAAACTTACTGCTCACAGAGATAGAAAACATTGCTTAGAAATCAGCATTTGTTATCACCTCTTCTGGAGGGCCACATCCCTCTTATTTTAGGGAAGCTACAACCTCTTCACTGTTGTATTGTGAGAACCACACAATCTGACTGAGAGCAAATGTGACCTCCTTAGTTTCCAGACTTGGCCAGGGTCTTTTCATCTGAATAGCAGTTCTGCACATCAGTTTTCATCTGTAACATGCTTCCAGCTTGTTCAAACACTCAATCTTACTAAAGGTGCACACAATAAAATGTAAATTTCTGCCCCAGTTACACAGAGATGTATGATGTGGTTTGCTTTAATGAGAATTTGCTCCTTGGGTCATACATTGAAAAGTGTGTTGTCTTCTGTTTCTGTGTAAGCACTTAGCTGGCAACCTACAGGTAAACAAAAGGTTTTTGTGTCCCAGTTCAAATACTGCAGCATGAAGAAGAAAAAGAAAACTCTAACTCACCAAGCTCAAGAGGAAACTGTAAACTCTCTATAAAAAAAAGCTTGTTTGAGGCATCATTTTCAAGTGTTTAAATTATGTTATAAAGTGGTGAATTTCAATTGATTCCATCAGGGACCTATGAGTCTCAAAATATTAATTTCCTAAAATGAAAACTGGGTAGAGCAAAAGACCATGGCAGGATTTTAATAAAAAGAAAAGGGAACATTAGAGCTTGCCTGTGAGCACAACTGAAGGAATCTAGAAGGGAATAAGTTTTGTCAAAGCTCTGACAGTGGGAAGGGTTTCATTTGGGATGTCAGGTTTTTAGTTGCCTCTGTGAGCCATATGCAAAGGGAAAAAAAACACATTAATTTCAATGCATAGGAAAATCCTTCCTTTTAGACTACAAAGAAATGCAATGCCACTACCAGGAACATGACAAGACAGTACTTTTCAGATATTTATAGTGATAACTTATGCATCTTTCTTTACAGTCATGTGTTACTTGGATTTCTAAGTATGCATATATGTGTTTAGGGAAGAAGGATTAACATAGATGTTTAAATAGTGTTTAGATTGCCTTGTAATCACAGCAAGCCATTATTATATATTAGAGTTTACAATGGGAATGGTTGGAAACTAAAACTTGCTAGTGCTTATGTAAAAAAGGTTTAGTAGTAAAAAGTATTAGAAAAGGAGTAGAGAAAAAACCAGAAAACTAGATTATGCTGTAAGCACTCAGTGCAGTTTATAATTAGAGTATTATATGCACGTCTATATTCCCTTCTCTCCACTCCTTGCCTCTAAAGGGCATATTAAGATTTGTTAAGATAAAAGAAAAGCAATACAGGAGGGTGGTCATGCTTCTAGAACAAAAAGACATTATGTTTACTAAGCATGTAGTCTGGAAAATATGGTTAAGAGAGGAATGTGATAGAGAGTTTGACAGATTGTGAAAAGGATGGGAGTGCTTAAAGGGGAAGAACTTTCAGCGTCAATGAAAGATCTGTGGGTCATCAGATAAAGCTAGGAGGTAGTTAATTCAAACAAATAAAGAAGAATATTTTGCACGAGCAGTTATCGAGCTATGGAACTTACTGTTGAGGGATAGTGAGGTACTAACGTGCTAGAGGAGTTCAAAAATTATAGACTTGTTAAGTCCATAAGGTAAAGACTATGAGAAACTGCATGAGTGTGCTACAGGAGATCTTCCTGGGGAATAGACAGTGCCTGTGCTTTTTCCTGCTCTTTGGTGACCACTATCAGGGCATATGGTCTGTTGCTATACCATATGCTTTTTGTAGAATACTTGAATTCTAGCTGCATCTTAAGTAAGGAAGGGAAGAAAACTGTCAGAAATATTCAAGACAGTGATGTTATTTGCATTATTCCAGTACATTCATCATCACTGTTTTTTTCTCATTTATTTGGTTTTTAAAATGAAATACATTTTTAAATTATACTGCAATTCCACAGTTTTTGGAAATATGTACATTACCTCTAAAGTAGATGAATCACCTTAGAACCACAGAAAAGTTTGAGCTGAAAAGGACCTTTAATGATTGCCTAATCTTATCCTCCTGCCATAGGCAGGAACACCTTCCATTAGATGAGGTTATTAAAATCCCATCCAAACTGTCTTTGAACGTTTGCAGTAATGGACATCCATCCAAAACTTCTGGATGTATGGAAAGCTAATTAGTACAGAATATATGTCTAACTATTTGGTACAGATTCTGAATTTTGGTTTTATTTGCAAACTAATTATGAATCACAACTTAAAGTAATATAAACAGTAATAATTTACACACTAAAATTATTTGTGTCTTCTCTTTTTGTTCAATGGAAAGACTCAGGTGCTTAAATGCTAATAAGAACTTGTTGCCCAGACACAAAGAGGCTTGCCTGATTAAGCATGGTGCTTGAAGGTTTGGCCAAAAGTTTGAAAAATCTCTTGTCATTACGTATGACTATTGACACTCAAAGATAAAAGTAGGGCCTGACTTTTCAAATATTTAAACTGTTTACCAGCCTTCTCAAAATGCAATCTGTAAGGTAAAACTCAATATTGTTCAAAAGTTTAAAGACAAAAACATAGGGAAAAGGGAATATTTACAAGTTATTTAGGCAATGAATGCAGTATATTAACAATTTTTTGTTAATATACTTTTGTTAATATACTTTTTTCAATATACCTTTTCTGTTTGTACACAATCAACAGTACCACTTCTTTTATCCTCTTAGGAGATGTGATGACTAAATAGCAATTTAAAAGAGAAGACCAGGGAGAAATTGATATAAACATTTGATTCTCATCAGCTATATCTGTTTCTCTGAAATCTATTAAATATATACCTATAATAAGTGCATTGTAGCTCACTTATTCTGAAATTGTTTAAAGCCATGTTTTCATACAGTGGTCAAAAATATTAATAATTTTCACTTTAATACATGTATCATATTAAATGTTAAAAAATGAATTAATCCACAGCTGTTTGTTGTTCCCAATTTCAAATCAAGAATTAGATACTCAAAATTTTCAGAGTAGTCTTTTTTTGTCACCAGAACATCATTAATGGCAATCAGGAATCTTTATCTACCTACCTCTGTTACATCAATTCTGTCCTGCTGACAATAATTGATTTACTTTTGCAAATGGGAGGCCTGGTAAGACTAGCTGCCATGATTGCTGTTCAGCTGTAAGTTGTGGACAAATCCCAGGTTCTCTTGCTGACCTGAAATGTCCAGGTGAAGTTAACAAAAATCTGTGTGCTTAATACAGTAACTTTTCCCCATTCATTGCAAGTGTTGGGTCTCTTCTTTTAGGACTTATCTGAGCCTCACACTGCCCTAAAGATAAACTATATCAAAATTATTTGAAATTACATGATCCTGATATATTTCACCAGATATACATGGGGCATGTCAAAAACAGATCAATATAAACCTACCTAGTTGAAGTGTCCAACAGATGTTTCTGATGATAAGGAATTAGACATTATAAAATTTGTGGGATTTGGCAGTAGTGAGTATTTTAATGTGTGCCACGCTGGGAAAACCACTACTCAATATGACATATTTGTTTTGTTGAAGTCCTTGTAAAAATACAGAATTACTACTGTGCAGTAAAAATTCTATGAAATATCTGGAAAAAACCATGGCCGAATACTTTCAGTGAGCCAACGACTCCTATGACATTTGTGCACAAGCAAGCCCCAAAGCTAAAAAAAGTTGTGAAAATAATGAGAATTTCTGCTTTATTTTTCCTACATCTCCTTTGTAACTTAAAGTTATAGTCTAATGCCCAGTATGAAAACCTTCTGTGTGTTTTATATAGTCTTTTGAAGAAACTTTTCTGTCTGTTTCTCTTGGTACCTTAATGTTTTTTCTTCAACAGAGTTCACCTACTTCAGCTATTGCAACCTTTGTCTGGCTAACCTCCAGAGCTGATTTGCCTCCAGTTTCAATGATAGCAAGATTTGCTTTTTTGGGTCACTATTCAGAAAGCTTGGATTTCTGTTTTTCATATCCTAAAGATATTTGTCCTTATTAGTAGTGGTTTATTAATTATGAAGTCAGTGACAACATTCTGACCTTAGCATATTTGCAATATGGTCAGTTCAGTAGATCAATTTGAGGTAGAAACTTCCAAGGATAATGGCTGAACATTATTAAATTGCACTGTCAGGAACTTTTTGCTCCTGAAAAACAGTGCTGTAAAAGTTGTTGTCATAGGATGCTGTGTGTTATTGCCTCCTAGCTAATTCTCATGTCAATTGTCCTCTGGCTAAAACGTGAAGTTTAAATTTTTTAAAACAGTTTTGCTGTCTAATTTCCACACTGAAAGTGCAAGAGACCAACAGAAAGACAAAGATAAAGAACAAAAAGGCTGACACCACCAAGTAAATGAGAAAGATGAGATTGGTGAGGCTCAATCTGTAAACAATGGCACCTAAAAAGCTCACATTGTCTTCACAGCCAAAACAAGTGCAGTTTTGGAGTTGGAAGAGAAGAATTCAGTAGAACAGAGAGAGTATTACTGGTTTTTCTGCTGCTAAGATTAGCTTCCTTTACTGAAAACCATAAATATTTAGTATTTTTCCTTGAAAGTAGCTGTGAGATGTAGTGTGTTTTTTAAATGTCTCAAAAATAGTGGCAATGCTTCCAGTGTGTGCACAGATAGATCACGTGTGGTGTATAGGAGGGTTCACTCTAGGTAAATACAGCTTACTTGGGCAGAGGAGTCTTTCTATTTCATGTGACAAAAAGTGTGATAGACATGCTAATAGGAATACAGCTACAGCATGGAAAAGGAAATGGAGAAATGAAATTTGTAAAGTGCTCCAGTTTCTGTTAGAATTACAGCAAAACCAGGGCTCATTTAATGATGAATTCTAATGTGAGGGGAAGTGGGAAGGCAATGATTAATTTAAAGGAAGGACTGTCCAAGCTCTATTTCAAAATGTAGGTACTCTGTCTGTGACTGTCAAGCATCCCTTTGTATTGCTGATACTTAGTTGTGCACTTCAATATTAGATGTACAGTGAAACTGTATACAATTTTAATAGTTTGCAAAGGAGGGCTGCAAAGGATAATATTTTGTTAGAAGAAGAATTCTAGTGGTGCCTTGGAGTGGCTGCCTAGAAGAGATGCTAGACAGCGTTAAGAGAATAAAGTAAGTATTTATTAAAGACCTTTAACAGACACACCTTAGAGAGTCAAAAGCTTCCAAGAGGAGCTACCCCCAGGATGTGGACAGTGTTAATGAGTTTTTCAGACAGATTTAGGTTTGGTCTATTTGCATGTCAGAGGTCAAGTGTCCAGTTGCATCTTCAGGTAACGAAGTCTCATACCCCCAGTTTGCTCCCTCCCAATTCACTCTTGTTTGCACTTTTCAGGGCCTGAGGCAGTGATGGTGACCTTGGTTCTCAGACCTGGAAGGATTGTTCTGTCTGAGAAAACGGTGAGGAGAGCTCACTAACATTTGGTATGGAGTTTGGAGTTACACACTAATGCAGCACAGGATCTGAGAAATATAAAAGCTAAAATCCTAAAGCATCACTAGTCCATCACTTTTTCATGATTTACTGTAAAAAGACAGTATGTAATGATAAACTATACTGAATCATTCATGTTTCTCATAAGTTGGATCAGAGCAGCTCTCAGGAAAATTAATTTCTTGTTGCAACTGTACACTTCTACATTTACCCTCTTCTGCTGAAGGCTGAAGGGTAGTAACTTTAATATCCCTCCTTGTGTGCCATTTATGCACTTACATTTGAATCCAATCCAGAGCTACAGTCCAGTTACCCATGAAATAGCAGTGGGGAAAACAAAAATCTTTGTACTTTTCTTCCTTCTTAACAGCATAATTCATACTCGAATCTCAGGGTCTGTTTGCCAGAAGTAATTTGTATTAACATCATACATTTGTGAAACTTCTAGTTGGTTGCAGCTTTGTAATGACTTTCAGTTTATTTTTTGCTATAATATTGCAGCTTTCTTCCCAGTGTGATAGAATTAGGATTAGATTTTGGGGCAGGGTCCCTCACTGAGGTAAGATTCTTTACATATTCCATCCATTTTATGTGATGTAAAACTAAATTAGGGCCAAGAATAGCAGGAAATTTTTCTATGTATGGGCATTCCTCTGTGTAGCAATGGTAGAGTATATAATATGAGAAGAAGAGAATTTGCCGTTTTAATTCCTATATAAAGAAACCCCCAATATGAATGGTCTGCCCAGGTATCCAAAGAATAATTTGTAAAAATTCTGAAGGTGGAGCTTAAGAAGCAAATCCTCCCTGATAATGTTCTATGGGAGTATTTCTCTGAAACAGTTTCTAAGGATGTTTCCCTCAGGTCTCATGAAATGGCTTGATGGATACCATATGGCAGAAATTCCTCATTTCCCGGCAATGCTTTTTGCTACAGGTAGCCTGCATTTACTGAAGCACTCAGTTAGGCCCTGAATGAATAGATGAAAGGAATGCAGTGCTTCAAGGCTGGAACAATTTTGTTCCTTGAAATATCGCGTTAAGATCATCAAATACATTACCTTTTTAAATGATATCAACACTGACATCTGGGAAAATCTGTGTGGAGTTACACTGACATTGAGGCCCTCAAGATTTGAGCCCCTCAAGACCTGAATCAAACTTTGCAATTATTTTCAAGTTAATCACTAGCTATAGCTAGACACCTATGACTAAGCAATTCCATTGTGAACATTGTATGCTTGGCTTATCCTTTGTTTTAAGTAAAAGGGAAGGCAATCCCAAGATGAATGGATTATCTGGATGAAAGCCACCAGGAGTGAAGTCAGCAGAACTGAGCTGACCAAGGTAATTCAGACATTGGGAGATCACGTCCAGCAAGACACAGACCACCCAAAAGAGACTCAAATGGAGGGAAGACCTGCTCAAGTGGACTAATTAGCATGAGAAATCAGAGTTGTAACAAGTAGGGGTTTGAGTACTAACCAGTGAAATAGTTCTGTAGTCTGTAACCAGAGAATACTCATGACATTGTTAAAATGTAAAAGTAGTGTAAAACTTTGGTGATCAGGGACCCAGACTTTTGTGGGTTACCACCCAGCCTCCTACTTTGCCCATGGCAGAATAAAAATTACAAATACCCCTCGCTGCAATGTGAAGTGGCACTTTGCACTGGGTAACGAGCTTGCGTTTGGGACAACATTACTGAAAGGATATAATAATCAGATAACTTGCTTGGAGTGCTAAACAATGTAATTTCTTTGTTTTTTTGCAAGGCATTCCACTGGAATCTTTCTAAAAAGGCTTTGGGTGGATTGTATTTTTGACATCATAAAATACAGGGTGCCGAGCATTGCTCTAAAACTTGTGACAATGATGAATCCAGCCTATTTCTATAATTAGAAGCTGAGCCTTTACTGTGCAAGTTTTTGATGTAAATGACTCATATAATCTGTGAAGCTACTGCAGAACTGGCAAACAAGGAATTTTAAAACATGTCATTGAAAAAAGCAAAAGTGACTTGATGCTTGCCTCGTCATATATAAACATAATTTTCCAAAAAGGTTTTTGAACAAATTTGCGCACAGTTCAAATAAGTACAACATGCCATGACTAATATCTATCCAAGTGTGTCCACAGATGTGCTTTACAGATGTGATGAAAAAGACTATGGACAAAATTTGACCAGGCTCACACACAGTAAAATGGAGGGAAGCATAAGGAAAAAAAAAGTCTTAACATTTTTGCAATTATTCTCCTCATAAGGTCCAATTAATTGTTTTACTAACTTGATGTGAAAATAATGATTCAGATCTGTGAGCTGCCATGTGAGGGGTGGGAAAACATGCATTTTTACCCTACTGTCTGATTATCTACTGTGGAGATATTCATCCAAACCTCTTTTTAAATCTTTCTGGCTGCCAAATATGATGGTATGCAAATTATTCCATAATTTGTGAATTTTGTCCAAATGGAGTTGAAAAAACTATTTTATTTCCAAAAAGGGGCCTATGAACATGCTAGGAACATTTGCAGTAGAAATGGTCAAGTCTGTGTTGGGGGAGGGAGGAGAAATGCCTAACTACAACTCAAAACTTCTAATATGTAGAGAATTTATTGTAGATTTTTGCAACATTAATAGTGATAGGGAATCGTTTTGACCAGCCTTCCTGTAATCCAGTGGTAAATCTTATAGTATTTCTTCCAGAGAATTTCTTCTACCTTGAAGTAGAGTATATTTTACGTAAGACAGCTTTTTTCCTCTGACTTTCTTTCCTCTAGGAAAAACATGGGCAGAATACCTTTTGTGTTAATAGTTTTTATACTTGACAACAGTGTATTCTAGTGTACCCTAACGTATTTCCTTCTTGAGGAAAGTATCTAGGTGCTCCATAACCAATAAAACATCAAATAAATAGCACATTTGAAATACCTGCAATGGGTTTTAGGTTTAACCTAGTTGAAGATACTGTCAGAAGTGCCAGGTGACTCTAGATGAAGTGCTATACTCCCTGACAGATGAGTACCTAATGCAAAATTGGGTCCAGTTACTTTTTCCTTGTATGCCTTTACACTGCCCACTGCTTCCAGGTAAAACTAGTTTATTTTAATCAAATTGCAAAATGAGGAGTATAAGTAGACAAATTATCTCCAATGCTGGTAAATCCTTTGTGTGTTCCCAAAGGTGTTCAGTGTGACACTGAGTTTGATGATATATTTGCTCCGAGTGATGTGGAGAAGTTTCTGTTTCTAAAACATTTTTAAAAATAGACATGAAGTATAATGTTTATATTTACCTATGTTTTGAGTAGTGGCCTTGGCTTTCCAAAATAGCCTCTGTGTGTGTGCATACCTATCACAATATACTTTGTTTTTTCCAGTCTTCAGGCACACTATAATTAGAGTGGTTCAACAGTAAATCACATAAACACCCTTTTTAAGTAATATATATGTCTGAAAACATTTATAAAGATCTGAGGCCACACAAAAATTCAGAGCCTAATGAACTTGAAGTCAGGGGAAAGTATTAGACTGTGCATTACAGAATGTTGTTATAAAGGCGTTATTGCCATAATGTACCAGGAATTTGTAATCTAATGTTTTGAAATTTTAGTGCTGTGGGATTCTTGGGCTAAATTTTGTGACTGTGCTAGAAAAATGTAATTGTAAATTGTAAGTGCTCTTCTATTTTGAAAAGAGAAAGTAAACATTTCTGTTGCCCTCAGTTTTCCAGTCTGTGTAAACCAGTGATGGATATGAGGTTCAAATCAAGGCTCTTCATGTTTTTATTCTTAACTTATAATTTGAAAAAAATTGTTCTAATATGTGTTCTAATATGCACAGTTTGAAATCTATTTAAATCAGAGCTTCTTATATTAGGTCTACAAGTGATACACTGTCAAACCAAAAATTCCAATTTATAATATGGCCTCGAATCATGAGCACCAATGGCACAAGTCTGCTAAGATGTTTTTTGGTAATTTCACATCTGTGGAGGCTGACCTAAATCTCAGTCCCTGGTACTTTCAGTCACACAGTGCCCAGCACAACTGCATGTCTTTCTTGCTGGGTTTCTCCCTATCAAATTCCTGATGTTTTTGCCTGATAAGCTCTGCAGTGCACTGGTAGCTTTAGGCAAAGGGGAATAATGTACATGCTTCCCGCAGAAAGGTGTCATACTGCCAGGTGTGTTTGGGGCTCTGGGTGTTGATACTAGTCATTAGGTATGTTAGGCTGAAATCCAGCCTCAGTGCAAGAGATTGGGCAGGTCTCTGTGTGTCTTATTTCACTCACATTGAGACTAGTGGTGCCAGGGTGTGGTAAACACTCTGGCTGGGAGACAGGTGTCTATCAAAACCCCCTGTTGCTCTGATCCTCAGCTGGGCAGGGGAGAGAAAATACAGCAAAGGCTCATGTGTGCACATAAGGACAGAAAGAGGTCACTCACCAATGACCTTCACAGTCATAAAAAACTTCTTTGGTAAATTAGTTTAACTTATTACAACTCAAATTGGAGTATAATAATGAGAAATAAAATCTTAAAAACATCTTTCAGCCATCTCTCCCTCTTTGCTGATCTTAACTTCACCCCAGATTCAGTCCCTCCTCCCCTCCAGTGGCACAGTGGGGTGGGCTGTGGTTATTTCATCACACTTTCTTTCTGCAGATCCTTCCTCCACAGAGGGAGGACTTCTCACAATCTTCCGCAGTGCATGGTCCCTCCCACAGGAGACAGAACTCCATGAACTTGTCCAATATGAGTCCCTCCCACGGGATGCAATTATTCATGCACCACTCCTGTATGAGTCCCTCCCACACACTGCAGTCCTTCGGGAGCAGTCTGCTGCAGTGTGGTTCCATGCCACAGGGTGCAATCCCTCAGGAATGTGCTGCTCCAACCTGGGACCCCCACAGGGTCACAAATCCTGCCAGGGGCCCGCTCCAGCACAGGCTTCCCATGGGATCCCATGCTCCTTCAGGCACCCTCACCTCCTGCAGCATGGGGTTCTCCATGGGCTGCAGGGGCTCAGCTGCCTCGCCATGGGCTGCACCTTGGGCTACAAGGGAATCTACTTCAGAACCTTGAGCATCTCCTCCACTGTCTTCTTCACTGGCTTTGGTGCCTGCGTGCCTCTTCCCTTCATATATTCTCACTCCCCTTTGGCTACAATTTGCTTCTGTGCAATAACTTCCTTCCCTTCTTAAATCTGTTGTCTTGTAGGCACTACCACTATTGTTGATGGGTTGAGCCTTGGCCAGTGGAAAGTCTGTCTAAGAGCCAGGTGGCATTGGAATCATTAGATGAAGTATTCCATGGTTTTCCTGGGCCTTATATGAGTCCAAATCTGGCTAGCTCAGACTCTACCCCACATCGACCCGCACAGACGAAAGTAAAAGACGAGAGGCGCTCTTCTCCACGTGGGTACAAGTACCTTGTTTATTGGCTTGGTGGCAAGATACTCTGGTGAGGACAACAACCCAGGCAGAAAAAGAGAACGTGGGACTCTCACACAGGAGAGCCTAGGGGATATATATATCCCCCTATATCCTAGGGGATGGGGGCGGGAGAGAGAGGACCGCAGCCAATAGGATGCCCTTGGGGAGGGGTGAGGGGAGAGGTACCCATAGGACAGACCACCAGGTGTGTATAACAGGGGGGTGAGTGAGGGGGAAACCATGTGATAAGGGAGGGAAAGAACCCATCCACGTGACCTAACGTACTCAGTAACGAATTCCCATCGCCCAGTGCAAACAACAACTAAATAAACTATTTAGTGCAATACAACAATTAGGCACTTGGGAAACTTCTGGGAGCTCCTTACAGAAGCTACTCCTGTACCTCTCTGCTGCCAAAACCCTGCCATGCAAACTGAACACACAGTAACAGTTGTCACAGTGTGCAATTCTCACCTGCGCCTCAGGAGTAAATATTGGTTTTGCTATTGACTGCCGAGTTACCCTTGGATTGGGCCATAAATAGAACACAAATCAGCCTAACATTTTCCTTGAGATGTATTCTGTGTTTGTGCATGTATAAAAGTATGCATGTATTTTGCACCTTGAAATAAAACATATGGTTCCCATTAACTTAAAGTATCCTTCTTTTATTGAGAAACTTCCAAAACTTGTACACAATTTATTTCTTTTTTTATGCTTTCTTTTTACACATGCTGTAAGAGTAGAAGATTGTAGATTTTCTAAGCTGTTGCTCTCTATCACTTGAGTTGGTAGCTCCAAATGTCCATCTAAATGTTTGGATTTCTGTCTAGACTTCTGAAAATCACTTGGAAATGTCATGAACTTGGCTCACACCATGACACCTAAGAACTACTTAGTTAAAGTGAATGAGGGAGCTGAAGTTACTCCCACCCCAATACCACGGGGAATGCTGCAGAGTAGAATCCAGTCATTGCTAACAGTTTATTTGTTTGTGCCTCTTTTATGTTTTACTTTCTGGTCATATTTCTTTGCTGGTGTGTGCTATGATTTTAATTTGATTTTGTTGTGGCCACTTAAGGTAGTATTTTCACTACACTGGGAGGTTATAATTGAAATATCATCAGGAGCAAAAATTTAGGTTTAGTCATTGTGGGAATCACTGATCGCGTGATAATTCTCCGGTTAGTCATTTCCTAGTCCATAAAACTTTAAAATTATTCTAGATTTTGTGCAATGAGGACTGCCATTCTGCTGCTCCTGTGTCTCTGGATATATCCAAAGAGAATGGATTATCCCCGATAGGTCTGTTCTTTAGCATAGCCTACCAGATAATGTGCCATATAAATTATTAACTGCTCATATAAATGGATGCAAATTCTTCCCCATTCCTCTGCATTGAACAATGGGAAAAGGCAGTCAGTGTAAAGTGATCTGTGGAGACTTCACTTGGAAGTAAATTCATCTATTCCACTGTCTAAAATTGGGAAGTTTCTAGTATAGTAAACACCCAAAATCCATTGTGATAAAGTAGCTTTTCAAATGTATGATCTTTCCCACATGAGGAAAGGCAATGAAAACACAGTGTAAATTATCACCTGGAGGCACATTTTTCTGGGTGGTGACTGCAGGGAAAATCTAGATAAATAGTCTAGATACATCAGTTTTAGAATACGTAATTGAATGAAACAATCTCATTCTCTGTGTAGATGGCTTCTTACTGTACTCATTCCCCACAGGTTGAGGCAATGAATCTTACAGCTGCCACAGCTCCAAAGAGCTAATGGCAAAATACATTTAAAGAAACGATGACATTTCTTGCCTTCTAATAATGATGTTCCACACACAGCCTCTGGCTCAGAAAGTTAACAAGTTGTAGGTGCCAGAAGAGAGGAGAGTATCAGATAATTTACCCGCTAATACATTTTGTATTCTTAGTTAATATCTCCAATTATTTACATCCACCCGCCCCCCCAAAAAAAAGAAAAAAAGAAAAAAAGAAAAAAAAAAAAAAAAAGAGCAAGGTTTTCAAATCCTATCAAGTTACCCAGCCCCGAAAACACCACAGAAGAGGATACTATGGACAAAGTTCTGCCATCTTTGCTCATTTCTTAAAAGCATCTGAATATTTACAGGTCATGAATCCTCTGTACCCGTTTTTTACTTTCCTGCAAACTTATTGCATCTCACCATAAATATAAATGTAAAATATCACCCTACTTATTCTTTAGTGCTTTACATATGCTTTGGATGAGGATAAGTGAAAACTACAAAAAAGAAGCTGACATTTATATCCAGGAAAAAAATATTAATTGTGGCAAGAATGAAGAATAAATTTCAACACAGCACTGTGGGAATAAAAAGTAGGAAGTGTAAGTATTTTAGGGAGGACAAAAGAAAAGTCACAGAGACAGAATGAGGAGGTAATACTTTAGACTTAGATCAGCAAGTGAGCTAAAAGCTAAAAGCTAAATAAAAAATATTTCCTACAGTGGAGACAGATGTTTGAGTATTTCAGAATATTTTCACTGGACCATAACAAACCCTCAGAGAATAGCATGAATCCTGTCTACAAACAGAGCAAAATATGAGGCTGAAAGAGGACTGGATGCTCAGAGGCACCAGTAATGGTAGCGGATCACCTGAGGAAAATGAGTAAAATACTTTGGTTTCTGTAAACAGTTTTAGAGTCCAGTTGTTGGGAGGTTTTTTGCTGATTTTTTTTTTCTCTTAATAAATTGTGGGCAGAACTTTATTGATGGACAGCGCTGCTCCATCAGGCTGATGATGAGACCTCCCTGTTTAGCATAGATCAATTTTTTACCAGCCATGCAATAATAATTGAAATGAGAAATATTTCCCTAAGATGAATGGCCTTGTAGGTGGGCTGGTGACCTGAGCCACAGGCAGTGCCCATTTGCCTTAACAGATCATTACACTCAGTTATGCCCTGTGCTTCAGTTATCACTCTTATTAGAAGCAGAGTATGGAAACAAAGATCCACTGGGGCCATCCATTGTTAGTGGCCACAGGCTGAGCTTATTGACAATGTAAAAATACACCTACATTAGAATAACTGATGTCCTTATGGAGACAGAATGTATTTTCACTGCCAATTCAGTATTCTTCTGTGGATTTTATGATGCAAGCATGAGTCACTTCACAATGTTTGAACTGTCTCTCAGTGTATTATTGAAAAAATATATTTTGGCATATATCTCTCACTATAGTGGTACATTTTTTAAAAGAATTCAAGCTTTTAAAACATCTGGTTTTTTACTAGCTCTTATGCAGTATTTGTCCTACTTGCTCTACACACATTTTTTTTTTACAGAAACCTTTAATTTTATCTCTACTTCAATTTTCATAGCAGGGGAAGAGACAGATGAAATCTAGTAAATTGAAGAATTGTTTTTAACTCTTTATATTATCACATACAATAATAATTCAGTGATTCATTATGTCTCTAGTGCAAATAGTTATACAGTCAAAAACTTTAACTGAATTTTTATTTTGATATATTAGAAATGGCCCTGTACCAAAATCCCAGAAAAGAACTGGATATACATACAGGAAAACTGAACAAGAGCTATATTTAAAGTCCAAATATTACCTATTTTATAGCTCAAACCACGATTGTGATCTGAAGCACATTTCCTTTGGAATTTTTAGAACTAAAATTATTGTATAGGTCTCATCCTTTACAACAGTAGCAGCAAAATGCTTTGGAAATTAAACAACATGTTGGAAATTAAAAATGTCAACACTTTGAATCTGTTTTTCTGAGGTTATTTTACATTTGCATTGTGCCAGTTACTTTGACATTTTCACTATAATCTGAGCAGCAGGCATTTATCTTGTTGATCCTTTGATTGGTTGTGGTGAATATTTTTAAAGACATTAGTACTTTCAGACAGAGGATGCAAAAGAAACTGCTGTCCTACCAGAGCTGTCATATGATGAACAGTGGCTCTGTAAAGATTAATTAGTTCCATAAGATGTAAAATGTATTGTGGAAACAAAGAGACGATTGTGGCTGTTATTTTTCCTAAGGGAAAACTGAGAATATTCATCTGTGGGTTTTGTTGAGCATATTCATCTGTGTGTTTTATTGCTGCATAGAATCATAGAATGGTTTGGGTTGGAAGGCACCTTCAAGATCATTCTGTATCAACCTGCCTGCTGTGGACATTTTGCACTAGACCAAGTTGCTCAGAGCTCCATCCAGCCTGTCCTGGACACTTCCAGGGATGGGGCAGCCTCATCTTCTCTGGACAATGTGTTCCAGTGTCTCACTACCCTCACAGTAAAGAATTGCTTCCTAATATCTAATCTAAATCCATCCTCTTCCAGTTTGGAGTCATTCCCACTTGACCTATCACACCATGCCCTTGTAAAGAGTCTCTCTTCAGTCTCTTGTAGTCCCGCCTCAGCATCTTAATGAAGGGTGCTCTAAGGTATCCCTGGAGGCCTTGCCTCTCCAGAGCTGAACACCTCTGATTCTTTCAGCCTGCCTTTGAGGGCAGAGGTACTCCAGCCCTTGGATAATTTCCATATTCCTGGTCAGACGTGCTCAAACACATCCACGTCCTTCCTCTATTGGGGCCTGCAAAGCTGGGCACAGTAGTCCAGGTTTCATGAGGGTGGAGTAGAGGGGGACAAGACAGCCTTGTGTGTGTGCATTTTTGTGTGTTGACATGCAGGTGTGCAAAAGAGAGGGGAAGTCATGATCAAATGCAGACAATGTGCAAAATAGAAATATTTCACAACCTAACCTTATAGGAGCTGAAAGGCAGTGTTTTATGAGCTTTACTTAGCTTATCTACCAACCTGGCAGATCCAGAAAACTATTTTATATAGAAAATTATTTATTCTTCAGTCTTATTCATAACTTCAATAGAACAAATCTGTTTGATATGCTTTGGCTAAAAATATTACTGGGGGAAATTATCTTTATAACATTAGGGCTTATCTGCTTTAGTTTGCACCCTGTTTTATATTGCCTGTATCTTTCTTTGTGGTAACATCACAGAAATGTTACACAGTTATGATGATTTTCACCTGAGGGATAGGTGACAGAAAGCTAATGTTCTTGTAGCAAAAATATGAGGAGAAAAAAACTCAGATACAGATGCAATATCTGTAGAGGTGTTTCTAAATTGACACCATCTAGAGGTTTATATGGTGGCTTTGTTATTTTTTGAGGATAGGTAATTACAAAGAACTAGACAGTACATATACAGAGAAACTGTCTAGGATTTAAAAGTGCAATGGACAGATCTCAAAGACCAAAATGCCATCCAGTGTCCTTTTATTAAGAAATATAAAAAGGACATAGTTTCTGATAAACAATTTTTAGACATAAAAGAGGTTGTATTCAGCAAAGATTTGGAAGCAACCTCTGGAATATCACATTTTAAAGGAAGAGAAAAATGGAAGCTAGAAGCATGGTGTCATCGTTTGAGCCTAGCTCAATGCCAGTGCCCCCACGAGAATACCTCTTTCCCTGGTATCTACTGTGAGATGTGATCAGAGACAGAGCAGAGCAGGCTCCAACTTAAGGTTGAAAGGAAAAAAAAACTTCATTAACCTAAAACTACAAAGAAAAACACACAGAACACACAGAACACAGGATGAAAACCTTCCAAATTTCTTCCTCCTCCCCCCACCAAATTTCCAATTCCATTACCACCCTTTAGATAATCAATTCTCAATTCCTGGAGGAGAGGAGTCCCTCTTGCACCACTTCCCCAGGAAACAGTCGAAACTTCTCGTGTTTCCGTGTCACATGTGGCACCGCCCGGAGAACATTTTGCCATCGTGACCTCTTCCTTCCATGTCCAGTGCTCTCACCACTGCACATGGATCAGAGCTGCTTCTAGGGTTTTTCCCTTTAAGGATACTTTGTCCAGTTCCAAAAAGAGCACAGTCCCTCTCCTTTGGGACACCTGTCCCCCCCAAATTTCACCCCCTGGGGCCGAGGGGTCTCTTGAACAGAGATCATCTTCCTCTTCCTCTTCTTCGAAGACGGAGGGCACCACCACCACCCTCCTCATCCGTCGTCTCTGTTCACACTCCTCCACATCACCGCACTCTCCTGGCTCTGAGCCATCGCCTCCCCCTGGAATGCAGTCTCTGTGTCACAGGAACTCAAGGGTTCTGCCGTGGTCATCCAAGAAAAGACCAGCCAAAGCCACTCCATCATCTCCTCCCACCTAGGATTCTTCTCAACTCCTCTCACCACTCCATCATCTCCTCCCACCTAGGATTCTTCTCAACTCCTCTCAATCTCATCAACTTCAGGAGGAATCAGCATTTGCAAGGTTTCCATCATCCCAAGAAGGGTTAAAAGTCCCAGGCTCTGCCGGTTTGCTTCATGAACTCCCAGGCCTGGCTGCCCTGCTGGGCACCCCCCCTTCTCCTTCACGCTGGCCGCGCTATCACCGGCACCGGCTCTGGCTCTGTCTCCCTCTCTCCAGGGGTGGGGAATGGGGGATGGCTGCCCGAAGCCCTTGCAATGTTCTCCTCCACCCTTTGGCCCAAACCTGGCCTACCTCCCTCCGGCCGCATGGCTCCCCTCCCCCACTGCCCAGCTCGGAGCTGGCAGGGAGGGTTTGAGGGTCTGCTCAGTTCCAAACCGGAAACCAAAAGGAAATTCCCCTGGGAGTTCACAGCTTTTAACCCCCTGTGTTCTCAGAGGTGTATCCATGCCCTCAGTGGACAAACCAGGTGCCAATATTAAAATCTGAACACCGATTGGCTTGACCACACCATCACAAAAAACTTCATTTCCTCTCCAACCATGACACATGGCAGAATCAAAAATATATTCCACAGAATTAATCTGCCTTAATCAGGGATACTGTTGTAGTTTGCAAGAATAATTCTCATTGTTAAAGTGTGTTCATGTCTAGATTTGCCTCTGTCTGAAGCTCAAAATATTATTTGAGGTCCAGACTGATTTCTGATGATTTTTTTTTTTTTTGCTTTTCTCTTGGTTTTAAATTTCTTTGAAATTCAATGGATTTTCAGGTGTGACTTGTCCCATGTTGAGTCCTCTTAATACTCCTTTTGAGAGCTGAGAAGCAGCTCTACCTGGTTACTCTATAGGAGACAAAATCAGTAAATGATCTTTGTAATCATGGCAGATCTTGAGAACTATAACTAGCAGTAGTAAGCAGTAGCTAATTATTCTGGGCTTCTTAGAGATTGTAAGGAAAAATGGCTGAGAAATTGAGAAAATATCTTAAAGTGTATGTGATATTCCTTATAAGAAATTACAAAGGTTTAACAATTCCAACTGTTAATATTAGGATTTATTAATATTGATTAATGTGCATTTATTCTTATTTTATTTATTAAAAATAGCAATTTACACAATTATTTATCTACTAACTATTTATTTTTAGTATATTTATCAATAACACTAGATATTTATTAGTATTTACTTTACATATTTATTTATATTTTTAAATTTTCTTGTGGCTAATTTATTCCCACAATAAATTGCAAAGAAATCAAAGGCATAGCCACTTTGGAGAAGGGTAGAGGACTGAAAAAGAAGGGCAGTGAGACTTTGGGGTTTTGTTTTACATGAAAGCATTTACTTTTGGAAAACAAATTTAAAAACACTTTTTTTCTTGTATTTGGTGTGGGAAGCAGTGAAGTGCCTCTTACTTTAAATATATTGTTTTATTAATAGATTGGAAATACTGTTCAGAAGGAAGGCTGGCACTTTTCAGGTGGCTTTGAATATACAGTGAACAAACACTTGGACAGTGTTTGAATACTGCAGTGATTGACAGCCTCTTGTAAAACCTCTCAAAGGAGAAGGACACTTGAAGAGAAATTTCTTCTTCTGATATAGCTAATCTCACACGTCATCTGATGGCAGCAACTTGTTCTGACCGAAAAATCTTTGAATGCAATTTAAACTTCAGTGTGCCCTGAAACCTCAATTAACCAAAAGAAGTATACAGCAGTAGGCTGTTGTGAAAGTTACAAAAATTTCAGATAACCCTTTTGAAGCAAATATTTATTTTCCAGCCCTTACCTATTTCTTTGCTCATATAACAGTTGTGCACACTGGTTACCCACCAGCCTATTTCAGAGTACCCAAGAGCTCCTTTTGAGCTACTGAGCCCTTTCCATTCCCGTTTTTAGCACTGGTAAAGCTTTGCCATTGCAGTAAAGTTTTAAAGTTTTCTTCTAATTGTAACACCTAAAATGAGCTGACGGCTGATCTTAGAACAGAATGACAGAGGCTATGCCAGTAACAAATACCTGATTTTGTGCTGCTGGTAGGGAAGCTGCACAATGTATTGGTGGAAGACAAAAGAACAAAATCCGTAATGAAAATGCCTGATACATTTGGAAGAATGTATCAGACAAGTGTCCTAATGCTGTTTTCTCCCCTTCACATTGTTGCAGCAGTCACTGCCCACTTTGCCTCCGCTGTGTTGAGCAATGCTCTCTTCTTCATCCATAGTCAGTCTGCACCTGAGAGAAATTATTTTTTTTTGCATGGCCAAGCTGGGTAAAGTCTTATTCTTTGGTGTCAGGGTAGAAGCCCCAATACAAAGCAGCCTGTGAGCAATACCTGGGAATGAACTGGCTTATTTTAGGACAGTATAAGTATTTTATTTTGTTTTAAAAGTGGATGGTAAAAAAGCATAACTTAATCCAGACTTAGTCCAGAATAAATCTTGAATAGTTTAGTATAAAATACCTTTGAAGGAAGGATGAAGATTAATTTAGGGGTTTAGTGCTTCTTTGCTAATTTTCAATTTTTCTGTGTTTTTGTTGTCAATGGCACACATATAAAAAAAGGCTTGAAATTCTGTACCTCATGGTATAGAAATATCTAAACACATATCTAAATGACTCTGCAAAGTGCATGTAGTTAAAGTAAAATAGTTTTTAACTGGCAGTGTTTGTTTTTGGTACAAATGCTTTCTCTTTCTTTCATTGATGAGCAGCATTTTGTTGCTGACACTGGGGGAATTTTCATCCCTGGTAAAGCACTTCTGTTGTGTAAAATAGCCATGAGATGAGACTGAAGTGTTAACCTGACCTGGTTATAAGCTTCACAGCTGAGAAAGTATGCACAGAACAGGTGCAAAGCCTTTGACAAAGATCCAGGTAGAGAGCTGGATCTTAGAGGGAAAAGAGTTTTGCTTATGCAATGAAGTCTGTTTGTTTCACAAGTAGAAGTCTTTCTTCTAGTCTCCTGTCCTGGATGCATCTTGCGGCCTCAGGAATAAATCCCTCGTACTGGGTGGCTGCTCCTGCTGTTATTCAGTTTTAGTTTTCATTGATATTTTTTAAGCTTAAGCCCCATGGGTTTTTTGTTTGGTTGCTTGGTTTTTTAAGCTTAAAGCAGCTTTTAGTGTGGTAGATTTCACTAAGCTTAAAAATAGGCAAGACCTGTGCTCATTAATAGTGAAAGGATAATGATAAAAATGGTGTTTTATTAATTAAAAACATTGATTAATTAATAATTAATGCTATGAAAGTTAGCTTGTTTCTGTTTAGCTAGTAATTAGAAAATGCCATAAGCAGCATAAAATGATATCTTTCCAGGGTTTTGGTCAGAAGAGCCACAGAAATCCAAGGGATTATTGATCACCTCCCAACAGCAAAAAAACCCCTTAAATTTAGCAACGTTGGCAAGCCCAGCACCTTTCCCACGTGGGATCTCTACAGCTGACAGGGAATAGGTACATTCAGCTGCCACTAGAGGAGATGAGGGAAGAGGGGCCAGCTCCAAGATGTGGAGAAACAGTGGCCAGCCTAAAGAATGGGCAACTTCTGGACCAGTGGTCCCCAAATACTAATCCTCTTTCCACTGCTGCAAAGACAGAGTCCCTCTAAACACACCATCGCTGCAAGAAGGGGAGTCTTCCCGGTGATTCATTTTGGGGTTCACATTCAGTTTTGGCTTTTAGCAGTATGCAGCCAGAGTAACTCCAATGACATCAATCTGGATTGTATAGCTTGACACACAATTTTGAAATTGGGCTCTGTCATTTTCATTTGAGGAAGTGTTAGTAAGGCCAAGAAATTACTGATGAACTTGGCTAATCTTCAAGTGTCTTTCTGAGGCTACCACTCCTCTGATCCCTCAAAAATACAATAAAGGAAGATATGAACTCTAAAATGGCAAGAATGATAGCACTTGCAAATTTCAATGAAAACTCAGCTATAAGACAAAAAAGGCTACAGTGAATAGTGGATTTATTTGTATTACATATAATTTGTAATCTCTGCAGAGTTGCTCTGAAGTCAGAGGCCAGTCATGGAAGTTAACATTATATATTTTTGTGTGTGTGTGTGTGTGTGTGTGTGTGTGTGTGTGTGTGTGTGTATGCTTATGTATATATTACATGTTAATGATTTGTGTTTGCTGTCAAATCAAAATGACACTTGGAGACAATAAAAGAAATTAACAAGTGGATATATTTGTAGGATGTTCACATTTGTATAAAACTAAACCAAAACCTGTGAGTGTAGCCCCAGGCCTCTTATGACTTGCCTTCAATCTTATTGTCACACATATGTGATTACCTTGCAATTTTTGATTAAATCTCTTAGGAGCTGGAACTGGATGATGCTTCAGGACTCTTACAATGAAAAACAATCTCTGATTTTTCTCTGGAGAGCAATGACATGACATAAGAACACAGTGTAATTTAAAAGAAAAGAGTACTCAAGTTTCTCATCCAGAGCTCAGTAACTGCTTGCATTAAACAAAGTATCAGCATTCAAAATTTCCATGAGTTGAATCCTAATTCAAATTGAATTCCAACTGAACCCTAACTTTCAAAACACTGTCTTGTTTGAGCAAGTTGCAGCAAAGTACTTTTAGCAGTTGTCAGGATTGCTTTTTTTTAACCATATTTTTAATTCCTTGGGTAGATGAAGAATATTTATGAAACAGCATTGACTTACACCAGTTGCCAATAATTTGTCAATATTTAACATTTCAAAGGATGATATGATAACTTAGTAGAAGGGTAGCTGGGGTAGCTAAGATATCATTGTGCTGGTGAGTATTGGACATTTTATTTCCTTAAAATTCTTGTTTTCCCATCCTGGAATTATGAGTCATTACTGTGGTGGTGCTGTCTCCAATGTATAATTTAAAGCATCTTCACTTGCAAACATTCCAACTTAGTATCTGACAACACAGCAGTCATATATCTGCTAAAACTTCAATTACATGCCCATTAACTTTAAGGCTATTTTTTTTCCCTGAGATTTCTTACATCATAACTCCTGAACTCCTGAAGAATTGCTGTGAAGAAAGCAGGAAGTTTGATTTCCGTATTTCACCAACGTAATCACAGAAATTTAAACATCAATTAAGTAACATGAGAATAAACAATTCTTCTAACTAAAGAAGAAATCATTACTGACTTATGACTTCTGTGACTTTTATTAATACGTGCCTAATTCAGACTGAGAAATAGGAAAATCCCTCTTCATTCTTTGAAAGAGACATGGAAATGAAAAGAAATTAATAAACAGATAAATCTGGATAGGTTTGTTCTATCATGTGTAATGAAGATTATACAACAAAGAGCAGCAGTAAAAGCTCTACCACTAGGTTTTCTGTCACTGCAATGATTGTGGATATATTTACACTCATTCACAAATGAGATATTCCCTTTTTGATAGCAAGTCCAGTAAACTAAGACTTTAAAATCTGATTCTGTAATATAGAGGTTTTACTGAAGTTTATCTGGAAAACACAAATTTATCTTGATGGCCTTACAGGCTAATCTGCTGACATCATCCAATCAGTGTGATTAGAAGAAAAAAATATGTGTCTTTCTTTTTTGTTTAAAAGAGATGCCCAGTTATTACCTACAGCCTAAAACATGAATGATTCTTCTGTGAATTTTTTGAGTCTCTTTTCAGGAAAATGCTGAACATCACCCTTTTTTAAGACAAATGGTCCTGAGGCTTATCTTGCTGAATCTTTTTTTTTTAATATTCTGCTAGGGAACTGGTACCAAATGTCTACATTTAGGCCTTGAGACCCTGATGGGAGAATGAGTTAAACCAAATCTACTTTTTTTTCTATTATAGGTACTGCTTTTTTTTAAAGTAGCTGTAAGTTTAGGACTGACAAAAAGTGTTGTCTTGATTTTGCTAGTAATTCACCATCTGTCAGCATCAGCAAAGACCAAAGGTATGGAATGGGAGGTCAGTGGAGCCAGCCATCCTAGATCATACTGTTGAGTCAGTATCCCTGGTATCTCAATTTGAGGTGACATGTTTTTCAATAAATCTATCTGTTATATATCCACAGAGCTAGAAAAACAATTGTAATAACACATATCTCATTCACAAGTACTGCAACTGCTCCTGGCAGAGCAGTCCATTACTCTACATGTCAAGTATAAGTCCTGGCTGTGCCATGAACTGCCTTGTCTCCACTGATTCCCATCTGGGTGTAAGGAGAGCCAGATCTACGTTGCATGAGAAACCTCAGAGGAGAGACATTACTGAAAAAGGAATGCTCATCCAAAGTATTTTTGTGCTGTAGCAACTTGTGGCTTAAAATCAAGATGAAGTTCAAGCTGATTAACTTGACAGCTCTCCTGTTTCTAAATGATCCCATATAACTGCTGTAAAGTTCTCACAGTTTGCTGCTGAACAACCAACAAGCTTTCTTTTTGAGCCCTTATTTCAAGTAGGTGGAAAAACACAACAAGGCAGCCTTGTGATTGCAAAAGCCTTTCTTTCTTTCTTTTGTAAACAAGTCACAAAGAGCCTCCTACTACAATTACAAAGGGAAATATATAAATGGGGATTTTTAGATGCAGGAAAGGTCTCCTGTTGTTCCTGAATACTTATCTTACAGCTCAGAGATGGGTAACAACTGGTTCTGCCGCCATCTATGCTACCTCTCTAAGGAAATTCATTTTTGTCCATCCAGTTTGTAGGTAGATGGCAGCTTAATTGAAGTCTCCTTTCAACCCCAGGAATCTGAGCTGCGGACTAAGTAGCAGGAATGTGTGCATGAAAACCGCCTGCTTTCCTGCCCTTACCCCTCTGCTTCTATTGCTGGGAATTCTGGGTGTTCCCGCTGAGCCACCACTCAGGTTTCTCATACCTCCCATTCATCCACAATGAGACCTATTGAGAAACTGACAGCCATCCTTGGAAGAAGAATAATGAAGCCAATCTTCAGCACAATATGTGAGATTCATGGAACACCTGGTGCTTTTGGATGGCGGGTGGTGCAGCTGCTGAAGGTGCCTCAGCGCTCTCTCCAGATGTGCTGCCAGGTTCAAAGCTCAGGTACAAAAATAAAGATGGGGGAAGAACAAGCTTTTGTGACAAGCAAGTTCATTTATGCAGGGCTTGGAAAAACCCTGTTAAGAAGCAGCATAATTAGAAAGTGCCTGTGAAATAAAAGAACTGCAAGACAAGAATATGCACTGACTGAGGAAGGCTCTGTGAGATATCTTGGCCATGAAATAAAAGGCTTAACTCATGTGGGGATAGGAAGTTCCACCTGGGGCTATCAGACTTTCCTGGGAAGAAGTAAAGAAGTTTGCAGATGTTTTTGGATTATGTGGCAGAAATCCTCCTATTTGCCATGTTTTGTTCTAGTTGCTGTACTGAAGGCATCATGTTGTCCTCATTACATTAGATTCAGCATTGCTCACCCAGCTATTTCAAGGGTGTATAGCTTGGAAAACAACCCCAAGATTTCAATATAGAGATATATTCCACTAGATACTGGCTGGGTTTTTTGTGATTTAAGAATTCTGAGAGTACAATTTTAGATTATTCTTTAATCGCCTGATTCAAAGAGTAAGCTCTAAACAAAAACCAGCTGTATCAACCAAATCACAAGGGCATTCACCATTAGAGTTTGGATGTTGATGCTTTGTAAGGAAAACTTTTCATATGCAGAGAAAGAAAAAAAAAAAAAAAAAGAAAGAACACTACTATTAGAGAAACTCTGATTAGTTAATAAAGGTCCAGTGAGCACCTCACTTCACCAAATGAGAAACTCAGTTCACAGCTTTAAAAGTCAGGGTTCTGCATAAGAACAAACAGCCAAAGGGAGAATCAAGTGGGAAGAAAATGTTCTGAGTCTAGGTGGAAAAAGAGTAGAAAAAGTTGACTACTTCTCTGTCTAGTCATTAGTCAAAAGGGATAGAGAAATCAAATAACATTAGCAGAAGTGTATTGAAAGAGGTGTACATTTGAAGCAAAGCACAAGGCAGACTAAGCCTTGCAAACCTTTAAATCTAAATGTGAGATTCAACATAAAAATGAGGTGAATACTGAAAAGTGCAGAGGTCACCTAAATCATCTTTATTCTGCTCTTGTGTAACCTATTTATATTGATAATAATCAACATTTATAATATATAAGGCAACTCTGGGAAAGGACTGGCCTGAATTAAAAGTGCCTGTCTAACCACTAGTAGCAGTCACCACTGACCCCTGATTGGAGCCCTCAGGCATTATGGAAATACATGTAATAATTACATCAGTATTTTATGGAGCACTAGTAACTAATTACTTTATAACTTTGCAAATCAGGAGGCAACAAATACTCTGATTCTGCGAATGCATACATGTGCTCTACAATGCCAGAGGAGCACAGATATTTTGCCAGTTGAAGCCTCTGTAACATTACAGAGTTTCTTCAAAGGCACAGTTACTGGAGGAGTGACAGGAGTACTTGTGTACTGTTCTCTGTACTGTTAGTGGGACAGCCAGCATGCAGGTAAAAGCTCCCTGACTTTGCTGTTCTTTTGCTACTGATAGGAGAACTCCCCCAGACAATTCACAACTTGTCACTGCATGTCAATGGTCCAATTTAAACAACCATGGAAGAAAAAAAAATAGGTGGTTTCCAGAAACTACAGAAGTAAAGCTGTCTCATAAATTAAATGCTTTGTCAAGATGGTTTTAAGGCAACTTTGAAGCTAAAGGTTCATTCACATCTGAAATCAGAGATTTTACATTTTAAAAACTCAAAACTAATAAGACTGAAATTGTATTTCTGTGCTACAGAAATGCTATTTTTCTTCCTATGATCAAATTTTTCACATTTCAGTGATTAGATAGGGGAGGCTAACTTTCTGTCTACTGTACCACAGAATTATTTGCTAACATAGTATGTAAAAAACTATCAAAAATTAAACTTTCTTTTCTACCCCCTCAAAGAAGATGTAGTCAATCCACTAAGAGGTCGGTATTGCCAGAAATAAAATATTTAAAGATGGGGTTTGCCAAATTCCTTTTAAATTCTATCACTCTTCTGTTGGTTCACACACACTATTTAATGTTTTGAAGTTCATCTAGGAACAGATGAGACATCTGCTGTTAGATGACCAGGCCAATTTATGTTTTTATATGACCATGAATCATACATCAAAACACTGTAATGTCCACTGACACTATTCTTTATCGAAAAATTTTAAGTAAATTATTTCACCAATTTTATTTTGTTGCCCTTATTGTCATTTGATGCTAATTGGGAAAAATAAAAGTTGCAAAGGGTACTCTGATGCATTAAATACCCTTCAAATTCTGCCAAGTGTAAAGAAGGGGTGAGAGGTCACTGGTGTCAGTGTATGCCATTTAAAATACTATTCAGCTTTGCAGTAGACTTGACTAAATAAGTCTTGGGAAGAAACACTTGTTCTGCTGAAATATTTAGACTCAGATTCTGGTTTGTTTTCTTTTTTTTTTTTTAAGAAATGATCTTTTTTTAGAAAACTCCCATTTCAAATTACTTCACTGCTTTTTAATTTATGTGAAATACAGACTTAATGAGTAAGGGGAATTTCTTGTAAGAGATATAGGCTTGGGCTATAAAATTAATTCAAGCAAAGTACAAAGAAATAAAATGTGTATATCTGAATTACTCGCACCATGGGACCCATTAACACTTCTCTACAGAATTGTTTTAGATAGATGGCTAGGAATTCTGTTGACCTATGCACTATTTTGTATTATCTTCAGGAGAGCTATGGCTGGTGTTCTGTCCTCCAGGGCTTTCAAATGAATCAGAAGAACATTCAAAAAATAGGGCAATAAAATTCATAAATTATTTCAAAAGGATCAAGGGGATTAATTGAGAGAATAGAACTTTTTATTCACTTTTTAAGAAGTTGGGAAGAATTTTAGTTTATATATTTCCCTGTCACATCAAGCATAAAATTGAGCAGTATAATATTAAACATCTCAAAATTATCAAGAAACCTTAATAAGAAAACTTATTATGGGGAAATAGTTGAGTTTGGTTCAGTCATTACAGCAATATGGTTGCTGTAATTTTCAAATGTTGATGCTTTTCATGAAATTTGTTATGTTGGGATAGTCCCTCTCTTTGTATCCAGGTTTTTCTGCTTCACAAGGGATCACAAGAGATCCAGAGCATCCATGAACTTACATCATCACTTTTGGGTATTGTATATGTCTCGGATTACTTTCTCATACAAATTCAGTCATGGCATAGTTACTGGCTGAGAATTCATATCCATTCTACCACTGCTTGCACCTCCCACCACACTCAGGGACCCAGTCACATACTAAGACACAGGACATGCTGCACAAATGCTCAGCCTCGGGGTTTTGAGCATTTTTGCATGGTCTCCTGCAGTGGATGACAAAGCTTGAGGGACTTTTTGCAAAGGCATGCAGTGACAAGACAAGGGTGAATGGATTTAAACTGAAAGAGGGTAGACTTAGATTAGATACTAGGAAGAAATTCTTGACTGTGAACATGGTGAGGCATGGAACAAGTTGCCCAGAGAATCTGTGGATGCCCCATCTCTGGAAATGTTCTAGGCCAGGGTGGACAGGTCTCAGAGCAACCTGGTCTAGCGGGAGTTGTCCCTGCCAGTGGCAAGGCAGTTGGAATGCAATAAGTTTTAAGGTCCCTTCAAACTGCAGCCATTCTGTGATTATATGTGATTCTATGATATGCAATGGAAAAAGACTGATTGACTTTCAAATTGCTTAATATGGGCTACAGAAGGAATCTCAAACAACATTCTCTGCAGACGGTCAACGTCTGCAGAACAATTCCCTGTACGTAAAAATTATGATACAGTACATTGTTTTCCATAGTTGTAGACATAGGGATTATGGTTGTAGATATTAAATATGTAAATATCTCTATGTGAAGTTAAGACTTGGATTAAATATTTGATGGAGTAAAGCCTTTGGTATCTTGCATTTTTCAAATGCCAATGTTTGCAGACAACAAGTGGCTGGTTGGACCCTTCTTGCACACCTTCATTATCCTGCAACTGACACAGATCATTTTTGAACGATCCAATGGAATTCTGCATGATTTAGGACAGTTTTAGGACAGTTTTTTTTACTGACTAATACAGGGAGCATCTGAGACATCCAATTTTGTAGAGATATTATGACAGGAAATGTCAATTCAGAAATCTGTATCTAATTTTAAGGTTAGAAAAATGTATCTACAGTAGATTTGTTCATCCTTAACTGCTTCTGTCTTATAGAAACCATATATATATTATAATTTTTATATTTATATATAAAATATTTTTTAATATTTTACATTTATTTCCCTAATTTCAGAAAGGACTGCAATTACAGGATGGAAATATACAAGCCCATTTGTTTGAATTAGCTTTGTCACAGGGAACCTAAAACACTCAGGAATATGCAAAGTGCAAGTGAGCTGATAGCTCCATTATAACTTCAGTCTGTAGGAAACCAGCAGGACCAGCTTTAGCACCTGACATGCCACCACTGACTTGACACTAAACAAATATAATCCCTTTACAAAATGGTTTGTGCTTACTGCAGGCTTGACCCCCCTGCAACGAACTTTCTGACAGTTTGTGCTTAGATTTAATCTGGCATTTATGTCATGCATACACACACACATGGAGTAATGGCAATAATCAAAAGCAGGACTGTAAATTTGGTTCAGTCACATGTTTTTCATGTACTGACTATACCCTTTTTCCTTGCTGTATGACCTGGGAGATACCAAAATCACTTGATTTAATTAAGGACTGTGTAAACCAGGTGGGTTGTTTTACTTGCTTATACCTTCCTTTCTTAACTCACAAAGATGCACAAACCCACATCCAGAGGAAACTATCAGTGTGCCAGCCTGGCCAGTGTCCTGCAGGCTGCTTGCCAGTGCTTATTACTGCGAGACATCGCCTGCTCTCTGAAGGGCAGGGTAAGACTGCTCCAGAAGTATGTAAAAGCACTTTTCCCCCTTGTAAATAGGGGGACAAAGGAAGCAGACACCACTTTATTGGTCACAGCCAATGGGAGGAAAGTCCTGCTTATCAAACCTGATTCCCTTTTATGACAAGGTAACCCACCCAGCTGACCATGGGAAGCCAGTGGAGGCAATCTTTTTGGATTTCATCAGAGGTTTTTGATACTGTTTCTCTCAGAGTATCTTTCTGGATAAAATATCCAGTGCTCAGGTGGATAAACACAACATGCAACAGATGAGTAATGGGTTCAGGGGTCAGGCACAAAGGGTTAATGTGAATGGGGTGACACCAGACTGGTCACCTGTCGCTGAGGGGTTCCACAGGGCTCCAGGCTCAGCCCTGTGCTCTTCATCTTCATAAATGGCTCGGACACAGGACGGGAAGTGTTACTAAGCAAGGTCACAGATAATACAAAACTGGGAGGAGCAGTCTACTCCCTCCAAGGCAGGGAGGCCCTGCAGAGAGACCTTGACAAATGAGAGGACTGGGCAGGCACCAACTGTATGAAATTCAGCAAGGGCAAGTGCTGGGTTCTGCACCTGGGATGGGGCAACCCTGGATGTACAGAGAGACTGGGAAAGGAGTGGCTGGAAAGCAGAAATGAGTGCAGGAAAGGGACCTGGGGGTCCTGGTCAATGACAAGATGAACATGAGCCAGCAGTGCCCTGGCAGCCAGGAAGGTCCCCCTGCCCTGGGGGGCATCAGGCACAGCATCACAGCCGGGCAAGGGAGGGGATTGTCCCGCTCTGCTCTGCTCTGGGGCAGCCTCACCTCCAGTGCTGGGGGCAGTTCTGGGTGCCACAACACAGAAAAGACACTGAGCTGTTAGAGAGTGTCCAAAGGAGGCCACGAGGAAGGTGAAGGGCCTTGGGGTGAAGCCGTGTGAGGAGTGGCTGAGGTCACTTGGTCTGTTCAGCCTGGAGGAGACTGAGGGCCGACCTCACTGCAGGTACAACTCCTTGGGAGGGGAAGAGGAGGGGCAGGCACTGATCTCTTCTCTGTGGTGACAGTGACAGGACCCAAGGGAACGGGCTGAAGTTGTTTCAGGGGAGTTTTGGGTTCAGTATTAGAAAAGGTTCTTCACCCAGAGGGTGGCTGGGCACTGGAAGAGGCTCTCCAGGGAAGTGGTCACAGCACCAACCCTGAAAGAGTTCAGGAGGCATTTGGACAATGTTCTCAGGAAATGGTTTCGCTTTGGGGAAGGGGCTGTGCAGGGCCAGGAGTGGGGCTTTGGTAATCCATGTGGATCCTTTCCAGCATTCTGTGATTCTATAATTCAGTCTGGGCTTATCAAGGTTATTTAGGAGAATAACCTTCCTGCTAAACCCACACGTAGGACCTCTTTGGAGGCAATGGATGCATTGCTCATCCTGTATCTGAAAGCAAACTGGAAGGCATCTTCATAGCCAGCTGTGATGGATAGGAAAAGCTGTCTTTGGCACCTTGGAAGCCTTGGGCACTGGAGACCCATGACAGCCTCCGAGGCAGCGTGGGAATAGATCTTATCCACCCCTTGGGGGACTCCTCACCATGACTCCCATCCTGATGGTTCCCCTGACATGTCATGAGGTGGCAGTATTTAGTTTCCACTCTCTGGCTGTAGATACATGTGACATCAAGTTCTCTTTTCCCAGATTATTTTGCCTTGCAGCAAACACCTCCCCAGCATGGTCATGAACTGTTCACTCTGTGTACTATGGATGTGATCCTTAGCATTTGGACCTAAGCTGTCTGATTTGTGAGAGATGGGAATCACATGATGAGCTTATTATTTGATTTCATTGCATTAGTATTTGTCACTGCAACTATAGGTATGATCTGAGATGTGCCAGGAGAGTTTGACCCGTAATCTGGGGTCACTGATTTACTCATTGGTCTATTTAGTCTTTCCAAGGATATCCCTTATTCAATAGGGTCTGGACTAGGAGATTGCAGGCCCAGGGTCTGTAAGTCAGGGGAGCTCCCATTTGCACTGGATGTGGACTCTGTGTGACAGAAGGCTCTTGATAGCCTTTGAGGGTTCAAGATATGAAAAATATTTAATACGTTTAAGATTGGATCTGCTTAATAACTGGAATGACAGAATGTGGGCTTGAAATGCAAATATCCAAAATGCAAAATTGCCTGTAATCAGGTGTCAAAAGTGAGAGTACAGTTGAGTTTTATCATTGAGAGCAAAAGAAAAAGTGCTGACCTCAGTGAATTCAATCACAATGGAATAACCGTGATTTGACTTTACTCTGAGAAAAATAAGTAAAGTGTTAGGTAAATACCTTTCAACAGAAAAAGACAACATGAACTTTCTTGCACAATACCCTCATGATAAATTTCACTGGGAACCTCAGAGACACTTCTTGGCTCCGAAGGAAATAAATGCAGCAGGTATATGGAGATCATCTATGGAACAACTCAAAAAGTGTGAAGTTTGTATTCTTTTCTGTTAAGGCAGAGAGGAAGTCTGATTTCTGTACAGTCTGATTTCTATATATGCCCTGCTAGAGGTGAAGTAGAAACCAGATCAGATCAAAGCTTTTGGGCTTTCCAAAATAAGCAGAAAAATGGCATACCTACCTTAGGCAGAGGTGATCTTTTAGTCTTTCAATTTAGGAAAAGGTATAATGGTGGAAATAGTTCTTTACGACTTTTAGGAAGGTCCCACCCTGTCCTACTGCTCCTAGTAACACATTTCCCTCGGAATCACAGCCTTATTGCAGGTGCTTTGGGCTGTCTATCTGACATATTGATGAACTAGCTAAACATGAATGCTTTTTTCTTTTTCAGCTGACGCTCAAAAGTTAGGTTTTAAAATATGCCCCATTTAGATAGAAAAAGAAGTGATCAAATTAAAGAAATAGTTTTAAATGAAGCTTTGAATGTTGACACTTTATAAGCAGAGACCAATCACTTTGTGGAGACATTTTCACATTTCAGCACCATTTCTCTTGAATTTCACTAATCTATAAGACAGCATATAGGAAATTGTGTAATCCTCACACAGAAAAACAGTGCTTTACTGTCATTCACAAGCTTCTGAAACTTATGTTTGTTCTGAGGTGTTGCTACAGTCATGGCTTATTGAACAAATATATATAAGGAATATACAAGGCAACAGTAATAGTGACATTTGTAGAGGTTTTAAAATATTTTTGCATTTATTACTGAAACTAGTTTTATAAAAACCGCAATACTGGCTGTGTATTACAGAAGGTGTTAGACGTAATTTTTCTTTCAGCAATAGTTATTATTTAGGAGGACGTCCTAAATGAACAAGAAGAGGAAAAAGAAGATATATAGTGTAGGTAAGGCAGATGCGTGGGAGAGAACTAACATAGGCACAAAATATCGTAGAATTTTTAGGGTTGGGGGAACATGAAAGTTCTATTTCCAGACATCTTACTTTGGGCAGGGATACCTTCCACTAAATCAGGTTACTCAGAGCCCCATCCAGCCTGGCCTTGGACATTTCCAGGGATGGAGCATTGAAAGCTTCTCTAGGCAACCTCTGCCAGGCCCTGATCAACCTCACTGTGAAGAATTTCTTCCTAATGTCTTCATTCCAGCCTGAGTATGTGCATTTTTATTGCACATTGGAATACTCTTAATGTAGCTATACATTCTAGACTAAAAGCGTTCTAATAAACAGTGCTTATAGTATAACTGAATTTAAATAAAGCACTATCTACTCAGTAGATTAAAAAAATTTTTTTTGAGACTTCAGCCTATTTTGCTGTTCTGACCAGCATGTCATTGACAGACACAATGATTTTAATATTTGCAAGTAGATATCAATCTTTTATCTCTATCAGTCTAAGAGTAAAAAACATACTGCTTGCCCAGCTGCCTAAAGGATTTTTTCTTTAACTACAAAACAGTATAGAAATACAGATCCTGTCTTTATGCATTTATGTGGTATTTATTTTGTAAAAAAGGTAAAAAATTAAGAATAGCAACTGCCCTGAGAAATGTGTTATGAATAGAAGCCTAGAGCTGTAGGCCTGGATCTGGGTAAAATAAGATACATGATAATTTGATTTCCTTTGTCCTGTAGGGTTTTATAATTTTTTGTTTCTGTTTAGAAAAACTTTAAAACCTCAATGAAGTCCTTACCTGAAAGGGAATGTTTGAAATAATATACAAATAAAGTTACAAAATAATCGTCCCTGTGGTCTTGCCGGAAGAATTGCAATAGCTAATGAATGAAAGGAAGGGTCAGAATATGACAAATATCTCAAAAGACTGAACATAATTTTTCTCCAGACTGGCTGAAGTTGGTAAAATATTATATCATTCCAGACAAGTCCATCATAGCATTAGTCATGGATTCAATAAATCCATTTTTACACAATTTTCTAGACAATTTAGTGATGTCAAATGATGAAAAATTTAACTTTCATGGATTTTTTGAGTTCTTTCCTAAACACAGAGCTATAGTGTCAAAAGTTTCCCGACTTAGTTAAGTCTTAGAGCGAGCTGTCTTTTGGGATAGTACATGGTGTAAGGATTTTCAACTATTTTGCAATGAGATACACTGTTTTCCCCCTTAGTTAGCTTTGGTACAAAAACTTGCTATTCTCTAATATCAGCCAATGGTCTCTAAAAAAACACCCAGGAAGCAACACTAGCAAAAAAACCTCATGAGACACAACCTCAATATTTTTCTACTTTAATACATGCTTTTTTTCACTGACATAAATTCTTGTAATGTTATGTTTCTTGTAAACAAGAATTAGAAGAAAAATACATATTATCTGACACGCGATTTTCAGGGAAGATGTCTTAATGCCTCCTCCCCACTAAATAGGTGTTTTATTCGCTGTATACCAGTGTAAAGAAAAAGTAAGTCAGAAAACACAGAGAATCATAGGCTTTGTTACACAAAGATTGAATTAATAAAAACATCTGAATCATTAGGTGCTCAAGTGTTTAATTTCATTTAACATCATCCACAAGTCACTTTCCAAATTGCATACATCCAAATAGTGAACAGTGAATTCTCTGGCCACATTGGATAATGTGGGCTTGTTTATAATAGTTTTCATATTAAATCTACCACATAGCGGACATCTAAAAAAAGTGCTTGAGCTTCCTACTAAGTAAAGGCATGAGGATATTTTGTTTTAAGTTTGTCTTCCTATACATTTAACACCTTCATTTAGGCTATTTTATAACCTTTGATTTTTTAATCTTGTTGCTAAACTGTAGCTGAACACTTAAGCTGCCCAGTAAAAATTAGCTATTCAGCCTGTGGCAGGAAAGCAACAAATCCTTGTTAAGTTTATCACTCAGTTTATGGGGCTCCAGGGCCAAAAATCTTTTCTCTCTATCATGTCAGCTGCAGGATGAAGTTGAACAAAACTGACCACAACTACAAAGCGTTGGTGTCATTTCCATTGATTTGCTCCCAATGAATCACAGTCAAAACAAAAGAGTTTTCTTAACATTGCTGGCCTATATTCCTCCGAAACAGAGGAAAATCCTGTGTCTTTCCCACTGACATAAAGTTCTGGTTGGTATTTAGGGCACGATATAGCTTTGTGCCTTGTGTCCTCAGGGGACAATAGAAAAATCAATGAAGAAATCCAGAATGTCCATATGCTTTCATGATCTGAAAAAATAAGGTCGATAGAAGGTGGAAATAAAAAAAGTGAGTACCATATCATTCTTGTGCACATCCTCTTAGGATACCAAGGCTTTTAACTTTTTCTCAAATTGACAACATACTTTCTACTATGAAATGGAGTGTCTGGGAAGAGTTATTGAATGATAGGTGTACCTGCTGAAGCAATGTTAAAGAAAGGTTTTTCTGCAGAGATCCTGCTCAGAAGGATGGTCTGACTGGCAGTTGTGACTCCACAGAGTTTCTTGATGAGAATCTCACAGCTCTTTCCCAGCTCTTTCCTTCTTTGTATTTCACAACGAAGTTAAGTTTTAAGCCCAAGGATTTTTTAAGCAGTCTTGGAGCTTTCATACCATTTGAGGGATTTGGGAAGATTCCTCCCCCTCAACACACACCCATATAAATACCCCATATTAGATTATTTGTAAAAAATGTAAACATATGTTTTAGGGACCCTCCAGTTGAAACTAGACTTGTATTGCCTGTTGTCACCCTCCAGTAGATAAAGAATGGCAAATCTGCTGTGTCACTGGTTGATGCTCCTCTTTGGAAAAGCATTGTCTTATTTCCTAAAGTGAGGACATTTCTCCATCTTTGCCAGCAATTTTTTTTTGTGTGTCTCCAGAAGCTGGAACCTGTTACCTGTTTTTCTACCCTGTATTTCTTCCATGCTCCAGTAACACACTGCCTCAATCAGATTCTCCCCTGAAAGAACTGCGGTGTTTTCAGATTCCAAGGCACTGTAGGAACTGTCATTGTAAGAAGAGTATGTAAGCTGGATGAAATGCTACAAGCTCCACCACTGCTCTGCAGTGAATTCCCTGTGAAGCTGGTGAATCCGATCTCCATTACACAAACAATGATCATTGGAAGAAGAGCTTGCTTCCAAGTTTTCATTCCTAACCTCCTCCACACTCACCCCCACAGTGTGCAAAGTCACTGTATGTTTAATTTGATCTATAGTTTCAAGAAATAGAAAAATTCCAGACCAGCTTTGAGTAATTTTTGATTTTGGACCATAGACATTTAACAGATGAAAATTTATTCATTTTTATAAAAACAAATAGTGGCAGGTGTAGGAAGATGAGCATTAAAAATTTACTGTTTAAATGTAAAAACACCCACTTTGGGTAAGATAGAGGTGCTCTGTATTGTCACTCTGTGAGTGCTGTTTGTTGTAAAAATAAGTAACAACTACAGGCTTGAAATCTTAAACCACACATAGTAATGCTTTTATTAGTTCACCATGCATGAGTCATTATCCAGAGCTGTCAATAGGAATTTTTAGGAGTCTTAATACCAGTGTCTCTCTGTTTTTGCTTCAAGTGCTCTTTTGCAAGGACCTGTGTCCTGATTAAGAAAACTCTACATGATCAAAATAAACACATTATTGACTACCTCGGCTCAGTTTTGCTGCCCAGTTTTACTGGCATTTCAGTATCCCAGTAATCTGTTTTCTTTTCTGCTTAACCTCTTCATCCTTCAATACATTTTCAGACCACAGATTTGGATTTCTAGTCTATCATTACTGAGAGACATTTATACAACTATTTCCAAATGCATTACATTTTCTGAAAAAGATTGGTATAAATATTCTTTGCTATAATGAAATGTGAAGGAAGGAAACAGATTTAATTATCCAAAATAAATTGCTGGCTCAGGCTTCCACTGTCTAATAGAAATTTGGAGAAAACCCTTTAATTAAAGCCAAGATATATTCTGTCTTATTTTTTCGATGTCTGCTTATTGATTTCCTTGACAGATTTATTTCTTTTTCTGCATACCTATCAGGAGAAAAAAAAAAAAGATTTTTTTTTTTTAAAGCAAGCAAATCTGATTTTGAATGGTTTGTGGCAAAATAATCAAATGTTTTCCCATCGTCTGTTTTGAATTCTGTCAGATCTAGTAGACCTCATGTTTTGGATTGATATTTTCTGATCAGGTCTCTGCTGCAAGTTGGTTACCTGAGGAGAAATTTGACATGGGAGAATGGCAATCAAAATAGACCCTTCAAAGGGGGGAATTTGGAAATGTTAAGACCTAGTACTTGAATTTTCCTGTGCAGGACACTGGAGCTTTCTGTTTGGAAGAGATTTGGTCTCTGTCTCCGAAATATATTTTTTTACTCCTAGATTTTTCCTAGTTTTTGGATCCTTGGGGGGAAAAAAAGGTATTGTTAGCAGCAGCACAGTAGAGACCTTTACTGATTTTTTGTGTGTAATATTCCAGAAATTTCCTCTATCTTGGGCATGCTCCAAGCAATTGAGTGAGCAGAGTTTACTTTGCAGTTCCAAGTATGAGCTGTTCTACTCTTTGCTGCTGAAGTGGCATCTTGAATGCAATACACATTTCAAGAACAAGTGGGTCAGCCTGCATCTAGAGGAGGACAGCAAAACCAAGGAAGCTGAAAAATTTTAGATTGTCCAAGTTAGAATGGGGAAGCAATCTATTAGGATAGGACAAAACAGCATTAAAATTAATAAAAAAGGCTGAAGGGAGATATTGGATACATCTTAGTAACAGCATAGTGAAGCAATGGAATCTGCTGCTTAGGAAAGTTATAGAATCTATACTGCTAATTCTTTTTTCCAGAACAGCGCAGAAAAGTTTTATCTTCAGGGTTTGATGAGTGCTTGTTCTTATCTTGAAGCAGATCGTGGATTTAAATGTCCCCTTCAGGTCTACATTGTCTAAACATGAACGTAATCATAAACATTCAAAGCAAGACATGCAACATGAAGTTTTCCACTTTCCACCCTGCACCTGATAAAGGTGGTGCAACAGCAGACAAACTCTGCAGTGTTTATGAACTGAGGCTTGTTGTAATTGTGAAAGTGAATGCAATTTATAAATTGCATTAAGTAATATCCCTGAATCGTTCCTTCAAGGCAGTCTCTTTCCAGGGACAGAAGAATGGTAGTGGTCATGATGCAGAGCAGCATTAGAATTGTAGAAGGTGGTTTCTTAACAGGGTAATTGCATAAGCAGGTGAAGAGCTGCACAGGCAATGTGTATTGCAATGTTGAAACTTAAGCTGCTTTATCCCTCTTTCATTACCAGTTCAGACATCAGCAGTACTTTAGTTTAAAGCCCCTTTCACCAAATGGCCATCAAGCTCCATATTAAAGCAGCAGCTAAGTCAAGATGGTGTGCTGTTAAGGAGACACTCTATATTTGCATGCACAGTTGTCTGGATAATAGTTACCAGACCAAGTTAATGAGACTGAAAGAAATATGAGACAAGGCATCAGGAGCTTTAGTTCATAGGATACTGTTTTAACTTAATTTCTGTTGTAAATTTTGTTAAAAAACACTGCAAAGGGAGTAGAAAGATCCTCATCATCTGCATCAGAATTTGATTACTCTTAGTGTAAACTGGCTGTTCAAGCAATAGTTTAAATTTTGTCACAAAACTGGTTCATATCCATACATGGCATCCCTAGTTTCCATCACCTGAAAGAGTGCCAACAGTGCAATGAATACCTGTTTTCCATGGCAAACCATCTATTCCACAAGGAAATTACAATATCATGTCTGTGCTTTTTTAGGGTCATCTTAAGAACTCCTGTTATTACTGAAGTTAATAACAAATATGTATGTTATCACCCCATAAGCATGGGTGGCTGATTATTTAATTATTTATATTATTTAACAAGTGAATAATTTTATATCTAAAATGTTTCTTTGTGTTCTGTTTACCTCACATACAGTGCAACAGCAGCCTTTTTGTAATAGCAGCTTCTGGTAGGCAGTAATCAGTAATAAGTTCTTCTTGCTATTACAGTCCAATTTTTCTCATCAGTATTCCCCATAATTTTGACTCAATCATAAAAAAATACAGGTGAAAAAAACTTTAAAATCTTCTAAAATAATTTTAAAAGCACAAAAGTGAAAAGAGCATCCACATCAAAACAAAATGGGATGCAGGGAAAGATGAGCAACTCTTTAAGTGTTTCTGTCTGCTTCCCCCAGTTTGCAACATGTTCCAATTAATGGAATATTCATAGGACTGTTTATAAGATTGGGAAAGGAACTCCAAAATGGCAGATCGCAGTGAGATAGCATTCCTTAGACATAAATAGGTCCTGGCTTTATAAACTTGTTAGCTAACAAAACTTATTCTGGCCATGAGAAATTCATGATTAATGGTCTCAAGAATCCCCTCCTTGGCCAGTACACCATTTAGAAAAGGCAACTGCAAAAGAAGAAGACAGCAGGACTAAACAAGTCAATAGTGTTTAAGCCGTAGAGGCAGAAACTCGTCAAGAAAAAAGTGTTAATTTTGGTTTGGATTGAATTTCTGCCATCACACATTTCTGTAAGTGCTTTGCAAACACAGAGATGCAAGGGAAACTTTTATCTTTCTAATAAAGACAAAAGGAATTTGGGTTTCCAGTCTCCTGCAGTTCTGTCTAGTCAGTATGACTTTGAAACCATCCAGCATATTTCCTTATCAGGCTGAGGGGTTTGGAGACAGACACTAAATACTGTCCTAATCCAAATAAAAAGAAATTAGCACTTAGGTGTAATGATCAAGTGAAAAAGGAGAAGACCTTTTGGCTGTAAGAGCTAAAGATTATTTTAAGTATCTTCTGATTTTGGTTGGTGCCCACTGTAGTGGTAAGGCTAGAAGACAGGCTACATGTCTGTGGAGTAATAACATAGCTGAGTTGGATTACACCACAGACTTGTAGTGATGTCCAAAGGGAAACTGGTCAAATGAAATAACTAGAAATCAGGACTTTATGAACTAGTCTTCTCTCACTGACATTATGAATGTTTTTATTAAGTGCCTGATGGTTATTTATATTGAAGCCACAGCTTTTTCTCCTATTTCATCACAGAATCTATGTACAGATGGGCCAGAAATATATTTTTTGGCCCTTATTAAAGAGACTTACAAGACACACTAGGTAAAATTGGAGGTGGGAGTTGAATTTACACTCTGTAACTCTCAAAACAAAAATGAGCCTTGCTCCTTCTTTTTATTTAAGTGTGAAGTGCAAGTTCTGAATCCAGAAGTACTACTGTTATTTCACTAAGCTGGAATTATCCTGTAAGAATGATTTCATCTGTCCGTCCTCAGATTAACACCTTGAGTCCTTCTGCCATACTTTTGCTCATCTGAAACAATCTGCTATATGCTGGAAAAACAAAATGATAGAAGAACTTCACACTCAGGTAACACTTTTGGTGTGGAAGATTGGATAATTAAAAACCCTGACTGACAGGAGGAGGTCAAGCATGCTGTCCTGGGGTGACATCATTTGCAAGGCCATTGGCAGCATATGCTAAGATTTTTCTGTACCAAGTAGTGAAACAGGTAAGACAGCAGGCCATGGTATGACAGTATTCTATGTTAAAATTAAACATATTATCTGAGACATATTGATACTGTGCTGAAACATTTTCATATTTACATATAACATATAACTTCATTTAGATGTTATTTCAGTAACATCTACAAGGTGCCTAGATGTTAAAATGACTAAGAAAGAGGAATAAAAGTGGCTTTATTGCATTTAGACATTTCAAAGTTGGCAGAAGCCTTTCCCAGGTATTCCCCAAAATATTGAATTAGGTACATTTGACAAGAGCTCTTCAATTTCCATTAGTGTAAGGAATTGCCTGCACACACATTTTTAAGTAAATATCTTCCCCAGCATTGTTCACAGCACAGATTTTCACAAGGATTTTTTATTGGCAGAACTGATCAGAATATTTCAATTCCTTTTTTTTTTTTCACTAAATAATAATGCACTCATTTTCTTTTTCAAAATCACACACTTTATCAAAAATTTATTTCAGCTTTCTGAAGATCATCCTTAGAGCAACAGTCTTGAAAACTTGCTTTTCCATTTTCAAATATATTTAAAGACACTCTTCTTTAAAATAAACTTTTGAAGGATCTACATAAGCACTATTGAAAAAGTGCTTCACAAAAAAAAAAAAGTGAGATTTTGATTGAAAATCTAAAATTAGAATAATTTTTCTCTTGAAATCTCAATCTGTCTTGCACCAGAATAAAGAAAATAAATCTAAAAGAACATAGAACATTTGCTGCCCAAATCTATTAATTTGCATGTAGGGGCATAATATTTTGGCATAATCTTGCAAAGCACCCTTAAATAATTATTTTCAGTTTTTAAGATGAAACATATCTTAAAGTGTGTTTAAATAAAAAAAAAGTAACAAAACAAAACCAAAATACCAGACATATCTGCACCAAAACAAAACCCCAAGCCCTGGCTCTTTTAAAATGACACAGAAGATGTCTTTGGAGGCAATGCAACACTAACTGGCCATCTAGATGTTCCAAACTGATTAAGAGCTCTCTCAGCCCTGACAGACGTTTATTGATATTTGAGCACTCTCTCTCAGTGAAAAAGCATCCTCTGTGTCCTCCCTGCTTTCTACAGATTGTCAATCTCAGGTGAAGATGAACTTGTTAATTGACTGCCTTGTTAATTTATTAATGAGTAATGACAGAAAGAGTAGTGCTGAATGCTTATAATATTCATCTTTCACTGAAGAACTAGCTGCATTTTAATACTTTTAACTACCTTTCATTATTAATTTAGTCATCATTGTACATTATACTTAAAGATCAACGGCACCCAGCAAACTGCTGCTTTATTATGAAGGTGAATGTATTGAAGAGGAAAGAATTATATGTACCAGACAACAGTTGGGGCTTTCATCTGTATTGTGTTACAAGGAGAGGTGAAACTGCATTAGCATTTGAAAGTAGGATGCAGAATAATTATATTCAATTAACTAAGGACTCCTTGGGCAGCAGCCCAACAGAGAACTACACATGACAAGGCCAGGCACTAAGAGAAAGAAGCAAACTGGCTTGAATTCTGTACTCCCCAAGCACTAATAAATATGCTGTTAAATATGCAGTTACTGGGAATGAATAGCTGGTTTAATACCAGTAGAAGTGGCATTGTTTACAGCTTTACAACAGTTCTGTGAGCCCCACTGAGGCTCGCAGGTGGTATTTGGCTTCCTCTGTGAGAATATGGGCATGCTAAATTCCTGTTTCCATACTTCACATTCTGCCTCACTCTGAAAGGAAAGAACTTTGCATTCATTAGTAGGTACTCCTGTTTCTATTAGACAGCAGTAGCAACAACAAAACTTCTTACTATTGATCTTATTCCACCACTAGCAGGACAGTAATTTCTTGAGGATTTCACTTGCTGGGTAATGAAGCAAATGGCACCTGTCTCTGAGTTAGGAAGTAAACACACATGGTAGAGAGAGTTGGCACACAGAAGATGAGTGGCTGCTTTCAAGACCTTGCCAGCAAGTGCCCCACCAAAAGAGAGTTAGTATTTCGGAATTGCTTTCTAACCTCTGCGCCCAAGAAAAGCAGACCTTTTCCTGAGATGCCATGACTTTCACTGGGACACATGGACACAGAGGCTTACTTCAGCCCAAAACCCTACTTGGGAATTTTTGTGAGAGAAGTCTGTGGTTGCAGCTTGCCAAATGCCATTTGGGAGCATGTAACTTCTGTAGGATTGGATTACATGCTCTAAACATGATTTCTTCATTGAAATACAAGCATACCTTGAAATTATTTGATTTCCATGAGAATTAGCAACAACTGGTGTTGCAAAGACACATTTGCATGAATTATTTTGGATGGTCTAATTTATCTCCTTCTATATCCATTCTTTTTCATCTTCACAGATTAGTCTGAGTTGGAAGGATCAAGTTCCAACTCTTATGTGAACTTGGCCATTTAAAAAGTGATTTGTCTGGGATATACAATCTCTTACCTAGCTGGTCAGCCTGTTCTTTTACTGTTACCCTCCTGAATGATGTAGGTGACCTTCCTAGCTCATATCCTTTGTCTAAATTGATTTATACCACTACTCTCCGTTTGTTTATACCATGAGTGTAGCCACATGGACGGATGGCAGTAGGCAGGGGAGCTGCAATTCTTAAAGCTTTGGCAGAGGCACTTTGCACTTCAATTTCCTCCCTAGTTCTTATGCCTCAAGCAGCTTTTTGTTTTTTGCCCTAGTTTAGATGCCAAGGCTGATGGATAGGATTTCCCACAAGAAGTTAATCCACATGGTCTTCTCAGTGTTTGGTTACTCCAGGAAATCAGTAAGGCTTCTGGGAAGATTTTGGCATGCTGTCTACTGCTGCTATCAATCTAGCTGTAACCTAGATGAAGATTACTGGAAATGCAATCTGAAAATAACCTTATTTGAAATTTTTTGTGTGATTATAAATAAGTTTTATTCTGGAGTTTTCAGACCATTACTTTTTGTAGCAGTGAATAGCTCTTAATATTTTCCTTTAATGAAAATATGAGGAAAAAAAGAAAAGGAAAAATAGGCTTATGTTCTTTAATACTTCCTTAAAATACAAACTGCAGGCTTGGGCAGTCCCTCAAGATTGCTTTTTCTACATACATTAATGATTTATGCAACATAAGAATAAGTGGTGACTGAAGAAATAAAGTGATAGTTATGAAAGAAAGGACTGAAAGACAGGCAGTTGAGAACAGACTCATTTTTTTTATCATACATTTCAATGGTTTGTTAGTTTCTCTTCTGTTAATAAATTCTGTAAATAAGCTTGAATTGTCACTTTGTTGCAAAGACAGCTTTGGCAGCATTTCAGCAATGCCCTCTCAAGTCAGACCTTAGAGACAACTCTTAAAAAATTCTGACAGGTCCAGCAGGATCAAGGAGGAGAAAATCTGTAATCATTTTATCACTTGAAACACACATAAGTGTAGTCAGTGATGGGGCAAATAATAGCCTTTAAGTTTCCAGAAGGCTAATTCTATAAGCTTTTGACATATTTAGGAAAAAAGGAATAACCTCAGAAAGATCTCTGGGAAAAGCAAAGGAGAGAAATACAGCAACATCCTAAATAAACCACATTAATCTCCACACCTTCTAGGATTTTTTTTTTTCTAGTAATTTATGTGGCAAAATGAAGTGTTATATGTAATTGGATTTTAACATCTTGTATAAGGTGTTAATTATGCATTTATTATTGGCACCCATAAATCTTTGTCAAAAAGAATTTTGAAGAGGATTTAACTGTGATTGATTTTTTTTACTCTTTGCTAATCCTTTCTCTTTGAGTTTCAGTTTAGGGTTTGTTGTTTGGCTGTTTGCTTGTTGTTGATGTTGTTTTGGTTGTTCCCTGCAAAGAATTACTCAGATGATCCAGAACTCCATAGGAATATTCTATTCAGCTTCAGAGGACTTCTGAGAATGTTTAGTAAGAACAAGGATTATAGTTTCTTTAAGTAACATAAAATCACATGTTTCTATGATATATTGCTTTGTTTTCTCTGTTTGGCAAATTCTGTAGAACATTTGGCTCTGAATTGCTGTTGCCATAGAGAATGAGTCTTCCTCTTTAAGAGACAGAGACCTCTGCTTATTCAAATGAGCTGCGTTGCTAAGTCGGGCTGTCTGGTTTTTTTGCAGGATAACCAAAGTGACATCTTCCTTGGCTGCAAGTCAGGCATCTTATCTGAAAAGTGCTTGGCCAGGCAAGTGCATTTTTTTTCTGAGGCAACCCTTGCAGAAACTAAGGGGAGTCTGCTACAGCGATGAATTATGGAGTAGGGAAGTCACTCTTTATTCCTATTTGGAAAGCAGTCCTTTTAAAATGGGAAACCTACTGATCTTATTTTCAAATATATTCTTCTACACGTGGGAAGAATCGACATCTTGAACTTCTAAATTTCTACAGCTTGCAGGTGATAACAGCAAAAATTAAGTAAAAAGGTATCCAGCAGAAGAATGGTACATAGTATTTTCCTGGAAGTGAGATTTAAATGAATAGGAGAAATATGATTGTGACATCTCATGTCTCAGTCCAAATTTAGATCAAGACTTCTTTGAAAGTTAATTTGTTTTAGATCAGGCCATGAAAGTAATATTTACAAAATAAATCCAAATTTTGAATAAATATTTTCTAAAGTCAGACTAGTCTTTCCAAAGTTCATTTTCACCTCTTTTCTTTTAAAATTGTATTACTGATTAATAAATATCTATAGATTATTACCCTGCTATCATTCTCATCCACAAACACATGCTTTGCTCCCAAATGAACTAGTTCTGTAAAATGCAAGAACAAGGGGTTTTGTCTCTAGAGGACTCATGCTGTTTCTCTTTTTATGGCTCCTTTTCATGGAAATTATGTCAGCAAAGTGATGCAACCCAGAATCATGTCAATATGTATGAAAGCTCTTTATAAATTAGTACTTTGTAATGAATTATTTGTCTTTACAGTGTTTAAAATCTGAATAAATGGTATTTTGGGTTTTTCATCCTTAAAAAATATTCCTAGCATTCTGTGGGTCTTCAGGACTAATGAAAACTTAATTTCTAACATTCTTAAATGTAAGAAATACTGTAAGTCTTTTTATTCACTGTAGTTGTATTATTATGTATTCCTTCATATAACAGCTTAATTTTCATCCTTATTTGGCCTGTCTTTGACAAGTCCAAAGGAAAAAAAAAATTTTTTCTTCCTTTAAACTTTACAAGGGCAAGAGGTAGCTCCTCTTTTTATGGACACTACCCCCAGAATGGCCTTTATTACTCTTATTTTTTTTTAAACAGTGATTTGAAAAGATAAAGAACAGTGTGTGGTAGTAATGTATGCAATTCATCTTGATTAGAGTGCTTTCAGAAGATTCCCATGTACAGCTGAAATGTGGGTGAGAATTAGAAGAGGTTAGAGTAGAAGAGCAGAGTTTCACAAGTGCCACATTTTTCAGTAGCTGGTTCCATAGGCAATAGAGTCTCCTACTATCTGTTCTAAGAAAAGATCTCTAAAGACCAGCTGAGAATCTCCTAAGAGGCTTTTGAACCTGTGGACAAGAGGGCGGTCTTGTTCTGTGGAAATTCCATTTATGTGTCTCATATACTACATGTGCAAACTATGATGTGCTTCTTCAAAAGCAGTTTAGAACCCTGAGTGGTATTCACTATCTTCAGTGCAAATTTTGCCCCTGACTGCAGGCTTGCCATATTCTAGATAGGTTATTATCCTGAAAACTGAGTATCCAGATCAAGAGTGGCAGTCAACAGCACTTATTTGGTGTTGATTCAGAGCTTTTTACATGTACAATATTCAGCTTCAAAGCTAAGTGTGGCTGCACTGCAGAAGATGGTTATCTATCAGTGAGGAGGTAAAATAAGAATAGATTGCCAGAGCAACCATTATAATTTTCATACCAGTGAAGCTGTCTAATGGGTAAAGTTAATTCTCATTTCCACTGACAGTTTTATGCTAAGGGAGTTCTACTGGTTTCATTGGTTCCATGCTGGTATAAAACTGAAGCAATACAGAGAAGAATTGTGTTTTCCCTGAATAACAACCAATTATCCTCCTTGTTTTCATAGCAGAAATTAGAATTATTTAATAGAGATAGTGTAAATAAAATGGAGCAGTACTTTTAGCCAGTATTGTCTTTAAAGACTCTTTAAATTGACACAACAAATATGTCTGGGTGGTATGCATGGCAGTTGGTGAGCAACTGGGGAAAGGGGAAAATGTGCATTGGAGGAGGACTACAGTAAACTTACAGCTAGTTTTTGCCTCTTATACTGCATGAGAAATATGTGCCTACTTGCTTTCATGGCTCTCTGCCCATTTTAGCAAGCTACCAGTATTTCATCTATGTCTCATCCCCTTGCAATGAACTATTTTTGTAAAGAGATCTTATCCACTGTGTCATACTCACCAATGTAGAAAACAATGTAGAGTTCAAGTGTGGAGAAATGAAATTGTTGATATCTTCTAATATTCTCTACCTACTTGAATGTCTAAATAGGTGTTAATCTGACTTTTATTTAAAACATCACTTTTTGCAGTCTCCTTTTTAATTGCTAAGATATGAAAATGACAGTGTTATTGGGTAACTGGACATCAGTCCATTTTAGTATGTTTGTTATTTTGTCTTTACGGGCATCAAGTTTAAACCAAAGCCACCCAGACCTATCAGAGTGAGTTGGTGCTGTTCAATACCCCTTGTTTCTGCAAAAAACTGTGAGGCCAGTGAACGAACGGGAGCACAGACTGCTGAGTAACTGAGTAGTTACTGACATGTGAAGGTGGACAGTTCTCTCTGAAACTGCAAAACTTTTCATCCCTGAGCTTGGATTGCCCGTTGTCATCAACCAATTTTCAGGGACAACCATCACCTTGCTGAACACTGCAGGCTGGTCAGAGTTATCTGGGAAATGGAAAGTGTGTCTTAGCTGCTTGAAATAAAAACGGAGTACAGCCTTTATGAGCCAAGTGTGGAAAAGGAGACATGAAATGCACGGACTGATGATATATTAATCTCAAATTGAAAATGGTTTTTTAAAAATGCTTTGATTCAAGGGGTCAAAGCAATCTTCAGAATTTCCATTTTCTTTTCCCCTCTTGCACAGTTCAATTTAAATTTTGCATTCTGAAGGTAGTGGAAAACTCTTAAATGAGCCCTGAGGATCGCAAAGGAAAAATATTGTAAGACATACCTCTAGGAGTACAAACTTCTGAGGCCGTCTTTTTAGTTTTGGGGTTTTTGTGGTTTTTATTATTTTTTTTAATTTAAATTTGAAATTAATCTTGTGTGCAATTTGCTGTAATTATTTTCCAGTTAAAAAAGAAAAAAAGGTAATCTCATTCTGAAGATTTTCAATTGTGAATTAAGAGTCCTAATGCATTATTTAGATAATAAAATATTGACTGCCAGGTGCAGTCGTATTGGGAAGAACAAAATGGACTTTCTAGCCAACAGGTTAATCAGTTTGTGAAGATGAAGGATATATGCTGATAAGGTAGGAGTAACGGGCTTGTTTTTACAGGGAATTTAATGACTTTCCAACAACAAACCATCCCACAGGCGTTACAGACTCAACCCTTATCTTTTTGTCCAAAGTGATGTGAAGAAAGTCGATAAAAAACCCCTAAAAGTTCAAGCACTTGGCTTCTGAACTTGTGTATACACATATGCTTCTGAACTTGTGTATACACATATGCTATTAATAGAGCCTGCAAAAGTAATTTTTCTTCATAAAATATAGAATATATTTGTAGTTGTTATGGGAGCAGAATGAAGCACCATAAACCTATTTTTTCCCCTGTAAAACTGCTTTAATAATTAGAAATGGAACTTTAGGACTGTTGTATCAAACATTGGAAAACTATTTTGCCTTTTCTACTATAAAATGAAAGCTGTCTATATTTGTCTATATTTTAGCAATCTATATTTGCAAAACAGCTACAGACACTGCTCTATCATCTAGAAATCATTGCAAAGCTCACACATCTGCTCTGGGTTTTTTATGCAGTGTAGGATTTTACACATGTATTAATTTGGGCAAAGACACAGGACAGCTAGAGAATAGCATGCAAGTTTTGGAAAGTGCACGTACAAGGATAGAAGAGAATGCATTGCATTCAAGTTAACCTTTGCATGTTAGTCTGTCTCTGTGGCTTGTTGTCAGATGTTACTGCTGCAATCATATGCCAGAATAGGAAATCTAAGAGCTTGATTTGAAAACAGAATGCCTGGTATTCATAACACCTAAAATCTTCCAGTCCCATAGATCTTTCCATTATTTAATTGCTTTGGAGAAGTTGATTGAAAGAAAAATAGAACCTCTTCCTTCTGACTTCACAGGTTGAAATTTTGGTATAATTCATATACATGTATATATATATATATATATATATATATGTTCAAATTTATTTCCTAATGTATCGTAGCAACTTTTGGTGGTGAGGAAGTAGATTTTTCCTATTTCTCTGGGAAGGGTGTTTCAGGGTGACTTTAGACCTGGGAATGATATGTTGCTCCTCTGCCTTCTGTTTCACTGAAATGGCTACTTACTGCATATATCACTTATCCTGATAGCCTTCTATAGTACAGCACTGAAATCATCACTGAACAATTTCACACTGAACTGAAATAATCCAAATAATATCATAACAGTCAAAGATTCAGAACAGGATACTTTTTTTTTACATTTTTGCGAAAACGTGTTTCCATGGATTCTTCTGGAGATGCTCTTGGTCTAGTCTTGCATAAGGAAAGGATGAGATTTTCTCCTTCTCTTTTCTTTGTTTGTTTAATGAAAGCAAATATCTGAAGTAATTTCTACTGGACAGTATTTTGAGGAAGCTCAATTTTTGAGTTTTTCCAGAGCCTGCTTCTTAAAGTATTACATAAAGACACATATCATCTGGATCTGACTTTCATAAGCAGATGTATGCAATTACACAATTATATTAATGCAATTACAAAATTATATTAAAAAGTTACAATTTTTCATTTTCTATAATTGAAAATGCTGCTACTTTCTGACTGCTTCACTTCCCATCACTTTCTGTCCATTTCTGTCTGACTTCAATACTCCAAAATCTGTGTCCTTTTCATATTGGAATAAGTTCTTGCCAATGTTGTCTGCTAGTCAACATTATCACACATATCCGTCTGCAGCCCAGTGGTATCCCTCAATGTCTGACTCTCCTCCTGATTGCTCTTCTTCACCTTCTTCTTTATTATTTTTATCCTTTTTCAGACCTTCTAACGTGAACACCTACCATAGATTTTTGTAAAAGTAAATGTTTAAGCAATTGGTTATATAGATTTTGAATAATGTGATGCATTTTCCATTGCATGGGGTGTTGGAACTAGATGATCTTTAAGGTATTTCCAAACCAAACCATTCTGTAGTTCTATGATTGTCACTGATTTGCCCATTTTTTTTCTATTAGAAGAATGACAGCACTTTTAAGAATTTTATCTGTACTCTTTGCTAAGCATTAATAAAGAAAATTTAGAGGAGTCACCCCTACGCATTTTCTTTTAGGGTATACTCAGGAAGGTTACACTCATGTAAAAATACGTGTTAATAGATGGAGTCTGTGATCTTCTCAGTTGTTATTGGGCATTGGCAGCACCTGTGAACTCAGCAGACTTACTTTAAACTGCAGTCCTGGCCAAAGTAGATGGGGTGACACAACACAATATGGCATCAGAGAAAAAGCCTTGAAGAAGACAGAGTACTGACAGCTGGGGTGGTGTGAATTAAAAATTTGTCTTTCTCATTAATTACTCGCCTTTATCCTACATAAAATATTGTTAAGTCACCTGAAAGCCGCTCTGATGTGCTGAATTACATTGAACTTTTCTTGTGCTTGAAACTTCATAAGATAAGAGGTTAAAATACCCTTTTTTTAGAAAGGGGAGGGTTGTGCACATCTCCTCCTCTGAAAAGACAGCATTAGATGCCAAGGGACCCCTGGCCCCCAAGATGTAAGAAGGTAAGCCAGTGATCTGGCACTGACTGCTAGGGTGTTCTTGGACTTTTCTTGTTCTTCTCCTTTTCAATTACAGACATTTTTATTTTTTTTAAACACATAAATTCAAATACTTCTCATTTAAGAGAAATCTTGAAAATATAAAACTAGTGCAAAGTTATGGACAAATTTCAACCCTCAGCAGGGGTGCTAAGAGATATAATCTCTGGTACCTGCTGCAAACCACGGGAGCCATTGTCCATCCCTGCACAAGCAATCACTTCCCCATTTTACTTATATCCTGTGGTATCCCTTTAAAATAAATATGAACAATAATATAACCATTATCTTGCTATCTATCTGAAGATTTTCTTCAAATAAATGTATCATTCTTGCAAAGCACACTACATTATTAATATAATAGTTCTGAGATGCCACTTGGAAAACAAACCATTATGCAACATTTATAGCTCTTATACAGCAAAGCCTCAAAGGGCATATAAATTTAAGCTTTTCTCAAAGTCTTATGAAGGTCACAGAGCTTAAACACTTAGAGACATTGAACTGAGAAAGATTTCCCGCACCACTTAGCCTCCTATTTTGAGCAATCAGGTCATACAAACTCTTGAAGGAACTTAGCAAGCTCCTTATATATATAAGTATTCAGACTCTTTTGAGCAGTGAGGAAATTGCAACTAATGAGTCAGTTATCTCTGGAGTAAAGAAATACACCAATATCAAATAGTGACTTCTAAATATGATTATGTATTAGGAGCACATGGCCTTGGTCAATGTACTTGCAGATTAGGTATGGAACTGTATGCATATTTTGAATTTGCAAGAGTGTGACTGAACTAAAAAAATCTCTGCTATTTTTGGGGTAGGCACAGAGTGTGTAAATTTTCATTGATCACATTTATCTTTTTCCTCTCCATAGCTAACATTTTAAAGCACAATATTTTAAATGGAAGCTCAGAAAACCAATGCAGGTTGAAAGAAAGTACTTCAACATTACTAATATATTAATATTTTAACCAATTCAGCTGATTAAAACTTTTCCCTAGCATTTCTGATCAATGGCATAAAGGTCTCTTAATTTCAAAATGTTGTATATTAATTTTGCATTCCACTGGCGAAGAGGAAGACATAGATAAGAATCCTTTCCAAATGTCAGGTTTATAGAAGCTGTTTCCAATCTGTCATCCTAAGAAGATGAAGAAGTGCTTAGGACTGCAGACTGCTGCATGTTGATACTAGAGACACAGTCTGAGATTTTCTATCATGTGACTTACTGAGGTATAACACAGCAACATGCCTGCTCCTCTGTTGATTAATTTAACAAGGTAGTTGCATACAAGAGCAGTAAAATAATAAGATTTTTCAGTGTTCTGTCTTTCATTTTCAGTACTTCTGATCAATTTTGTGGTTATCCTGGCTAAACCTATTGCCACTTTTCCCATCAGTTTTTTATGAATTTACTGGTTTGATGTTAGCCTGGCATTAGATCCAAGTAGGCATGAAGGCGTCCCTGTGCTGGAGACCACATTGTTTGCTCTGTCACAGGGAAAAGTTGTCTGTAGTTTAAGGGGAGATGAAAGAATATGTAATAATAAAATAATCTGTAATAAGAAATATATAATCTTTAATATGCAATATATGTATAACAGAATAATATGTAATAGGATTATCTGAAGTTCACTAGTAGAAATGATAGATGTGGTGGCAATGAAAAATGAAACCATGGACTTAGACTGCAGCTTAAATATTACACTACTGGAGAGCCCCAAATTGTCTGAATTTTAAGACCATAGAGACATGCACAAAAATAACCTCAGCTGCTGCTCAAGCTGGCCTTCACTGTTTGAAACTTGGCCAGCATTGCTCAGAACTTGTAGTGTTTTTATCTATGAAGTATGTTCTGCACTAATAAATCACAAGGACATTTCACCATGTTCTGTTCTGTATTGCTTTTGCTTGGCACTGAGTCCTGCTCTGCCCTTCTGATATCAGTGGAACTTATGCTACTTGCTAATTTATGCTTATTTTAAATAAAATTTTAACAACTTCTAAAGACAAAATAGCCACAAATTCACTGTTCATAATAAGTGAGCATGGAATATTTACTGTAATGTTTAGAGAAAAGCTAAGTCTCTATTCATCTTTTAAAAGAAAATTCCAAGGAGGTTTGAAACAGTAGGGACTTAGCACAGCCTTTTAGTTACCCTGAAAATCTGCCTCCTGATTGTTTTTTTAATATGGAAAGATTTCACTATAGAGAAACTTTGAAGCTCTGATGAACTCAGAAAGATAATGACACTGTTTATTTTCCAGCAGAAGCACATTAACTTGTAGAAGTTTGTTGGTAGCTTCTGCATTTATAAATTCAGGAGTCTATGTTTCTTTCTGAGTAGATGTTATCACATTTGTTCTGAAATGGGCTTGTACATTAGGGTGAGATAAGACAATATAGACAACAGTTATTTCTGTTATACTGATTGAAAGGAGGGAGAGGAAACTTTTTTGGTCATAAATTCCTTTGTTTTTATCCTATTTCTGTTTAATCTGATGGGTTTACAGGGAATTACATATTTTTTTCGTTCTAGCTTTTTCTGTTACATGTGAATCTCCATCTAAGTGCAGTGTTCTCATGTGATCTCCCCTACCACAGTAGCAATCTCAATGCAGTTTTACAAAACTTGCCGTAGTATCAAATGTTATCCAGCTGATTCCATGCACATTATCACTAGAACTTGGTTCATGTCTGTTAAGGATATGGTAGAGCAGATCCATCCACTCTAAGGTATAAAGACTATATTCTGAGGAGAAGGAGTAATTGTATTAGTGCACCATCACAATCATTAATATTTAGAAAGTAATAGAGAGCTACTGTGAATTTACCCACATCACTGAACAGTACATCAAAACAGTGTGTTCTGGCTTTATCCTGTTTTCTAAAGCCACTTTTCTGTTGGAAGAATAAAATGACACATAGACCCTACTGCCACTTTTTTTACAAAAAAACCCCAAATGTTTGAATCTTGATGCTTCTGTATTAAATTTTGGTGCAAACTTGGCTATGCTGTAGTTCAAGAGAGAAGCCACGTAAAAAAAGATCAGAAATCCCCTAAGGGTATCATACCCAGAGTTCTCATCTGGAATTGGTTTGAAATATTTGGATATTTATTCCATTAACTGATTAATCCACAGATTCAATTAATTTTACTTCTAAACTCAGACCTTTCACAGCATAACTTGCCCAGACAGCAAAGCCAAATGTCTAATTGAAAGAGCATAAAAAAGAGTATTAATTTTGTCTGGAGAGAAGGACAAAACTAGCTTAAACCAGAATTCTATATTCTAGTAAAATAACATTGAAATATAAATTTAGACTAAATCTCATGGTTTGGTCTGAAAAACAGATCCATGCAAAAGACATACAGTATAAATATTCAAAGAAATTTTGATTACAGACATGCCTTCATTTTCAGTAAGCCTGAAATAGAAGTTGATCTTCAAATTGCAGCCATCTACTAATGGTATATAATAATCCAGCACAGCAGTGCTCAGTTCTAATCCATTTTTCATATGGGAATCGTGACCTGAAATACACTTTCTTATGGACTGTTTGTAGGGTCCAGGAAGGAAAATCAATGTGAAATGGTCATTGCTATTACACAAGTTTCTTCATAATGTTTCGAAATGGTACATTCATGCATCACAGAATTTATGATGTTTTTGATTTAATTTTTTATATGTTGAAGTAAAGCGTTGATGCTCAAACACGTTATTCTCAGAGGCTGTGGCCTTCCAAAGACTCAGCTTGTTGAAACTACTGCCCTGGAAATGGATAGCTCACACATCAGGATGTTTAGAGGGATTTGAATTACTTCTGCATAAAGTCATTAACCCTGAACTACAGGATATTAACAAGAGAAGGATTGGCAAAATGCTTCATGTCCATATCTGTATTTACAGTTCATTTTTAATTTATGCTAACAACATTTCCTTATTCCATGGCACTCCACAATACATTCACTTTGTCTCAGTTCATATAAATCACCTCAAAAGGCTCCTTAAGACTGTTTTAGTGCTTGCTGCCTGGTTCTGCATGTTTCTCCTTTTCAAGGTAATTTTCATTTACCCCAGTGACCTAATCTCTTCCTTTTCTGTGAAATCAAATTAACACGTGTACTTACATCAGGGCCTTTCAATTCTCAACACTTTGGACAGTCTTGCTCTTTTCAAGACAAATATGTTTCAGGTGCTGCAAGTCTTTGTGCTTTTGTCCACAGAATGGGCTGAGAGGGCAGAGGCCAGAACAGAAAGGTACTCTAACTGCCTAAATCAAACAAGATATATCTCTTAGCAGTACTAATTCTCATGGTAATTTGTCCAGTTGTAGCTGATGGGCTATTAGTGGTGGCTGACAGAAAATGAAGTGATTCCAGAGGACAGCTTTTCAACTACCTGGTGCATTTGCAGACAAAATGAGACATCTCAAACAATAACATTTTTGTTAGGGGACAGCATTCTACTTTTTCTGACACACAGTTTTGTGCATTAACTTCTTCACTTTTTCATTAACATGACTGTTCAGCCTTTTTATTTTTCAGAGACCAAGTAAATTCTTAAGAAATGTTATAGGGGTTGGCAGATGATATTGCAAACTCAAACATAATTGGAAAGTCTGAATCATTTGGTAATGGACAATTTGATGAGCCTGGACTGATACACAGTATTTGCCCTAATAGATGCTGATATACTCTTAACAACAATAATCACATCCCATCAATGCTATCATAATGCCTGGTCTTTTCAAACTGGAGCCACAGAGTGATAGAGACTTTCAGCAAAATCTGGAAGGGTATCTATTTAGGCATCTAAATTATACCATTATGGATTTTAAGTGCTTCAGTAACAGTTTTTAGATTGTCAGCTTTGATTTATGTAATTTATAGTTTCAATGTACAACATGCAGATTGTTTCAGCACTTACCAAAATATGAGGTAGAATTTTGAAAGCATGGGTGGACAAATCCTTGAAGCACTGTGGCTCAGAAAAATCTTAGATGTTAAATCAGAATATCCAGACAATTTTTACATGAAAAAAAATTACAAAATCTATATTTTGTCTCACCATTGCTTTAGTTATTCCTTATATACCCACGCCTGCTCTCAGAAATTTTTCTGTTTGACCTGTACTGAAACTGCAAAAACAAGAGTGGAAAGTATAGCTGTGATAAAGTATACAGAGAAGTGATGACAGTTTAGTGAACAATTAATTATCATTCCTGAATATTAATACTGTGAATGTGCATGTTTACTGGATGATCCTGTAGGAATAGATATGCATACTCTCCGGGAGATGGCAAGTCTACCAGCTCTGGGTGCATTTTGAGAAAGATTTTAAGGTGCCTGGAAGACAAATGTGGATCTGTAAAACCAAAAAAAAGCAAAGTCTGCAACCTTACAAAAATATTGCTTCCCTCAAAATGAATATCTCATTACATGGATAAAGAACTGAAGTCTCATTCCCTAAATGTGTCTCCTGTGACTGCAATGAATACCTCCTAGATTTCACTAACCTGACATGTAGCATTGAATTGAAGGACAGATTCTGAGAGAAAGCATGATTCTCTTTGTTTGCCAACATATATTCATGGTAGACATTATTCTTAAATGAAAATGTGTTTTTGGACAGTCTTGTCTTCCCTATTATGTGCTGGGCCATGTGAAAAATCAGAATGTTTTCAGCTGGGAGCATCTTTCTAGTGTGCAGTATCAGGCCAGGTGAATAGAGGTACAGACATGATGCAGCTGAAGATGTAGCCCAGATCCCCTGAGAGAAACAGAGAAGAGACAAGAAGGCAAATATCCAAACAGGGTGGAAAGAAGGAGGTTCAGAAAGTTTGTAGCAGTTGAGGAAGTCACTGGAACATGCTGGACTGGGATAAAGTACGAGGTTACTCTTTACCAAGACACGGTCCTGGAGAAGCTGTTAGCCCAAGCTTGCTCGGGCAGGTGCTCTGTTCACTGAGTTAAAATCTGGCTGGATGGCCAGGCCCAGAGAGTGATGGGGAATTTTACTGCATCCAGTTGGTGGATTCTCACTTGTGTGATTCCCCAAGTCTCAGTATTGGGACCTGCTCTGTTTAATAACTTTATTGAAAATCTGGCAAAGGGGATTGAGGACAGTCTCAGTGTCCTGCATTAATTGCATTGACACTCATTTGGGTGGAAACGTTGGTCTGCTGGATGCTAGGAGGGCTCTGCAGAGGGATCTGGACAGGCTGGATAGACAGGCTGAGGCCAACTGAATGTCATTCAGCAAGGCCATCTGCTGAGTTCTGCAAATCTGCTGCAATTCCGTGCAGTGCTACAGGCTGGGGAACATGACTGGAAAGTGGTCCAGCAGTAAAGGACCTGGGCTGCTGGTCAGCAGGGCTGCACAAGACCCAGCATGTGCCAAGGTGGCCAGAAAGGCCAACAGCATCCTGGCTTATTCAACAATAGCGTGACCACCAGAATCACTGTCTTGTGATTGTCCCCAGATACTCAGAATTAGTGAGGCCACACTTTGAGTCCTGTGTGCAGTTTTGGGCCACTCAGAAGAAAGACATTGAGGTGCTGGATTGTGTCAGGGAAGGGCAACAGAGCTGGGGAAGGTTTTGGAGCAGAAGTCCTGTCAGGAGCAGGGATTGTTTAGCCTGGAGAAAAGAAAGCAACAAGGGTGACCTCAATGCTGGCTTCAATTCCCTGAAAGGAAGTTGTAGCCAGGTAGGGGGTCAGCCTCTTCTCCCAGGCAACCGTTGACAGGACAAGAGCATATGGCCTCTTGCTGCTCCAGGGAAGATTCAGATTGGACATCAGAAGGAATTTCTACATGTAAAAGGTGGATAAATATTGGAATAGGCTTCGCAGGGAGGTAGAGGCACTAACCCTGGACGTGTTCAAGAAAAAAATGGATGTAGCACTTGAAGTCATGGTTTAAGTGACCTGTTGGCTACTGCTCAAAGGCTGTACTTGATTATCTTAGAGGTCTTTTGCAACCTAAGTGATATTGTAGTTCTGTGAAATGGCCTGCCTTGAGTGGACAGGGTGGGCAAGGTAAGGTTTTTTAGTTACTTTAATAATTTGTTCCACTGGGCAGATCTAGGGCTCCCTCTAGTTAAGCTTCACTCATTCTAATGAAACAACACTAAAGTTTCAAAGGTCTTTTCAGTTTAAGAAAAAGAAGCATCCTTTTCTTAAAGCTGTGGCCAGCACAGAACCATATCAGAAGATATGGCAGTGGGGTTGGAACTAGATGATCTTTGAGGTCCGTTCCAATCCAAACCACTCTGTGATTCAATGATTCAAGCATGATACATTTCCATTTTCAATTCAAAGATTTTGCAGATTCAAAGAAATATATAATACAAAAGAAATAATATAATGCAAAGAAATGCTATTATGCCTTTATGGTAGAGTCAATATCTGACCTTGATTTATTCTTGTAGGTAAAATGATATGTATATTGTACTTTGTTTTTGTTTGTATATAGCCATTTAATGGAAAGAATTAAATGTGTGTGTTTGTGGGTGTTGTACACCCACAAACACACACTCACAAGGTTGTCTTTATCAAGGTACTTAAGCTCTAATTTCTGAGAGGAGAGAAGCTGCATTACATAATGGTGAAGCAATAATTAACAAATATTGCCATGCAGCATAGCAAAAATCTACAGGAAAAACATTGGTCACCACTGTGCAAGTGTGCACTAAGGAATGCCTATATGTATGCATCTTAAGTCAAATTGATCACATACATTCCAATGTGCATGTGTGTGTGTGTGCACGTGTGCCCAGAGCCCTGATTAACATCATTCTTTTTTCCCTTCATTTTATTCCTGCTATTCTTTAAGATGGGGAAGTCATCAGGAATCTATTTATTCCTATTAGTCATGGGTTGAAGCGATCCTTTGAAAAATCAGACAGCAACATGTGGGTAAGGACAGTGCAACTTGAAAGTGATGGCCCAGAGAAACACATGACTGCTGGTCATCTGAACACTTCCTTGTGAGCTAAGAGGGAGAAAGTCCAACTTAAGCTTTACAACTGAGGCTGAATTTTCAAGACAAATGGAAAAATATTAACCAATTGTTGTGAACTGTGCAAAGGCAATGTCAAGTCACTGACAAATCATGCATGGGCACTGGTACATAGATAATACATAGAAAGTAGAATCTCATAGTATCTGCTTGTCATGGTTCCTTTCCTTCTTTGGAACTCATTTGTCAAGGAGTGATGGCATCTTATTTATTGCGGTTCGAGATCAAAGACTGAGAACACTGTCACTGTCTGAATCTTTCTTTGATCCATGAATAGTACTTCCATTAAGGACAGATGCCTTTGGTTCTCCACCAAACTTTACACCATAGCCTAATCTCCTTTCTGATCCTACAATGGAGTCTTCCAGGGAGGTATCATCTCATCATTATTATTTGTTTTTTGGACCCTCCTCAAGAACTTAGTCTTGGTCACAGGACAGTCCAACTCTTGTTTGGTATTATCCCTTACAATTGTAATGCTAGACTAGAACAATCGCTGTGGGATTTTAAGACAGATTTTCTGAAGATGGAGTTCCTTTATCTTGTCTGCATTACTTGCCCTATTAATAAGTACATGCTTTCATACTTTATAGTATTAACAAATATTTTAGTTCCTTGCAATAATTTTATCTGAGCATGTACACCATTCTGAGTAGGACTTCACCTCTCATTTTGAAGAAGGTGCAGCATGTGTTAGCCAGATGATAGAAAAGTTAATAATGAAAAAAGATTAAGTAAAATATCAAATGAAATTAATTATTAACAAGGAGAGCAAAAGTTACACAGCAAGAGCTAACATTATTCTCAGAGAAAGGGGTCTTACAAATTCATGTAGTTACCAAAGAAGAGAAAAGAGGTTTTTGTTTGGTTTAAAAAGAACTCACTGGATAATCTTGCCTCTGAAAAACCCAGTATTTGCAGGGCATTTGTAAGAAATTATTTCAGCAACAGGAAAAGCAGTTCACCATCAAGTAAGTAAGCACTGTCATTATTTCAACACTGCCACATCACCATATAAATGGAAGCGTGGTAATGAAGACACATAACTGACACCAACCCTCCCTTCTGCAAAATCTGTGCAGATATTTATGGAAATTGCATGGAGTTTTGAGCCATCTATTTAAACCACCAATCATCCTTCAATTTTACTTGATGATGCTGTCTTAATCTACATCCAGCATATTATACAAGTGTTTTGCAACAGCATGAGACCCTTGGTCTTGAGAAGTTTTTAGGTTTTTTATATCTAAACTTGGAGATTTCTCTTTATTTTCTTACCAACAGTGGTTTAAATTGACTGAAGATGGAGCTACATTGTTTTTAAAGTTCTGTCTCATACCATCAGGTAAGATATTTGTAACACTTTTGTTCCTTTCTTCTGTTTGTGGGTACAGAAACAGTGATGTGTGAAAAAAAGTTTGTACATTTGCAACTGCTAGGTTAACCAAGCAATAAAACATGGAGAGTGTAGCAACAGGTCATATTTAAGTAACCTGTAATTATGAAAAATTTCTTCTAAACTTTTTAAAGCCATGTATAATTTTCCAATTCTCAGGTAACTCTTCAGTCGCTCACACACACACACACATACATACACAAAAAGAGAAAGAAAGAAGGAAAAAAAGAACTAAAAGAAAGAGGAAGGAGCTGACAAAATACAACAGCCCTCTACACAAGGCAGTTGTTAATTTCTGTCTTTTCTTAGAATAAATTGGCCCAAAACCCCATTCCTGTTAACTCTGAGAGTACACTCACTTGATCATCAACTGTTAATCTCCTTGGAAAAATATGTGTCCTAATAAAAGAACTTTGGAGGAAAAAATACCCAAGCAAGATCATGAGCATATGGAGTTTTTTCACTGAAGTTTAATACTCTCCTAATCTGACATAAAAATTTATTTAGTTGCTGTCTATACAAAAATCTGTGCTGGCTTTTCCAGCATTACCTCTTAGCATATAAAAGTCTCTCACCTCAGAAATATTTGGGGTCTTGGGAAGTCATGGTTTGCAAGAATCAATAAATATCTGTGCTTAGATCAAAACCACTAGTAATTAAGACACAAGCTTTTAGGTTCCAAGTCTCCTTTGGGTTTGGAGAACCATAACATTTAGTTTCTTTTTATCTTCTGCACTTCCTAGTTGGTAAAATTAGGGTTTTGATTCATAAGAAATAGAGGTCTTGGAGAATATTTCTTCTCAGGGTTACTTCTTGATACAAGAGAAGAAATACTTCTTCTCTTGTATGAAGCAATATAAGCAATTATATTGAGTGGTTTTTTTATATTTGGTCTTTTCCCTGTTTCATTTGGATTTAGATAGATAGACTCTTAAAATTAAATTCTAGTTGATTTCCTAAGTATCAGAAATTAAGAGACTCCAAATAGTCATATTATTGTTGTATATTGTAGTAATACATTACTTATGTAACTATTTCAGCACTATTATTACCTTACTTATGTAATAAATGAAGCAACACCTTAAACATAGAACCAAGCAAATAAAACTATGCAGTTTTATGAGTTCTACATTGCATTAATATGCTTTTAAATACTTTTTATTTGTTTGCCTAGTTCATGAGCTCAGGAAAGCAGACTTTTCCATTCCAGGAGAAGTATGCAAATAAAATTCATCTCTGGGTTGAGAGGGAGCATGCTGTCTGTGTACAGTGTAAAAACCCATTGTCCATATTAAATAAGCCCATATGATGGCTCCTTGAGGTGAGTTTCATCTGCACCTAATGATACACAAAATGCACAATGACCCATTACTGACACTGAAAATACATAGCTGTTTATAGTTATTCTCTTAAGAAATTACACAAAATTGCTGATGCAGGGAGCTGTATTATGGTCCATTTATTCTGATTTTATGGGGAGGAGGACCACCTAGGTTTAATGACAAAGAGAAGTAAGTTCAGCTATGCAGTGGACATCTGGAGTTTTCACTGCTAGTACTCCACACAACTGGGTTGGTTTGAGATGTTGCAAAATAGCAGCAGGAAATACACGTGATTATTTGAACAACCCTTCTAAAGCTAGGAAAATTCTGTTTGAGCTGCAGAAGGAAACAAAGCAGAATTGCCAACAGCACAAACAGAAAAGCAGGAAATTGCCAGTCAATAGGAGAATAAAAAACATACTGAAAGAAAACAGCAAACTCAGAACACATTTGTGTAGATGCTTCTAACAGGACTTTGGTTTGAGCCACTTTCTGAACTGAACATGGTCTAAAAATTACATTTATCTGGGGCATACAGTATATGTGTGGTAGCTCACAGAGGGAGACTATACATCAGAGAGGGAGCCTGAAGCAACAACTAGAAGAAGCTCCATAAATAGTTACACGGAATATTATATATGTTGTAGCTAGGTCTAGCACAACTGAAACTTTCTTAGAGGAAAGACTTTTTAAAATTCTTATGGGAAGACTCAGCTTGAGTTTTCAAAAGGATCTGCATTGAGGAGGCATATGCTCAGCATACTTTATAGGATGGGACCTCTTCAGATTTGGTCAGTAAAACTGGTGTGCTCAGATGACTTAGTCACTGCCAAGTTTTTGTGTAACCCTCTGGTTTTGATGGGATTCCTCACAGACTAACAAAGGACCTGGATTGATAGACTCAATTCTTTGGCTCTTATACTTCAGATCTGGACATCTCTCTCCAGATAATTACTTGTAAATAATTGCAGGTTGTTTGTAAAGATGAATTAACAGACTTATTTTTCTACTGAGTTGAAATAGATTTATTCCTATGTAATTCTAGCACAAGAAAGCACTATACAGTAACTTCTAAGTTAGCCTTTTTCTTTAAACCATGAATAAAACATTTCAGAACTAGGGCAAGTCAGAATTAGTGACATATATCTATGAAAACTTATATCTGGTGAATTCAATGCAGTTTTTATTAATTGGAATTCCCACCTTTTTGTCCAAGTGGCTAAATCTCTCTTTACTTTAAAGGTGAAACACACTGAAGCAGCATATTGGCTTAAAACATTTATTTTTTTTCCTACTAATTCACTACATCCACATTTTTTCCTGTGCTCAGTGTGGTTGAGTCTGAGTGAATCTCATTCCAAGGGAAAAAACAGAGCATTTGTCCAGCAGATTGGTAGACTTGTGTGAAATGGAGTCTGTCTAGATTGCTGATAACATAAGAAGCATTTAGGGTAACTCAAACCCTCTGAAAAGCAGATTGCTATTTCTCTGCTTACAAACCCTACAATACTATATATAATTCTTGTAATCCTATAAGTATCTCACTATAAAATATAAGGTCTATGAGACTGAAACTATTTCTTAGAGTTTTGGCAGTGCTACAAACAATGATGCTACTATCTTACTGAGGCTTCTTAATAGCATGTATTGTGTCAAAAGCTCTTCTTTTGTTGTCATTGTTTCTGTTGGAAATAATTTTTATTAATTGACATACAATAATTAACATTGTAGCATAGAGTACTAATGGTTTATTTTCTTGTGCAAGAATTTACTTATTTTATAATCTGTTTCTCTTGAAAAGGCAAGCCTTTATCTGTTTTGTTTAAGATTTCAGAAATCTTGTGACTAAATTGGACTTTACATAATCTGCGGTTCCTTAGGGACAATTAATTTTTGCTATAGTTATTAATTCCATTACAAGCCCATCTCTCTGGTGCCAGTTACATTCACAAAATTAAAATGCCTCTTAGTCCATCTCAACACATCTGCCAAATAATAAAAATATTAGAGTAGCATTGTGAATCTGTCAGCCTGTTTTAACTTCTGTATAATCACCCATTTTTTTAAAACCTAGTTTTATATTGTTAAATTGATTAGTTGGCTACTATTTCCTTTAGGATTGCCCAGTTCTTGCTCATTTCCATGATATTTTCCTTTGAGACTAATTAGTTTTTCACACGGTGAAGAGTACAAGAAATACAGTCTGTTAGGCAACATGAGAGATTCTGATAGATGGAAAATGCTGTCAAGGTGCAGTTTTGATGTTTCTTTGTGAAGATCAATTGAAGTAATATAAGTGGGAAAGAAGCAGATAAACTTTTAATTGTAACAAAATTCATTGCTATTACAAAAACTTCCTAATCAAGAAGAAATAAAACTTCATGTCATCTTATGATAGTAAACTAAGAAAAAATAATATAGCTTTAGCGTTTTGAAAGCTTTTATCTTTTTTCCATGTTTTGGCTGAAGTTCCTTATGACATAAGCAGTTGCATTCTACTAGAAGGCCCTCAACGAGATGCTTGTTAGTCTAAGTAGTTGTTCTGTGTTGTCTACACATCCTCAGTCCTGCTTGTACTCTAACACCAGTGTGGTGATCCCTCTTGGCCCCACACAAGATGGTGCTGGGGCACCATACTGGTCTCTGAACACTGCCGTGTCTGGCTAACATCTCTATTTAATGTATTTTTGTGTGGGGTTAGGGTGTCCTCCTGGGCAGATGAGAGTGGTCTAGCTCCCAGGGGAGCTGCCTCCTCAATCCATGTCCCAAACACATGCAATCCCGGGTAGCTCTAAAAGGTCCATCCAGTAGAAGGAGGGCTCTGCACGTGCTGCGAAGGGTCCGACTGGTTTTATTCAAGGAGTATCAAAGGGTCCAAGGCAGGGTGGGTCGGAAAGGAGCAGGGATACCAACAGGCTGAAGGGGAACAGGCGGCAGGAAGCTCAGAACAGGGCGGGGAAAGGGTTTATAATGTAGTGGCAGGCAGGAGGGGCCAGGGTACAGAGAACCAATGGGACAGGGGACCAGGGGAGGAGCAGGAGTGGGGTGATTGGGGACACACGAATGAGAGGAGGAGAGGAGGGTGGTGCTAACATACAAGCCAATGGGGAGGGGAGAACCGCAGAACTTTCTAGGTTTTTAGGAGGGAACCATAGTTGACGGACATCTACAGGGGAGTGCCTTCCCAAGGCATCTCCACCCCGCAGTCCCTGGGGTCTCCTCCCACATTTTTGCACTTTTTTTTCTTTTTGTTTTTTATCCTGAGAGTCAACATCACCGTTACAGCATCACGAATTTGTCAACACACAAATCCAAACCTCTTTCTTATATTCTCCAAGCAGTTTAAGTGTAAACAAATGGTCTTTTTTTACATGAATGCCAAAACTGAACTTGGCTGCATGCTCTGAAGATAGGCAGTGCCTCTTCCCCTCACCTGTCCTGGATAGAAAACAAATGCTGATGCCAGCTCTGGTCTCTGTCAAGAAGTATGCCAAGCACTCTTAATTTGTCCAAAAGTGATAGTTTGCTAAGACACATTGTACAGGCTGACAAAGCTCTTCTGAAGTTACATTAGATAAATTTCTAACCTTGAACAAGGTGACCAGTTAGGTCAGGAGACATGAAAAAGCCATTGTGGGCTTTAAATGCATTTTTGGTAGTTTTTAGTTTCCTCACGGACTGCAGCAAAGACTAAAGTTTAAATAGAGGTTTAGAGGGAGCCAGATCTTGGGTCATCACAGAATACCACCTTATACAGAAGGATGTTTGAGAAATAGGTAGGAAAGGGGTTTAAAAGAAGTTTAGGCTTGCAGGTTTGTTTTCATCTTACACTGGAAGGTGTTTCTAGACCATGGTGACGGAGGGGATCAGAGATACAGACCTACAGAGGTTTTTCAGGCGACAGTTCCAATGGGGATGAAAGGATCTAATGGACACAAATACTGTGGAATTTCTTTCCAGCTCCTTTACACTGACGCTTTAAACACAGTTTCTCCTAAGCAGTAGATTGAACCTTAGCTTGAATTCTTCAGCCCAACAGGAATCTATGAATGCTTTCTTTTCCATTGTTTTCTTACATTCCCAGGATCCCAAATCAGTCCCACTTTGAGGTGTAGTTCAGTAATTCCTAAACACAAGAAAACCACAAACGTAAGAATAAATTTTGACATCTACCTTGATTTATTCAACATTTTTAAATAGCTGTGCCTTATCTACTTTTCTTACTTTTAGCCACAACCATAATGAAATCCAAAATCTGAAGCCTATTTCTTCAGCCCTTACCTACGAAGTCCTGGCAAACACTTTAGCATAAGACTGACACTAGAATTTGACAGACTTTATTCTTACAGTTTCTAAGCCTTAATTGCATATGTTATGTATCAAAATTATACATCGCCAATTAAATTACTTTTCCAATTTATTTTTAGTTTCAAAATCAAGTCGAATGGATAAATATCCCTGTTAGAAGAGATTCTTTAATGCAAATGCTTTGCATTTCCAGTATTTTTTTAACACTGGAAAAAAATGTTTTAAACTGTGCTGAAGTGAATTAATTTGTTTTAGAAACACTGCTTCAGCTAGATCTTCATGAGCTGTGTTTTGTGAAAACACATGGAAAACCCACGTTTCACAGGTTTTGAATGCTCAGCATAGATTGTTCCAAGACATCTGAGTCAGAAATGCTTCTTATATTCTGTAAGTGTTTGGCACACTAGGATACTGGAAGCAGTTTTTAAAATGGCAGAGAAGACTTTACAATGCTTTAAAAGAATTGAGCCTACCAGATGTAAGACTGGTAAGGCTTTCTGGTAGAAGACATAACCATTTTTCCCACTGAAGCATTCCAGTTGAGAGTAACTTGACAATATTCCTAACTTTTACCCGTTAAGTGTTTCCCTGCAATGATTTTTAAACTTAAAAATCTGTAGTGAAATATCAAACTTTGGTCTTTTGTATTTTTCTATGGCCACTGCTGAAGACAGTGACTGTTTTAGTACAATGTGATCCTTTAGAGATCCACATTAATGTGAGTGAAATAGCTAGAGATTTAAATGGTAATTTTTCTTCTAGTACATTGCAGGTAATTTTTGTATTGTTTGTGTGTTGTAATAGTTGTAGACAGTCCTAAGAAAAGGGATCTTATCTTGCAAAGACTTTTAAAGAATTTACTATCGAGAGGAGAGCAGTATCTCCTTAAAGAGTGACTTACCCCACCAGTTGGCTCATATGTATTAGCTGAAAACCATTGTTAGGCTAGAAAGAGGGGAGAAGAATTAAGGATATACCAAGAAAGCAGTAAATATAATATTGCAGTTCTGCATAGTTAGCTGTTCCTTATGAAATGGGATGCAGCAGCAAGAGCCATTAATCCTCTCTAATTCTTTGCCAATCTTGATGTTACAGAAGTGGTGGGAGTAGAACTAATGGAATTTGGATATGGGTATTAATTCCCCTTTTGTAATTTCCTGTATAATTTGTTTTCAGTAGATTACTGTTGCATACAAAAGAGAAAACGAGAGTTCTACAAGATAGAAAACAAACAAGGATGTTAAAAAAAGAGATTAAGTAGTTCATAAGAATGAAGTACTGCTCAAACAGAAGTAATTTTATATCTCAAATGAGAAATGCCTCATGTTTATATCAATTTATAACAAAGACTTTTTTTTACATATGCTTTTGTTGGCTCCTAAAGTGTCAGAAAACCATCTACAGAACTTCTCTTCCTTTTTATTCACCCTACTATTCTCCAATAAACATAATGACCCTTATATCAACATGTACTCCAAACCTTTTTTCTCAGTGAAGTTGCCAAAATCCAAAGGGGATACCATAGACTATATGACTAGCTTGGACTGAGTAACTTTGTGATCTTTCTTGTAAGATTTTGACCCAAAGGACAACATATCAGCAAGATGTTACAATTCAACATAATTTTTAAAATTATTTTTAATTCAACCTTTTTCCTAGGAGTCAGCTTTGTTCTTTTTACCTGTTCCAGCTAGCAGCTAGGGGCAGGCAGTCAGGGGTTAGAGGTTAGAATAACAAGCCAAAGCTTGGTTAAGGATGACTTTGGAAGAGTCTAACATTATTTTAATATAGAAAATTACCAATCATGAGTGTTTTTGCATATTTCCAAGCCCACTTTCACTTTTTTCCTTTGATTAGGTAAGCTGTATAGAAGAGGGAGGCTAGCTGTCCTCAGAGGCTTCTTGTCTTTTATTAATGTATTTTACTCACAAAGTTACTGACTTTTACCCACAACGTTACTTTATTCATGTCTTATTTTATTTATGTCTTTTACCCACAAAGTTACTGACAGCATTCTGTGTGCCTCATCTCACAGACCCAACTAAATGGAAACTCTAGCCCCACTCTAAATGCAGAGTTCCTAGATATTACAATTAGCTATAACATTCTGGCTGAACTGTTTTGCCCATTTTTTTTCTAACACACCTTTCTAATGTACTTTATACAAATAGCAATTATTGGCTTTATGTCACATGTTATGCTTATGTTCACCGACTATATTTAATAAGCAGAATCTGCAAGGGATGTTTGTGGGAAGATGGATTGTAGGAGAATAGAGATAGTGCTAAAGGCAATCTCACCCCTGAGGAGTTGCAGCTGTACTAATTACCAGAGTAGGAACAGCCCTGCCCTTAACAGGGCACAGATATATCCAGTAAGGATGGGGGTTATAAAAGAGTGGATTAGCAAGTTGAGAGGAGAGCTGGAGTGTGCTGGCTGTGCTGTGAGGAGCTGCAAGGGTTAGGTGATCATGCAAGGGACAGGGAGGAGTCAGCCAGCCATGCAGAAGGAAGAGAAAAGGAGTCAGTGCTGTGAGAAGCTGCCCATAGAAACTCTCAGAGAGAAGGTATGAAAGTTTTACAGGAAGATGATAGACTGATGGTGATAGTCAGATTGGTATCAAGCACCAATGCCAAGAATTGGTGGCCTGTATGGGGGATGAGTCATGACAGATGTACCTGGAGAGACACAAAAAATATCTGGAGAGGAATTTTTTGCAAGAGCGTGTAATGACAGGACAAAGGGGAATGGCTTCAAACTGAAAGAAAGTACGTTTCAATTAGATACTGGGAAAAAATTATTGTCAGGGTGGTGGGGTGCTGCAACAGGTTGCCCAGAGAAGTTTTGAATATCCCATCACTGAAAGGGTTAAAGGCCATAGTGGGTGGAGCTCTGGGCAACCTGCTCTAGAGAAAATTGTCTCTGTCCACAGCAGTGGGGTTAGACTAAATATTCTTTATGGTCCATTCAACAGAGGCCATTCTATGACATATTTCTGGATTCTTTAAAATGCTGTTTGTGTCATTGTATTGGTCACTCATATTAGGATTTAATTGTGTTTTTATATCAGGATTTTCAACCAGAAAGGTTATGTCAAAAGAACAGGAGGATTTTGGGAATGTCAGTTTAGGGTTGTAGAAATGAAATGCCAGCATTAAAAAGGTGAAAATAATTCTGTCCTATATAGCATAATTTCTTTCACTCTGAGAAAACAAATTACAAAGCATGCTTATGTCTAAAGACTAAATCAATTAAAAAATGCAATTAAACACTGAAATAAGAGTTGTCACTCACAGAGCTCTATAATTTTTCATCTGTAGTTGGAGGCATAAAATATGCTTTGGCTTGTGGAATAGCCCAAGGCCATGGCTCAAAAAAGCAACTCTTTAATTAGATTTAATATAGGTGGGCATAATACACTGTAATAGCTTGGACAAGATTCACATAGGTAGCAGAGGTATTGACAGCTCATAGAGATGAAAAGGAATGAAAAAAGTTTATTTACTTTAAATAAACCTGAAAAATTATTTAAATAGTTGGCTGCTTAACCATTAATGTTTTGAAAATGTTTGATAGAATATAAAATTTTATATCATGGATATAAAATTTTATATTGGGATCCCTAGATCCTGAACCAGTATCAACTCTCTTGGTTATGTTACAACTCCTTTTGTTTTTGTTATATCTGTTTCCATCATATGGAAGAGCTGACAGGCATTTGCCTAACAACTGGTAGAAGATTTTTATCTTCATTTCATAATGATTTAAAGAATTCCTTAATAATTGTACTCTTTTTGTTACAGCTGTGTGCACAGTTTCATTCACCATATCCACACTATTACACAGAAATGGATGCTATCAAATTATCAAATACTAAGAAGATTTTTCTTAGACACCAAATATTTAGTATAAAATAAAAAAGGAACAAAGTCTAATTTCCTTTTCAAGTTCAGGAGAAACACAAATCATCTAATTATATTTGAAATCTCAAAGGTGTCAAAACCCATTTTCTTTTAAGGTCTCTCACATTGTTCTGTAGACTCATGAGATCTGAAGGTTTAATTGTTTTACCTGACTTTTGCATTTTCCTTTTCATTGATCTCTAAAATGCAGCTGCTTCTTTTCACTAGGTAATACTACAGAAAGCAGGTAAGTGTACCCAGCTGGATAATAAGAAAAATCAAAATTAATGCTACTATGGTAGTAAATGAAGGGATGCTTAAAAAAAGCTAAAAAACAACAAAAAACCCCAACAAATCCAAAAAGAAACAAAACAACAGACAAGCAAAAAGTCACCAAAATAACAATATTGAAGTTTTTCCAGCTTGGGGACCTTTTTCAAACTAAGCAAGAGGCCTTTATATAGATATTAAAGGCCCCTCATCTGAGAAAGAAACCCCAAATCAGTTGGATTTAATGGTCAATAAGTGTCAATAGAAGAAATAGACTTGTTGGACTAGACAATGAAGCATTGCAAAGCTGAATGCAGCGTTATGGGAAAAAAAAATATTCTTAAGAGCAGGGAGCTTGAATTTAAGTGGGTTTAGTAATGGGCAAATCCTTCAAAGTTTACCTTTCACACATTTTCTGTTACTAAAGAAGTAGTCATCTTTATGCAAAGTATTTTGGAAATTGTTGGATGACGTTTTTTCTCAGTCCTTTATCTACTTAAGAATATCAATTCATACTAATAACCATTAAATCTGGCTCTTTTTTCCATGTTGCCTTCAGGAGCAGATCAGCAGAAACATGCATTTTTATAAATGTTCTTCTCTCTTTCATTTCTAGAAAAGAAAAGATGAAATAAAGAAACTCTGCAATTACTTTGTACCAACTGCAGCAATGCCAGAAATCTTTGTAATCTAAATTACTTTCTTCCATGGATTGAAAACAGTTAATAGCAACTCCCTGTAGCTAACAGCAGACTAAGCACTGGAGCAGAATATTAAACAATCAAACCTCTTTGTGGGATATGAAGGTTTTTTTTAGACCACAAAGCTAGCAGTACTGTACCTGTCACCCACTGTCTCCCATACACAATGAAACTGGTACCATATGCAGAGATGTCAAAATGGACCTACAGTAACAACTGGTGATTTATTTCTCTGTAAATGAAGAAAAGAACTAAGAATTTCTTACAAAACCCCAGCCTGGGGAGCACAAAAAGCAAGCCCTGAATTACCCTCCTTGAGCATGACCTGCACTTTCCCAGAGTTGCATTTCTTGTGAAGCAAACAGCCATCATGTGATGCTGATGTCCATGCTCCTTCTCAGTGGCTGAGGAGGGAAATGTGTTGACTTCTTCTGGATTGCCATGTTTTCTTGTTCTAAGGAAGCAGATCTTTACCACTGTCCGGACAAGTGATAAACATAATGACACCATGGTTAAATTTTCCTTTTTATCTCTTGGTTACAACTTCTCTACTCTTTGGAAAAGTAGGTGAGTTTTTGAAGGCTCCAAGTAAGTCAAGGTCAGTTTTAAAGACATCTTGTCACAAGACTGTGCAATGAAGCAGAATCAGGCTTCATAACACTCTGGAACACCTTCAAGAATTTGTGAGCCAGGTCTCCCATTAGATCCCCCCCTGAGTAACAGATGCAAAAGTGGCATCCAGTTGCCTCCAGAAAAGCAGTGAAAATTGAATTATATATTGTTTCTATATAGTATTACATATGATGCATAATATATATGTCTATATATGTGTGTGCCTATACGTATATATCTCCCAAATGAAGATTGCCTCAGTCAGGCTTCAGAATCTACCCTGTTACGGAAGGGAGCTACCAGCTATGGCTTATTAAATGTTTTTGAGGTGCTTCATGAGTAGATTTAATTTAATACCAGACAGAGTTTACAAAGTGGAGCACTACAAAGTATATACCACTAATGGAGATTTGACCTGTTTCACAACAGCCTCAACCCGCGACTGTAATCCTCCGTTGGGATTCCCTTTGGCTTTGCTTCATGAATGAATCTGGTGAATAAACTTACAAGTCTAACCAAAAAAGGCTTATTGCTGTGAGAGATGAGCTATAGGGTATCAGAAAAACACCTGCATGTATCAGAACAGAATTGATGTTGATAGTTTCCTTACTAGGAACTCAGCAAGAAAAACGAAGGTTGATATAAAAAAAACTAGTGTTATCATTTTTCTGGTAAAGAGAAACAAACATGGCATATAACCTAGGAAAACAGAGGGCAAAGTCAGTAAATAATTTAATGGTTGTTACTGCATCTAGTGGTGGAATTAATTGCTTTACTAAAAAAGTAAACAAAATAATAATGAGCAATATAATGATCTAATTTAACAATGCAGATTTTTTGATGATAGATTTAACAAACCTTCTTATCCTGTGATATAGGATGAGCACCTCAGAATTCTTTGCCTTTTGTTACAGTACAGAGCGTGACTTTGTTAAGATGTTGAAAATTCTTTAACATTTGGAATATTTTTATTTCTTTTCATTTGGTGAAATTTTTTACTGTTTATTTTTTTAAATGCTATTTTATTGCTCTTTTCCATATAGGTGTAGAGATGAGATTTTCCCAGACCAAGGAATCTCAAGATTGGAAAGGTACACAGGAAGTGAGAATTTTTTCTTTTATCTTTATAATAAATAATAATCAGTGGATAAGTGCTTTTGTAATTTGAAGTCTTGAGATTATCAGTTGGGACAAGTAGGCTTGCATATTGTCAGTGGGAACAGCTCTGTCAACTGAAAAATATCAGAAGAGAATGCATCAACCCTACTAATGAAGAAGTCCAAGCAATCCAGTTGCAACTCTGGTGCTGTCATTATCCACAAAATTTCACTGTTAATTGACCCCGTCTCTGTTGTGAACCACTAAAATGGGGTCCATCACAGATAATCTCTTCCAGGTGCTAAAGCAACATCAACACTGCCTTTATCACCACTTGACTTGGCTTCAGCACCAGTGAGCAGTGCTTGTTCCCTTTCACCTAGTGGTATAGACATAGTGAGCATCTTGATTTTCACCTAAGCTTGTTGTTAGCCCCAAGCTTATCCAAGATTACTGCTGCATCACTTTTACAGCACTTAGGGATGTCTGGGCGAGAAGTGCTGTTCAAGTGCTAAATATTGACTTATTGCTATTATTACAAACATTGCAAAGATAGCTTGCTGGGTTTGTTCAGTGTGAGGGCCCTAATCACAGATAATGGGAGATGAGCAGGAAATGACATGGATTCCTGTGACGTGGTGTATGGTGGTACAGAAAACGAGTTTTTTTTCCCCCTCCTAAAGACCTAATAGCTCTGTGTTACTGTCTATAGTCCCGTAATTTCGTGTACTTTCAAAAGAAAAATAGCTGTTCTCTTTGGATTGGTGTGCAAGTGTGCATTTAGAAAGGGCCTAATGTGAAATTTAGATATCAGAGGAAAGTAGAAGGAAACCCAAGGGTTATGCATTCCCTTCTTAGAGCGTCTGAGCTTCCCAAGTGTAAATGAACATAACTAACACTAGTTACACATATACTGTGCAGAGACTAGCATCCCAACTACAGAATGCTACTATAAAAACACAATTAATGGCTGTACAATGTTACTCTGTATTGATTTGGGACTGAATTCCAAATGAAAAAGAGTAAGAAAGTTTTAAATATGTCTCTGCCTTTAATAAAGTTGCAGCAATAGGATTTTGTGGAAAAAGATACAATAGAAAAGAAAGAGAAGCTTATAATAGAAGTAGTTATATGCAGATAGAAATAGTTTGCTGCAGACTCTTTAAATAAAAATGAGAATGGTGCTAAATACGTTTATATTATTGTTTTCTCCACTTTCCCTTTGCAGTTTTTGTATATAGTCTGATATGGAGCTGTTTTGCTTCAGATAATATCTAAACAGCGACTTAAAGAGCAACAAGTGAAGGTGAGACATGTAGAAATTAGGATAAATAGTGCTGCTCCTCTATGTCAGCACATCCTAAAAAATTATAACCTGTTGATGTGACAGTCTTATAACTCAATATTTTTTAAGAATAAGAACACTTACAGAAAAAAAGGTGTGTTAATGAAGGCCCCTTTTGAGTTTGAAAAGGCTAAGTGAAGAAATGAAGATATGTAAGTTCTTAGATAAAAATACTGCTAAGGAAATTCAGAAGGCAGATTAGATATGCCAAAAATACAACCAAATAAAATAGAAGAGCACATGCTGATCTTAAAGAAATAAATGTTTCCTCGTGGCAATGTAGGTAGAGATTCCTTTGTGCCAAATGGAAAAAACCTCTGTACGCCTTTTGTTACTGCACTCACTTCCCTGTAATTTTACATATTGAATTTAATATTGTTAGACCTGGTGCTCTTGCCATAAGAGGTCTAATTGTGAATTAATGGGCATGCTTGTAAGATTTTGCAGAGGAGTATGCATTGAAAATCACAAATGTGCATTCTCATTAGTTTCAGTATTTTATATTTGTAGGAAACTGCGTCTTACACCCCCACCAAAACCAGCCTGTATATTTTAATATTTTATTCCATATGTAATACTGCTTAAGAGTGATGCCAGAGAAGAACTAGTTCTCAAAATCTGTAAAGGCAGTACGTCTATTTTTAGGGATGGATGTTAGTAAAACTAACATGTAGGGAAAGACTGTGGAGCCAGAGCAACAAACCTGGGCTTATTTGTCCTCCTGACAGCTGCTGTCAATTCATGAAAAGCACAGTGTGCCTACTGCAGTCATGGAGAGCAGTGGTGTCAGTAGGACCAAGCCAGCTCCCCCCGGCCTTGTCACACAGGCAGTCCATCACTTTCTGCAGTGGAACTGAGAACCTGCTTGAAATTCCAAGAAGAAGGGAAATTTCAGCCCAGACGTTTTTCCTTTCTTATTCATTTTTTTACCCCTTGAAATAGAGCTTATGGATAGGAGATGAGCACAGGCTATAGTATACACAAATAAGTGTATTAATATACACTTTTCCCAGATATTAGTAACTCTGGTGTATCCTAAAAGGGAATTCAGAAGTTTCTGACATCTGAGGCACCTAATAAACATATTTAGCAGTCCTTGATGCAAAAGAAGGCAAATTGAAATGCTTGACAATCTTTGGTCATAGATTTGTTTTTGTAGGAGAAAATGAACCTGAAAATCTTCCATCAGTCCTTTTGATTTTCAATACTTTTGATTTCAATCCTTCTACTCTGAATGAAAAGTGGCAGGAGCTGCCAAACAGGTGTTTGTAGGGACACATTCCAGATACTTCATTCTTAATTTACCTCCATTTACTGTGTTTCCTCTTCATTCTTAATTTACCTCCTCTTTACTGTGTTTAAAGTTTGGTGGGAGCATGAAGAGGGAGGAGGAGCAATTGGCGAAGAAGACAAGGATTAACCACATTTTAGGTCACTACAGATCTTTATTAAATGAAATTGTTACCTAGTTGCTGTAACTAGAGCAACTAGGTAACAATTTCATTCTAGCGGTAGGGATTTATTCCATATTAGTTAGCATAAGGCTGTTATTCCAGCCTTTCCTGTCCTTCAAATTATACTATTTCTCCCAAGATTTGCACACATCTTTGTATTTCCATACTAGAGACTCATATGTTTCATTTCAGCTCCATTTTTTCCCTAAGAAATTATTTTTGTTCACAATTGTAACATCCAATTTTCATTTAAATATGTTGATCTTTTCCCGAAACTTTTTTTTTTGACATTGGACAATTTCTACTGTATTGTGCTGCCAGGTTCAGTATTTCTTACATTATGGTTTAGTCTTCTTAAACATGGTCCACAGAACTGTGGCTGGGTTTCTGGCTGGGTTTTTGTCATCAGTTTACTATTACAACAGGCTGCAAAGAGCATGTGCTTTGATTCTGGAACTGCTTACTCTTTGCCATGTGACTTCTCTAAGCATGGTTTCTTGACATCATTTCACTTCAGAAACACATATTTACTTGTGACCCCCATTCCCTCCTGTTATAAAGAGGACATTTTGTTGAACAGGTTATTTACTAAGTGCTTCACTGTACCTTTTCTCTTGCATTTTTACAGGATTTTCTGTTATAAACAATTAATAGGCTGAAACATACTTAATACTTTTAGCTATGGTGTCATAGACTTGGCATGAGGAATAAAAGAATTAATATTTGATACTAAAAAACCAATTCTGAGCAGTGCATTTAGGAATTTAATTTGGTCCAGTACATTTACAGGGAACAGTCTGGGGCTAAAGAGTTATGATGTGAAAATTTAATTTGGAGACATTGATAAGGGTGTGTTTAATCTCTGTCTAACTGCAAAGCTTTCTCACATAAAGATTGTTCTGATTTTATTAGGCAGATCATGACAACAGCTGAGGTCAGCAGAGGTGGCAACTGGATGTCTACAGCCAGAGTGTGATCAAATTCCTTCCCCAAGGAGCAGTGGAAAAATAGTCTGAAGGCCAATCATCTTGATTGGTGTAGGCGTTCTTCCAAGCACAAGAGAAATTTTGACATACTAGGGGCTAGAGGCAAAGTAGGGAGATGATTAGAAGATAAATAGCCATTGGATGAGATCAGGCAATTTTTTTTGTATCCATCTTGAAATCAAATGTTCCTCTGGACATGGAAAATTAATTTCATCCTGAAATAGCACAGAACCCAGGTAAGTAGCTGAAAAGTGTCATGCAAACTTTTTTACTTTGGTCCTGTTCTCTCTCTTTTAAGAGATATTTTATCTGTGAATGAAATAACATAATATAGATTCAATAGTCTGTCTTAAGTGTAGAGTTTTCTCCCTTACATATAGAAGTGGCTCATGGCAGAAAAGTATCTGTGGTTTAAACCGACGTTAATTTCTTTTATTAGAAGGCCGGTTTACCAAAACTACAGGGCAAATCCCTACAGACCTGTATTAGAAGTGTGTAGAAGCACTAGTCCTGACAGTATCAGTTTTTCAGAGCTGCCCCTGGAAGAAAGGCAGAGAAGCCACGGGTGGGCATGTCGGAGGGAATATTTAAACTGCTGCCATTCCTGCGCTGGATGGGCATGCCCAGCCCTGTCTGGAAACTGGGTAGCTCAGCTGGCTTTCTGAGGGAAAAATGGTCACAGTTCATCAGCAAATTCCAGTCACTGGTGTAGCTACACAGCCCCTGCACAAGAGCTGGCTTCAACTTGGCCAGCCTGAATACAGGTGGGATAGAAGGTTCTTCGCCCACACTTGACTACTAGAGGACCTATTCCTAATCAACTACATGTAACAAGTGGAAAACAAAGAACTCTGAAAGGAGGGAAGTAATGGAAATAAGAATAAATATAAGTACCTTGTAAAACAGGAGAAGCAACCATAGCTTTCCAGTTCTTTCATTTCCATATTCTTTTGCTAAAGATAACTTTTAATGTTTTTCTAAAACAATTTGCACACAAAATGTAAATGTCTGGGATGTTACTGTCTGATGCCTTCCATGAGACAAACAGCTTGGCTCTTTATCAAGTTACGTGGTGAAAGTGTTTTTTCTTGGAAATTAACTATCTCGTATCAGTACCAAGAAGCAACTTTGAGGAGATAAATTTTCTTGAGTCTTGGAAGTTCATGTGGTCCCCAGACAGGTTCTAGACCATCACTCGCAGTGCCATCAGACTCAGACTTGGTATTATGGGTAAAAAGAAGCTTTGTACAATAAAACTTGTCTTATCACAAAGTAGTTGAGAAGGTTTGGACACTGATCATTTGGTAAAAGGTGCTTATTCATTCACATTCTTTCCACTTCATCTCTCTAGCTGCTAAGTATTTTTATATAGAGATAACACATCTCTACTGTTTTATTGTATCACTTAGTCTTTGACTTGATTTCCATAGGTCACACAACAATCCAGCAATTACTCAGCATAATTTATATGTTAAGGTGTTGTGTTACTTGCTACCACTTGGATACTGGAAATAGAAACACCTTTGAGTACAGTATAGACATATATAGACTGTGTTGTTACGGGCTACCCACATTTTCACTTGGGACTATAAGAATCTGGAGATTTGAGAAGTAATTTTCTTGATTGACTAGATTTTTTTATAACAGTATTTTTCTTATACTCAGACTTACACCTCTGTCATCATGGTTTTTCTTTGAAGAAATTAAATATTGTACAATCACAGAGACCTCCTCACTTAAACCTCTTTCTAAGGGGTTTGATTTTTCTACCATGTACACCACAGTAAAATATTTTGCCAGTGTGAGCTGGATTTATGGAGCAACAGTAGCAGCTTGTAGTTGATAGTACTCTCTGCTTCCAGTGGAATAGTGAGAGTCCAAAAACTCAGAAAGCCTGTGGATTCATTCTCACTTTTGCTCCTTTGGTGTCATCTGCTTCTTCTCTCTTTTTTTCTTTTTGCTAGCAGACAGGAAATCCTTGCATAGTGAGTGGAAGCGCTTCCTGCAGTTTTTTACTCATTCCTTTGTTTCCAGCTGAGAGGAAGTGTTGCTGTCAGGTACATTATCTACACACCAACTACTGTGGAACAGGAAATAACCATACAGATGTTTGTTTGACAAGCATATGAAACAGCAGGGAAGATTTTTGAAACAGTATATTAGCATAAGAGTACCAAGTAAGAGTATTATTTTGTTTTATAAATAAAGTTTTTAATGCTTATGCCTCATTTCTGTCATGAGCTAGTCTTTATAGAAATCCTGGAAAATGAGTATTTCACATTCTGAGGCTATACATAATAAAACTGTTACTTGATGGCCATCACACATTGCTAAACATGTAACAGATAAACTGAGGGAATGCTGAAATCTTGCTGTAAGGTCTATTGACATAGAAGACTGTGAGGTGTATTCAGGGTGGACTCTTCTCTTTACCGTGTTGTGGTCATTAGATTCAAAGTAATGTTGATTCAGATCAGTTGTCTTAGCTTCCTGGGCTCATTAGATCCCTTAAAGATTAGTATTGAAGGGAGATATGTCGACAGTGTTTCTTCACAAATTGTCCCTCTTTATTTGAAGCACATTCCTCAGTTTTAGAAGTTTACTTCCTATTTTTCACTTTTAGCTGATTAAAAGCTCCGGCCCAGGAAGTGGTAGTTAAAAGACCTGTGCTTGGGGACATGGTTTAGGGGTGAAATTGGCATTGTCAGGCGTACAGTTGGACTAAGTGAAATTGTTTCCTTCCAACATAAATGATTCTGTAATTTTGTGATTACTGGTTTTCATTTGGCTACCTCCATTTTCTTTGTAATTGGTCAAGTATCATAATTAAGGTTAATCCCAAACTCTGTCTGTACTCCTTTTCTAATAATCAATTACTAAGCTGAGTTTCCTGTTATCTGGCTAAACTGCCAAGTGTTATACTGAGATGCCTAGGGATTATTTGCGAGGACGTAACAGTCCCATGGCATTCTGGTTTCAAGTATTAAGAAAAATCATGTCGCTGGAAACTGTAACTTCCACTGTTTTTTGGTTTGTTTTTTTTTTTAACCCAACCATGCAGTTGGACTTTGTTGAATTTTCTTTTAAAAGTGCTGGTCTGTGCAGTCTTCTGAAAAGAAATGAGAAAACTCATTCAACATGGCACTTGAACATCTGCCTGACAATAAGTATTCAGTAATTCTACTGATTACGATTAAAGGGTTCATATGTTTAAAGTTAAACATATTTAAGTGCTCTTCTGAGTGGTACATGTTTTAAACTGATATCACTCAACTACCAAGAATATAACAATAGGCCCAGAGATCCTTATAATTAGACGTGTTAAAACAAATTGCTTAAGTCTGTGATTGCTTAGGCAATGTAATTTCCCTGACAGTGTTTCTAGTCTTCTTCCCATCAGTACAACAAAATTAGGATTGGATTTCCCCAGATTTCTCATGACAGACTTGTAGTGTTTTTGCTGACTTTCTGACTTTACAGTGTTAAGGTGCTGCCTACTTTTCTTTCTACAAAAAGCCATAAGGAATTTAATTGACTTATTTAAAAGTGGTTGTTATCTGGACTCGGAAAGGCCTCCTGCTTGTTGTCAAAACCAGCTAATTGTTTAGGCTTTACCCCCCAAGTTGTCATGCAGGGCATCCTCCAGCAGCAGAAGCAAGCAGGGACTTCAGTTAGAATAATTCATGTATGCCATATGCCACCTTTACTTGGAACTGCAATTTTTGGCATAGGGCGCTCTGGTTTTGTTCTTTAATGTCAGCTTCCACCTCCTCGCATACTCCCAAATCCCAGGATGTCTGAAGACATTCCTGCGTGTGTGATACAGGTAGGAATGTGATTAAGGAGGAAAATATGGAAGAAATAGGACATATGGTGGATTCATGGAAAATTGTAATATTTTGAAATTGTATATACTTATTCCAGCTGTGTCATAGCTATGTGTACTTCTTGAGCTGAATAAGATTTTCAGCTCAATACAATTCTCAGTGTTTCATATTTTTTTAAATTTAGGACGCTCTTCCAACTATAATAATCAATGTCTTTAGAAATGTAACTTATGAATTTCTATTATTTGTTAGTATGTAAACAAACAATTGTCTAGTTTCAGACCACCGCTATTACAGCAACTCTTCTCATTCGTGTTTAGTGGCCATAGAATAACCTTACAAAAGTCTATATCTGTTTATAGAAATGTGGTACCTTACTCAGCTACCTGCATAATTAATTTACTGCCATTTGCTTCCTCCAGAGCTTTTTGGGTATGGCCAGAAACTGCAGAGATGAGCACCAGAAACATCTGGTTTTTTTCACTGTCTCCACCTACTTAAAATGTGTTGGTGTTTCCTCTAAAATCCTGCTATCTGGAGGCCTCTGCCATTGTGAAATGTGTGCAAGTGGAGAGGCAGATTGAGGTTTCCCAGTCCATGAGAGTCACTTTAACATATGGTCTCCTGGGGCTTGTCTTCTGCTTGGAAGGCTGCAAATGTCACAAGCCTGATGAATGTTATGATGAAATTTTATGAGTAATTCTCATTAAATGAAATCAGGTATCGACCTTGATCATCAAAAGTGATTTTTGGTGCCAAGTTCATACATTTTTAAAGTACCTTCACCATATAAAGCTGAAATTTGATAATTTTTTTCTTAAACCTTCCCCACTGAAAAGGGAAACAGAGGGTAAATAATCTAGAGAAGAAAATAAATTATTTTTTGCTTTACATCAAATCAAACACAAAAAGTTACAATGATGTGCAATTATGAAAACTAAGCTGTACATACCATGCATAAAAGTGATTAATTACAGGCCTGTATGTTGCTGTACCAAGAAAAGCCCACACAAGCAATTAGCTGTCAATCTGCGTTTCCACAAAGAGGGCCTGAAATACAATCTCCTATTTTCCTCTTCTCTCACATAGCCTTGGCTTAAGGTTGAAAGCATGCACAGAGTGGACAATTTTGTTTTGTGCTGGATGGTGACTTTCAGGTAATTTGCACACTGTAGTGTTGATTAATATATTTAACACACAACACCAACCAACAGAAATTTACAATGAAACAGTGATAGAAACCATGTTTTGGAAATTAGGAAAGCTGCTCCATCAAGAAATTAGTCATAGTCAAAGTCTGGTAGGAAAAACTATGGAACAAAAGGGTTTTAAAATTCAGATGCTTTCAGCATAACTTAAAACCCTTTCCTACAAATTCACAACAAGGAAAATATCATAATGTAAATAATTAATTTGGTTGGAAATGAAACTGCTACTAAATTATTTTAAATCACCTGGAGAAAATCAGTCTTGAAATAATCTGCAAGTCACTAGAAAACTCTTCTGGCCTCTCTAAATTCCCCCGAGTCTGATGTGTAGAACACACAAATATGAAACTCTCCAGGCTTAGAAGAAAGGTGTCTTTATAGAGTCTACACAGCCAGCAATAATTAGTGCAGTTTTATTCAAATTACAGTAATTTTCACAGTTCAGTTGATTTTATGCATAAACAAGGATCCTGATTAAAATGGAATTTCTTTCCTGTCTTTACTTGGCAATAGCTTGACTTGTTGCTCCTTGTTTGCTTTTTTTCTCACTGTTTTACAATGTCTACTGCAGTTACATCTTTTAACTCTTTCTCTTTATGTTTGTCTTTGTTATGTTTATCTTCAGTGTGCATTTCATTTTTGGGTTCTCCTTTAATTTTCAATTCCTTTTAGTTTTTTTTTTTAGGTTGGATTTCTTGAGGATATTTATTCCCTTGGACTGCTTCAACTTTGAAGAACTTCCAGCTTCATCACCGAAATTGTCCTCTTGAAATGCACCATAATCTTCTGGGTTTTATTTCTATCCTCCTAAATTTCCCTTTCTTATTCTCATGCTCTTTTTCATCATCAGATACTACATCTGGAGGCTCATACAAGCAGCTGTGAGGTGGTGAAAGCTCAATGGTGCTGTTCAATCCAGGGAATTTTGTAGGACTGATTTCTTCAGAGCTGGGAGTATGAGCAAGACTACCACTGTGTCCTACCTGACAGTGTTCACTAGGGCTGCTAGTGGGAAGCAGGAAGCACTAGGTCATTCTGGTTCCCTGACTTCAAAGTGAAATGGATGGATGCTGAGTCAGAAGAAGTTTAGATTGGATATTAGGTGGTCACAGCACCAGCTTGACAGAGCTCAAGAGGCATTTGGACAATGCTTTCAGGCATGTGATGTGGTTCTTGGGGGTGGTCCTGTGCTGGGCTTGATGACCCTTGCAGGTCTCTTCCAACTCAGCATATTCTGTGACTCTGTGATAATTTCTGCCAATCTCACCTCTTGATTTTCTCTTTGCTTTCTAAACTCCTATTCAAACTGTGAATAAATAATGCCACTGAATGTGTGGATCATTCTTTCTAAATGTTTTCTAATAGCTTAAAGCCACCATCAACTGAAGGGCAATTTACATTAATTTCATGTAGCAGTAGGGAGGAAATCTTCTTTGTGTGCAATACATAGAGACAGGTTCTTGACAGGTCTGACTTCTTTCATTTATAACAGAACACATCCTGCAAAGAAAATTCTGAAAATTCTGAACACATTAATCATTTCTTCTGACAAAATTTTTTCAATAACATTGAACATTAGAAATTAACATTTTCCCATCAGTCTTCTAAAGTCACTGCTTTTTTTAGCAAGAGATTATGATTTTCTATTAAAAACAATCGTCTATAAAACCAAAGTCTGCTTACACAGGTTGTTTGGTTGAGTTGGATACTCAGTACTCTGAACTCTCAAAAAAGAGGCAGGTTCACTTCTTACTCACAGCCCTCATTGCCTTCCCATTGAAATACTGACAGGCCTCTGCATAAATTAATCACTGACTTTTTACATTCTGAAAATTGTAGTCTTCTTATTTTCCTCTTTTCCCCTGTACAGTCATTATTTTGCAGGATTGGGTAATAAGTCAAACAATCTTTATTTTTGAATCTTTGTATTAACTAACTTTAGAGGAATGTCATCCTAAATGACAAATAAGCAAGAACTATTTTACTTTGAAAAACCCTATAAATGTTCAAAATAAAGGTAAATATTGATATTTATGGAAAGAAATTGAAAAAAAAACTTGTAGAAAGTGGCAAAAATTTTCAAAGTACCCTTAAGAATTTTAAACATAAAATAGATCAGGATTTTGCATAATAATTTGTCTGAAACAGAAAGAAAATACTATTCTGAGGCCTTTCATGTGCCTTTTGGAGAGCAGAATCTACATGTTGTGAAATCATTTCTCTTGAAACTTTCCTTGAAAAATTGTGTACTTCCCATATTTCATAACTCATTTTATATTGATCATGAGCATTCCTGCATAACTGGGAAACAAGACACACATTTTTCATTTTGATCTGTGAACCGCTTCTATTTCCATTTGAGTAAAGCCAGAAAAGAGCAATTACCTGATTACCATTGCAAAGAACATCCTCTTTATTCTTCAGCAGTCTGACTCTGAACTTAAGTCTTCTCAATGAAAAGCAGCTTTGAAGAAATAAGTGAACATTTGATTTTAGTTATGCAATTGCAGCAGAAAGTGGCTGCAATTTACTGAGCCAAAGTGAAGATATGATTTGTGAGGAAGATTTTTCAAAAGACACAACATGAATTGTACCATAGTCACAGATGTTAGTAGTAAATATTTAAGTAAGGAAAAAACATATTCGACTTTCTGCCTTCTATTAAATGACCTTGCTCTAACAAGGGTACCCAACGAACTCTGAATAAACACTAGTAGAGAAAATTTCCAAAGAATTAAGAAAGATTTAGTAGATTGATACAATTTTTTTTCTTTTAGATAGTTCTGCCATAACTTTGCAAAAGCAGCAGGCTAGATGTGGCAATATGACTGCCCAGAGACTTAAATTTGTCACCTGCAAACCTCAAAATTATATATAGGCCTGAGGCATTCCCAGACAACATGCTCACTGATTAACAACTCAGTTAGAAGATAAACGCATTATCTAGTATATCTATCTTTGACACTTTCTTGATTATTCAATAAAATATGTAGAAATAATTTAAATCTGTGATTGTATCATAGTGTTTCACAAATATGAGATCTGGAACTAAACTTTCAGTGGGAGCTGTAGGCATAATGTAAGCTGCTACCAAGTTATTTCACCAGTCTGAAGCCTTAGGAGAACAGTTCCAAATTTGTGGAGGCTGAAAGGTAACAACAAATGTGTCCCAACACAGACGTGACCTTTCTAGTAGAATGTGATCTCAATGACATTCATAGGAATAGATATACTGAACTATAGTTTAAATATTATGACATAAACATTGATGTCCTTATCTCTACCTGTTTTTCAGGTCATCTCAGCAGAGTAAAACATGGACAATTCTTTGAATCAAAGTATACAGCAAAGTCTTGGTAAAACAACCCCTTAAAGTCTGGCGGTTAGACATAAATAACATTTAGGTTATTAAATGACAGATTTTTGAGTTCAAGTTCATTTCTCTTTTTAATGCAATCTAATGACTTGATGCTCACTGTTGTTCCTTTCTTGTGTAAGTATTGCATCTGCTAATGCTAATAAATATTGCATTCATTTACAACAATAAATGCATCTTAGTGGACTAATTTACTCTCTGTTGGGATATTTCCAAGTTGATGATTCTTACTAATATTAATGAAATTGCTACATGGCATGCAGTGCTGGGGGAGGCCTTGACAAAAATGACAGCCTGAAGTAATGTACCTTTTCATCATATAAGCATGTGGTTAAATTCAAGAATGCAGCTCAAAGAGCTAACTAAATTAATTATGAAATCTGCAAAATTCAAAAGGTGTACGATCCTCTTCCCTGCTATGCAGTCACCCCACAAAACTCAGCTTTGCTGAGTCTTCTTAGTTCATCATGTTTTTGTGTCCCAAATCGTATGAAATTAATCTGCCTCTAGTTGCTAAAAACAAACCTTAGAAATTTTGAGATGCAGAAATAGTCATCTGCATGGATAGATAGTATACTAGATAACATAGATAGATATACTAGATAATAACATATAGCAAGTATATATGTAGGCATTAAGGCATCAGATTTCTCAGAGAATTGTACTTAAGGTAGCAATAGTGTGTTTTGCTATACCTCATTGTGTTGTTAGGTTGTTTTTTTAAAGTTTGCAGTCTTCTATCATCCAAATATGGCACATAAAATCCATACATTTCACCAAAGAACTGCAGTCAGATAGGCAGGAATGGTGGGCTGTGAAAGGTAGATGTTCAGTGGGTAATCTCCTTTAATAATGCTTTGCTTCTTGATCTCCATCTGCAACATACAGAAGTCCTAACTCTGCACATACAAGTGCAGGAATAGCAGTCCATTGCTTTTTGAATTTCCGGATGCCTTTAGTTGCTGAAAAATGAAGGCTTTATAAACGTACTTCTATCTGTTGTATGAAACGCCTGTGGGAGAAACCTTTGAGAGTCATGACAAAGATATATATAATACTAATGAATAAATAGTCATATTGGTATTTTTTCAAAAAAAAGCAAGGACAGCCTTTAATTTCTAAATGCCTTTCCTAACTCAACAGAAAGTTTTTGACCAGGAATCCTTGTTCTTTGTACTTATGTGAGAAATATTATCTGACAGATCCAAGAAACAATCATACCCTAACATTTGAATAGGGTCTCTGACCCATTCAAGCTAGGCCTCTGAAATTATTAGTTTTCTTTAACCTATATATCATCTGTATGACTTATCACTACACACAGTTTAGAGATGGTACATATTCTTCTAGATGCCATTGTTTGATTGTAGGGTGTACAAGCATTTATAGTTTTCCTACAAACTATATAAACATCTATATTAACATCTTCCTTTTGGAAAGAGACCATGGAAGTCTCCCAGTCCTTCTGTGTGTAAAATTAGGGCTTTGAATTTACTGGCTTATGTGTACTGTCTATTTTTGCTGATGAATTCAAATTACCATAAATATTACCATAAGTATAGCCATAAATAAAAGATAGCAAAATCAAGAGTCCAGAGATGAAAATTACCTAAAAAAATAGAGAATAACTTTTGCATCTGTACCTGGCTCTGCACAGTTTTTTATCCAGTATTCTGTTTTTTGTTTTTTTTTTTTTTTTTTTGTGTGTGTTTTGAAGATCTCCCATTTTTCTTGGGACTGCATTCCACATTGAAAGTGATGAATTGTCATGAGCTATCCCTTGTATGTCTCATACTCGTATACCCTTTTTCATTTGAACTAATATTTTTGAATTACATTTCTCTATACTGTTCTAATTTCATGTCCATTTTTGCAAGCTAAAAATTTCTCAGATAAGCAGATACAGGAAGACTTTGCCCATGAGAATAGTGAAAAAACCCGTTATTTTTAAAATTCCTTGGGGCACAGATTCTTTTTGCATCTATGGTTATCAGTGGCAAGCGTGGTTGGATCTAACCCACAGCTGAGTTCCTATGTAATATTGCAGTTCAAATTAAAAATTACCTAATAAAAGTACCAGTGTGTAAGAACAACTTTCAAAGTGGATAAGTATGTTACATAAAGTAGGAATTTTCCACTAAAATGATTTTTAATTTTCATTGGGGAGGTTTGACATTAGTGAGCAGAGCTCAACCTACAGTATGCATAGCAGAATTATAGAGAGGCTGTGTATGTCTTGGTGTTATTATCCCAACTGTTCAGCTACAGTGCACAGAACCCTACTCAGTGATACTTGACTGGTGAAACAAAAAGTGGGCATGGAGAATTACCAAAGTTCTAAATGCTTTATTAAAAAACCTAGAGAATTTTATTTTAAAGCAAACCGCTTACCCTGTTCCATGGCAATTTCTATTATTTGCTCATAAATATAAATTAATTATTTTCATGTGTTATTATTTCATGTGTTATGGATGGTTATAATTCAAAAATTGTTGCCCTATATTTAAGTTACGTGAATACCTCTGTATTTTAGAGTTAACGGGTATACTTTGACTCAGCAGTGATTCAGCTGAATGATTCCTTTGGAACAATAATAAACGTGTATATATAAGGCATATTTAATGTGCTATTTTTTATATTAAAAAAAACAAATCACAACAATATTCTGGGGATAAATGTGTTGCACTTTATAATTTCTGGATAAAATGAAACATTATTACCATTTGAAAAATTATAGACAATTATTCTTCTGTAATTCTTTTCAGTAGTCACATCCAGAAAAGTACATAATAGCATCTAACAATTCCTATTACAATGCTAGATTTACTGCAAAACTTCTACAGTAGTTTCAGTGTAAACACAGTTGTGATGGCTTTTCCTGGTCCTAAAATCAGGAGCCAGACACAGTTAGGTGATAAAATGTGGTTATCTTTATAAAGGTTCTGTTATGGTACACAACACGCTGAAATACACACCATAAATGCACCAAAAATGCACACCATAACATAAAGCAGGCACGACTTTATATGTTAAGCAGGTTAGCATAACTGACAAGAATCCCCAATTAGAGACACAGGTGATGAGGTTATTCCCCTTTGGTTCAACTCTTCTCCAAAACTCTCCCATTAGATACTAAACTTTGTTCATGAAAAAGTGTCTCTAGAAGCTGTTTTAACCTTGATTCCTAGAGGAAGCAAGATTAGTATTGGAGGCTTTAGGAATGTGTTTTGCCTTTCTGTCTAAGAGGGTAGGTGAAATGCTAGTTATGAATCTATGTGGTTATACAATAATAGGCTACAGAGCTACAAATATATATAAAAATATATATAAAAACAAAATGGCAGAAGTCAATTTGGCATCAGTGGGACAGAATCAAATGGTGACTTATAAGATTAAAACATATGGATAATCTGTCCCTCCATGTATCTTCTTGGAAGGTTATAGTGTAATAATGAAAATGATACCTGAGCACGTACAAAAAACTGTGAAACTCCGGTAGGAATGCACCAGAGGCAACCAGGACCAAGAGGACACAAAGTGAGTTCAAGCACAATTTCCTAATCATATAAAGAGAATCCATTCCCTGTCAAATCTGTCCTTCCAGTCATAATGTGCTTGAGACCAAAACGGATAAGAAACCAGATTCCCCCTCCACAATACTCACCTAAGAGAGAGGGTAACTGGAAATATAACCAGAGCTCAGATCCTCTCAGCAAAATTGTTCTGACAAGTTCTGATGCTCTGACAAGTGTCTAATGTTCACTCATGCCACTTAACAACCTGGACTTCTAAATATACATATTACATGGTTTGCTATATTTGTAGCTGTTAAACACAAAGGGAACTCCTTTTTTTCAACAGAAATTAAATGACATGTATCTTTGCCAAGTCTGGCTTTTTTGTATGTGATTTTGGTACCCTGCTCAACAAAAAGCACAGATATGACATCTCCTTTTTAGCTCAGGTCTGTCTTCCTGCAGCTACTGTGGTTCTGCCCTGTCTTGGCAGCTCAGCCTCCAGCAGGAGGCTGGGAATCCCACTGATACTACCAGTGGGTTTTGGTATCCCCTACAAAGGAAGGCTTAGCTGAAGTGCATAAGGAGAGAAACATGGATTTGTTTTGTAAAACGAAGGATATATTAGGGTCCCTCAGGTGAGAAAGAGAGAAAGAAATGGAAAAAGATTAAAGTCAGATGTCTTATAGTTACTACAGGCAGAAAAAAAATCACTGTCCTTTAAGTGAAAAATTGTGATGTGAAATTTAGGGTATTCAAAAGGCAAATAAAACAACAAGTGAACAAGTGAAACACTTATGAACCTTCCCTCAAAGAAACAGTCCAGATATGAAATCTCTGTCTTTTGAACTTCCCTGAACTGAGCTTTTTTACAGCAAACTGAACAGTAGCTCTATGAAGAACAGTAGGCTATATCCCCATGTCACAAGTATTGCCTTTTGAATAGGATTTATTAATGAAATACCTTGAAACTGTTCTCATTTGGGAATTAGAGCAAAGCAGTGCAGAATGTCCATCAGACCACGTCTGTGCAATGGAAACCCCTCAGTAACACCCTCCAGGATGGTGTAGCACAGACTGCAGGCTCTTGCTCACTTCTCATTCAGACAAGGAGAGTGCAACCTGCTTGCGCTGCAGCGTTTCAGGGGCACGGCAGAGTGGAGCACTGTGCCTCTCTGCCACCAGCTATGACTTGGCAGGATACAGACACACATTAAAGCACTTCCTCTCATCAAGTGCACAGCTCAGCTGAAATAGCAATTTTTAATAACATAAAGAAAAGCCTTCAAAAAAAATACTTTGTCAATATCTGGCTCATCCCTTGTTTCTTCTCCCTCTCAATGACAAATGAAGGACAGCTGGGCTTTTTCTGCACTAAATAACTTGAATCTCAAGGTGATTTTAAAAAAAAGTTTTGTTATGAAGGTTTTCAGACAATTTTCTTTAGAACTGAATTTGTTATTATCCACAATATTGTTTTTTAAATTTCCTGAGCATAAAGTATGATCAATCTCAAAACCTCTTTTTAATTACAATAAATTAATGGTTAAAGTGTTCTAAAATTAGCTTAGAAATTAATTCTGAGTAAAAAATGTGGAGTTCAATTTCATTTTCTACATATACAATTCAGTCTTGGAATTTCTTTGTGGTATTTGACCAGAGGTTGTTTTTCAGTTAATTCAAATCAGTCCTTATCAGCTTCTGAACACTTATACACTTTGAATACTTGTAATATCATTAGAAATGTATCACCTGTTGTACTCTACTTTGATAAATAGGGTACTGAGAAATTACTACAATTTAACTTATTTTTCCTTGTCTATTTATCTATCTATATCTATCTGTATATATATATATGCAGATGTACATATATCTCCCTCTTATGGTGGTCTTAATGGCAAGAATATTTCTGGGTAGAAGGGATGACAGTCAAGCACCTATGTATTCAAGCAATTACTTGCAATCAGAAGAGGCAGAAAGGGCCAGGATTCAGCTGCTCATGAGTGAAAGCAATGCTGAGTAAGCTCTAACTAATCACAGAGACTAGACTTTGCTTTATTCCTTATCCCACATCTATGAGGATAAATCAGGGGGAAATGCAAGGATTAGTCTGTGACAGCAATTTTCACCAATGCATGAATGTCTAGAGTCCTACCAAACTACAAATACTCTTCTGTTTGAGTGAATGGCTAAAAATTATAATTAATGCCCTTTATTTTACCACTGTAAGTGTAAAGCATGTTTTTTACATCTAGAGATATAGAATTTTTCAGTACAGCTGTATCACACTAAAGTCTTCTGGATGAGGAAATGACCTCATACACTTCTGTTATGTCACATTTAGGCCTCTACTATGATACTGTGGAGGAAAAAAAGTATTTTCCTTTCTTATGGAAATTATGAAATTTGAGATTCAGAACCTTAATCTGCCTTATGTCTATTTAAAATCATTCTTAACTTCTAGTAATTGCAGTTAATGATTGTGCTTATTTCTAGAAGCACCTGGTTAAATATGACTGACCTCCACAGCTCTCAAGTTTTCAGTGTCTGAGTGAGATACATCTCAAACATTCTGGAAATGGTTGTTCTTTTGTCTCAGGTGGGTGAAAGAACTTTATTCAGAGTCTACAGTATCTTTATAAAACTGCTGTCTTGATACATTGAATTATTGTTTGCATCCTAAGCAAAAAAGTCTGACAGATGGAATCTTGATTTATAGTCATAACTTCTGAGAACAAAGAAGTTAAGAAAAAAGATGTCTTTAATTCCCCTGTTATTTCAAAATTTAAAAACCAAAAATACCTGACTTTTTAAATCTGTTGTCTGAGAGGGAGGTTATGGTTTGTTTCAAAAATAAATGTGTGAATTAAGATTTTTTAAAAATACATTCCTTTGACCTAGTAGAGGACAAAATGTTTTTTGCTCTTTCCTAGTTATTTACCCTACTAGGGTAGATAGGATAATCAAAACACTATGTGCTGTAAGGATAGGAGAGGTTTAGTGTTTTCTGCATAAAATTTCTTTAAAGAGGTGTTTGATAATTGAGTCTTTTCAAGACTCCCATGCTTGTCCTTGAACCTGCTATAAGAACACAACTACCCTTTGTATCGAAATACATGTTGGAGATCTTTTGGTCTTTCATTAAAATGCAGAGAATACTGGATCAGGGGTAAACAATCTCCATAGATAGCCATCTGAATATTTTAAGGGATTGTGATTGTACTCGTGGAGCCTATATGTGGTCCACATATTGCTGGGCAGCGCCAGCCTGTGCAGTGCTCAGTCAGACTGCTGAGATAAGTCACTGAAGGAGACAGAGCTCAGCCAGCAGGCAATGGAGCTTATGCTTTCCTTCAAGTAACAAGTAGCTATGGCTGTGTACTAGAAATTGTCCTGAAATGCAGTAGAAACACGATTTTGGGGTTTTCTTTTCCTTTTCTTTATTTTATTTAAAAATAGTTGCAGATATGGCATAGTCTCGAAGAGGAGTTGAAGAAGCTATGCTGTGAACTTCTGTTAAGTACCAAGATAAGCTCTAGTGGCAGATTGCTAAAAGGCTCCTGTCACAGAGCTTTTCAGCATGGAAGTGGCATAGTTATTTTACCAGTAGAAATGACCTCAGAAAAAAGAGCTAAAAGATTCCTTATGGCATTTAGTCTGCTGTGGAAAATATATATGGAATATTTTTATGCCAGTCTTGCAAGACAAGTCTTGTTGAGTATTCCAGAGAGTCTTTCTGAGGTTGGTGTGGCATTGACTTCTGGGAGAACAATCTGTCTCTCAGTCTTTCCTTTAAAAATGTTGGGAACATTACTCTCAGCTTTACCTGGGGCTTAATTAGTCATAGACTATTTATTCTCTTTCCAGCATACAAAGCTAAAGCTTCAAATTCACTTCCTTCCTTCCTTCAGGATGTTACATTAAAAAAAAAGAAAAAATTGGTCCTCTGGCTATTTTGTCATGTTACTTGGAATGCAACATATAATGACTGCTGCCTTTTTCTCTAATGACTTCCTCTTGTATTAAGGATTTCTTTGAATTTTCTGGTGACATCAAACCAGCAACAGAACACTGGTTATGTAGCAATAGGCTTCCTAAGCCTATTCAATTTTTTTCCCGATTTATGGCATGACCTCTTAAGCACACCAAAGACTAGGTCCTTGAAAAAAAACAGATAAAAAGATACTTTAGGAAACTTTAGGAAAAATATTTTAGAAATAATTTAATTTATTACCCTAGTAGTACAAATCTTTTTAGTGGTAGTGCTTAAGTAGTGCTCTGTGCAATCTAATTTTAAATCCCAAGCACAGGATAACAAATTCCTCTTTTACTGCTGTATGACTTGGGAAATGCCCACCATCAGTTGTCATGCCTATGGTGCAATGCTTTGTTGGTGCAATGCTTTAGCAGGCAGAAGTTTGCTAATTTTTCCATAGGTCACCTTGTGCTAGAAGTCAGCTACAGTCTTCTCAGTTTCTGAAAATTAGTAGTAGTAGTACTACTAATGTCCTGAGGAAGAGGCACAACACTGAATGACGTAAGCTGTGGTTTGGGCCATCCTTTCAGAGATGCTGGAGCCTTGGAGCAGCACAGGACTCTTCTCTATCCTGAATCTTGCAATCTCTGCAGCTCTTAGACCTTCCTTGAGTTTTCTGTATGTGCCTTTCCAGTCATTCCCTACTCCAAGCAGCTGGATGCTTTTGTTTCTCCTCATTCCAAACCTGAGCTCTGCCTGGCTGCAGCCACTGGAGGGGCCCAGTTGTTGGCTGTGCTCACATTGCTCACAGTTGGCATGAAGGTACAGAGAGGAGCAAACTACTCTGTGGGCAGCTTGAGCCTTTCTAGTAAACAAGGGGAGCAGAAGAAGGAGGTACAAGATGTTAGCCATGTATGAATGTTTCATACATAGGACTGTCTGCAAGGTGAGAAGTAGGTTGAAAACTGAAATGCTGATAAAGATGCTGACAGCAGCTAAATTTATGAGGAGGAGGAGTCTGCATGAATGAGAGAGGGTATGGAGGAGAAGGGAGCAGGGCAGCAATGACTCAGGCCTAAGCATGTGACTTAACCTGTGGGACAAGACAGATGAGGGCTTAGATAGTGATTCCTCCTTTCTGCATCCCTGTCTGAGGGCTGAGTCCTGAACTCTTTGCTGTAGCAGCTGCCAAGGAAAGGACAGCGCAAAACAGAAACCTGGGTGCATTTGTTACAGTAGTATTCTTTTAAAAAGAGTGGAAGGAAAATGGTAGAGAAATATGCTTTTTTTAGCAGTGTGGCTGGTTCTGAAGCCTGCACCCTATCTCAAAATCTGCTTTATCAGACAGATATTTCAGGATCAGAAGCTCTTTCTTATTTTACTGTTAGATCAACTTTCTCCTAAGTTCTTGTTAAACTTGTCCTTTTGCTTTTCCTTCTTTTTTTGCCCCAGTTTGCCTCTGTTTCCCTATAAGGGAATATCTTGGGAAATAAATGCTCTGTTTTACATATAGCCATAGTAAATTTGCTTAGGTGGAATTTGTGACTTCCTTTCCCTCTGTATAGTAATGGAAACTGTACTGTTCCTTTCATAATAACCCATGGCATTGCACTTGCACGCACTTGCAATTCACTGTTGCTGATACAAGAAATCTTTTAGCTGCTTAACTCCTCAGGTTCTCCTGACTTTTCAACATATTTTCTCTGCACCTTATCAAGAAAAGTGTTTTTATTATCAGTAGTAAGGAAAACTATTTCATGCCTGTAGTCTTTTTAATGAAAGGAATTTCTTATTCTTCTTCCACTATTTCTTGGGCTCCAGCCTGTTAAGTATTCCAGAACTATCCAGAAATAGCATTACTATTTTGAAATTAATATATTCTACCTTCCCAGTTTTTACAGATATGGAATTTGACTAAAGACAAAAAATTTGAGACAAACATCAGAACATTTTCTTCGTTGATCTGTCTCTAGAACTTCCAGTAGTCTATGTGAGAATGAAGGCTGCATTGTTTTTAAAAAATAAATAAAGTGCCTTTATGTCCCACCCTCCTTTGTACTCCTTGTTTCTATGAGGTGAAGTCTTCTTAGCTCAGTAATTTTGCTCATTTACCTTTCTTAGGTGTTTATATGTTCTCAGAGTTTAATCTTCTTTTTAAGTTGCCAAAAGTAAGTATCCTGAACATCTTCATGGATATTCATAAGCATTTTCTATTGCTTATGGATTTAAACAAAACCTTAAAGAAATCTTATTCTACGGTAATACCAACAATTTGAATAGTTTTGTTTCATCAGGAATTTGTTTATCTACAGTGCTATCCTACACATTGGTCAAGATATGGAGTCTTTATGAATCCAGTTCTGGAGTTCCAGATAGGAACAAAACAACACAAGGTTTTTATAACAAAGCTATGAGATGTGATATCGAATAGGGTCAGTGTATGAGCTGCTGCGTTAGTAGACAAGATAAGAGTTACAGAGTTTTATAATAGGAACTTGTGGTGGTTTGTGGGCTGGTGTCATAAGCAAAGGAAATATTGGCTCACTAGGTCATCAAGGTGATGCTTCTAAGCATCTCTCTGAGAAAGTGTTTAAGTCTACACATGGGAAAAAAGGTCTGTAAGTACTGCAAAAATACTCTGCAAGGCTCCATGTGAGCACTTTAAATAGAAAGACAACTTCTTTCTGAGATTTGTGCAATCCATGACAAAAAGTGGTGGCATGGATAGGATGGAAAGAATTATATGTGCATAGATATATGGCCTTAAAGCAATCAGTTAAACCAGATGACATGGCCAGGGCATGGACAAACACTTTTTGTCACAAATGCCTTGTGAAACAGCAAATTTAAAGTGCAAATTTAAAGTAAAATTTAAGTGAGCCTGTTACTTAGCTAGACAGTGTCAGGGATAGGGAGTGTATGGGGCAGAAGGGGAGCTAAGCAAAAAGGAAAGTGACTTGGAATCAGCTGTAGCTTGAGGAACTGTCATCTCCGGTTGGCTGTGCCCTATGGTTAATACAAGTCCTCTCAGCCAAGTGTCCAATGCAAAGGGATGGCCAAAGCCCTTCAGGAACACATAGGAACAGTTTTCAAGATCTTAAGTCATGGCTGCAGAGCCAGCCTGCGCAAGAGAAGATCTGAATGTGCTGAAGACCTGTAAGCTTACAAGAGTAGGTGTTGAGCAGCATTAGTATACCTTTCAAATAAGCATCATGGACCGGAGGACCATCTGTCTTTTTCTGTGCTTCCCTCACACCTTTGAAGATGTGAATGGAAAAAGGAATACCTTTTCATTTTAGGTGATAGCATATTTCTGATATGTTCATTTGATTGTTATGCACAAAGGTCAATATGGCATTTCTCAGATCTTCCTTCAATCCCTGTATGACTGTTGAGAAATGGGCATGAAGGCTAAAATTTCAGCACTTATGTGGTAGATCCTAAATTTTTGTGCTGCTATTCCCTAACCGGTACCTTATGGTGAGCTTTAAAGGAAATTCAACTATGTGGATAGAAATAATAATAATGTGTTACAAGATAAATAAAAGTAAAACTGTCTTTTGTTCTGGAGAGTCCTGCATCACCCACCTAGCCTCCTGCCTTCCTGAATGAAGAGATAGGAAAAATAATTTTCTTTATTTCGTGTTCATTGAAATATCAAAATGAAACCATATCATAGCCATTTCTCCCAAAGTAATGCACAATAATTTTAATAACTTATTGAAGAAAGAAAACAAAAAAAAGCTGGCTTACAGAACTGTTCTGCAATTGAGTTGTTCACTGTGATACAAAACAGAATAGAAGTCATAGAGGTGCAATCAATTCTGTACTGAATACTTTGGAAAAGCTGGTTAGTATCACATTCTGCAGTGTTTAGCTTGATTTTCAAGTACTGACCAGTCCTGAGACTACTGACTATTCTATGAGACAAGATCAGTGGTACTGGTGACTTGGTTGCCATGAAAAGAAGAGTAACCCAGTAAGAGATGATAATGAAACATGGGAAAACAGAAATAAATGTTTAAGCAATGTGAGAAAAATTCTAGAAGCACTAAATGAACACTTATAAGTGAAGCGACCTATTTAGAGCTGAATTATGCTGTGGGATTTGAATGGTGCTCATTTTCAGGCTACAGCAGTGGGAAAACAGACATTTCAGGTACCCAAATTAGTATTTGCCTTCATGATACCTGAATTTACAGTATGTGGAGTGTCATAACATCCAAAGGCAAATTGTCATCAGAGAGGCTAAAAACTGCCATAAATAATTGGTAGGCTGTAGGAAAAATCTAGAAATTCAGTGTTCTCTATGAGAAAAAAATAACTGGGAACCATGTAATTATTCTTGTCTCTAGGTGACTGTCAGTTTCCAATTAGAGAGGAAAAAGTTTTCATGCAAAAATATTTTGTTATCTCCCTAACTAGAAAAAAATTAACTTTTCATAGTCTACAAATACTGTTGTAAGTAGTGTGAACTGATAATTTACTGAGGACTTCTAATAAAAAGAGATCATCTCCCCTGAGACTTCTGGAACATAGATTAAAAAGAGCAACAGAAGGACACAATCTCAAAGCTTAAAATAGCTGAAATGAAATGAGCACCACTGCTTAACCCTGGGGTAAAAGAGGAGATTGAAAAGTCTAGGATTTCACCAAGGAGCTAACACTCCTAAGAGCCAGGAGCAAGTGTTGAGGGTGTTAAGAAGGTTGGCAGGACTATGCCTGCATCAGCCCACATACAAACCCATCACATCCCAGCAAAGAGAGTGATGTAGGGCTGGACAGAGCGATCAGGGATGGCCAAGGGGTCTGTGGTCACCACAGCTGCACCACGGAGGAGGATGCTCCAGGCACAGCCAGGAAGCCAAGCCAGCAAGTCAAAGACAGCCAGGGTCTGCCTAAGCTGTTATGCAGCTCCCAAGCTAGGAAGGCAGAGGTGGTCAGTAAGTCATTGCACAGCTCACTCTTCTTTCTCTCTGGGAAAACACTGCATTTTCCCTACAGCTCCATTCAAGGTTGCACCATGGCAGGGATGACCTTGAGTGCAGGCATCTAAACACTTGTGGCAGAGGGGGACAGCATTTGAGACATTGAGTTTAACAGTGCCAGGCCATAAAGTTGTGGTTAGTTTCTCCTCAGTATAAATAACAATCTTATGTTAACTTATGTTAAAGCAGAAGGCTCAAGAAAAAAGAACTGGTACAGTTACAAAACCAAAAACGAGTGGAGAGATATTTATTGAAGATGTTAGAGCTGTTTATCTCCCAATAACTTTGCATGTGCTCCACATGGAACAGAATTTACTCATGAGTGTACGGTTCATTGACTTATAAACATCTCTTCCATTTTTGACTGCTGCTTTCACAATTATAAAACAGGATGGGCACATTACAAGCTCAAGTCAGTCATGGGTGAAAATCTAAATTGGGCATGGCATGGGACCACATTTTTGTAGAACTTATCAAATGACGTGGTAAAGAAAACAGAACAGGCAAAACCTTGTCTTCCATTTATTATCCAGGATAAAACTAGCCCAAAGCCTGCATTGGTGTTGGCCCAAAACCCAAAGCATTGATGTTTTGCAAGAATGTGATCAACCCACAATGGTTTATACCATAGCAGGATCTGTACACTTCATGGCTGCAATTTCTTCTGGTCCAAAGGCAAAGCACTGGGAGTTCAAGAGCTAAAGGCACTGTGTTCCTGGCATTGCAATGTAAATACCTTTGTTCTCCATGGATTCAATGCCACCAGAATCTCATCTAGATCATCTCACTCAAACCTAGCATTCACACATTAATTCTATCCACCTTGAAAGAGAAAATATACTGACTCTTCTGCAAATGAGAAGTGTATTTAGAAAATAGGCGGAATTTTGTTTTCATGGAGTTATAAAATGATCAGCCTCTAGTTCACTAGTGTGAATTTGTTTTTAAAGAATGCTTTGCTTTCATTCTTTTTATTTTTTACTTTTTAAATGCTCTCTGAATTATGTAAGACTGCAAAACTCTTTGGAACCCTTCATCTAAAAGGACGATACAGGAAGATTTCCTGCTGTGATCCGTGAACCTAACATAACGTGTTTGGTCTTTACAATGATGACTGAATCTTAGTGTGAAAAATACCTTGTATTTGAGCTACTCTTACACATTTTATGTAAGCTGCAAGCAATGTAGCATGCAATACTAAAGACACCTTTCAGAATGGTGAGCTCATAATCTAAGAAGTCTTCAAGCACAGCAGAAGCCCAGTCCCAGAAAAGACTTGGTAATTTTCATATGCCTGAAGGTAGTGAGCAGGAAATATCCTGCAATGCTAAATTCATCTACTCTGGTATTTATACCCCTGTGGTTGTTCTAGCCCCACCCCTTTCCAGGCTGCATCGTGATCTGAGAAATTCTTGATAGGCCTTGGGCTCTGTTCTTTCCAAGTTTATCAGAAACACTGTCTGTTCCCAGGAATGGCTAACAAGCTCCTGTTTTCTTTATGATGAGCCTTGGAAAATATTCCTCTGTCCTGAATGGCGTAACGTTCCCGTTCTCCCACTTTCAAAGAAAGTGCCGACCCAAAACACGGCTGCGATGCAAACATTGCTCTGACTGGAGCCCACTCCCTTGTGACCCTCTAAACAGCAGTCCAAGGTGGGGCCTTGGGAGCTCTCCTGGGACCAGCAATGTGGGACTCTCAGAGACAGCAAACCTCAGGCTCTCTGTACTTGGAGCATTGCTGAAACATGACCTGTCCTGGGTCAATACTCACTCCTCAAGGCCTTATCCTTCTCCTGCTGGGACATCCAAAGTGAGAATTTCACTGACCTCCGAGGGGAATTTTTCACAGGTTACCTTGCCTGCAGTGTCTATTTCTGTCTGTGCAGATGCCCCTGTGCTTATGCTACAGCAAATCTGAGAAAAATGCTGCTTTCTTAGATGCTTAAGTACCGTGGATATCAAAGTTAGGCCTGTAAGTAAGGTTAAGTTATTAACCTTAAATTCTGCTAAGTGTTGGGTTTCTTTCTAAATTGTTAAAGATAAGTTATAAGCCAAGCTAGGTGTTGCTGAGTGTCCTTCTGTTAAGTTGTGAAGCTTGACATTGAAGTAATGGTTATAACTTAGGTTAAATGCTGTTAAGTGTTATTCCTCTGTTAGATTGTTAAGCTATAAATTAATTTATAAACTAACTTGGGTGTCTGTTAAGTGTTTTTCCTATGTTAAATTGCTAGGCTTTAGGTATAAATGAAGTTAAAGTACTGCTAGTTTGAGTGTTGTTAAGCTTTTAGGCCGTGTTCCTTTTTATCCTTGCCTGCTCTGTCTTTTGAAGCACATCCCCACACCCATACACACACTCCTAAAAACACACACCCACCCCCCTACTTAGTTCTCAGTTCCTTTCTGTTTGATTGCCTGGATGTTGTTTGGGTTTTTGTTACTCACTTTCCCTTGTGCATTAGCTGTCCTGTAAGTAGCAAAATCAATCTTGACAACAATCTTGTTGTGCTTTGTCACTTAAATATAAAATCTGCTGTTTGCTCGTGACCTTAGCGAAGATTTTTTAAGCAATGTCAAACATTCTAATCTGTAACAATTTCTAAGCCTAACTCTGGATTTATGCAGTCTAATATGGGAAAAGACAAATGTTTGGATATCAAGTCACCTCAGTTTTTAATATCTGAACATCTGGAAGGTCTATAAGCAATTCTAAACAATTTTTCAGCACAGACTAGAAGCTGAACTGGGAAAAGATCAGCACTAATCTCTGGAAGGGGTGAATCTGTACCACACAGGGCAGACCAGGAAGCTGTTTCTATAGAGGTGTGTGATAAGGACCTAAGCCTTGGGCTTGCTCCCTGTTAAATTGATGAAACTTAGCATGGGGCTTGCTTTTACCTGTCTCCTAGGGGATTTTGCTCTTAAAAGGCAATAGTAGTTTCTCATAGAAATAACAACGGTAAATAAAAGCAAAGGAGAAGAGTAGGGAGTATGCCAAAAAACAAGCAGAAACTATACTTATAGAGATGGAAAAAAGTGGGTCTGATTTGGTTTTTAGTTTTGTTTTCCTTTTTCGTTTGTTGTTTTTTCTGCTTTGTGTTTGGTCTTTTTTTAACTTTTTTTTTTTTCCTGTTGGGGAAGAAGATGGATTGTGGCAGATTTCAAAGTTAAAGGCTATATATTCAAGGAAAAAGATATATGTCTACCTTATTTGCACGTAGAAATCCTTTCCCTACAAGCTTACAGGTGTCTGACTCCTTTTGGCATGTATTTCCACATGTGTTCTATTCTGACCAGATATATAGACTCTCAGTGGTTCTGAGAGTTATACCATGCATTATCCATGGAATTTATAGAAATTTATGGAAAAATGCCCCAGTATTGCTCCAGTAGTTTGCTTTCTGCAACCATATTCTACATGTGGCAGGTGAAGAAGAAAACAAAACCAAGACCAAACAAAAATACACAAACAATAATAACATCAAAACTACAATTTAAAAAATCTCTGGCTTTTATTTGTCTCCTTTTTTCAAAAGCATAAGTTGAGGGAGGGAAAAGTCATTCTTAAATGCTTGTTTCCTTCAGACTTTTTGAGCTATATTCAACTACGCTTTATTTGCATGTTGAATAAACTTTATCAGCAGTTTTTATTCTAGATACTTATCTTTCCTTTTTATGAGACTTTTGGGACTAACTAAAGTGAGGAAAGGCAATGCTTTAAAGTAGTAGATGGATAGTATTTGATTTATTTCTGCAGCTTCTCAATTAACAGATTGCAACAAAGATTCTCAGAATGAGTTTGCAAAGACTATGTAACAAATGTGTTCGGCAATATTAAATATCAAGCTAATTTTATAGTTGCTATCTTGGCCTTTTGGGGGATTTTTTTGATGGATCTGATCTTGAATTTCTGAATTTGTATGAGGCTGAAATGTGAAGTCTCGAAAAATCCTCATGACTACTTGGAAACGCAGTCAAAAAGCTAGTTTTTTAGCTATAGGTTTCTGAGCCAAAAGCAATGCCAAAGTTACTTGCTCTGTAATCACTGTGATGCTTTAAAAACACTGCAGAGTAACTCTTTTTTATCTAAGAAGAATTAATAACTAGTAGCCAGTCCTGGTCAATACAGCCTGTGGAAGAGTTGATGGCAGCGGAGAGGAAAGGCAGTTTTGGTTCATTTTTGCAGCAGTGTGGTGGGTAACTTTTAGAGCAATTCGCTGAAAAGGCAGGTTAGAGTATGGTATGAGAGCAGATGAGATGATTTTGTTAAAGGAAAATGGATATGATGGTGTGGGAAGCAATATAGAAATGATCAAACTAAGGACAGCTTTTAATAATACTGGATAAGGTGCAGTAGTGACAGACCACAGAATCCAGTGCTGCTGGCAGCTGGATTCCTGTCTATATAGATCAGATTCTGAAAGCAGAATCTTGCCCAAAAACATGTGAAAAATTTGAAATATATGACGGATTTTAACATGTGCATTATTAAAAAAATATAATCCTAACAATTGTTTTCTTCTGGAATGCGAGCATGAGTGGCGTGTGGACAACTCACTGTTTATACATAAAGAGCTGCATTGTTTGAAAATTTAGCATTGCATGGTAAAAGTTTCTATTCCAGATGGAAATTAGAGTAATATAGAAAGTTTAATTTGAAAGATGAGATAGCTCAGAGTAGCTGCATTTATATGCCAGCAAATTGCAGAAATTTGCGTTTTCTAAAGTACAGTGCACATTTTTAATAAGCAAAAAACTAAATGTTTGCTATGCAAAAATCTTTTGCTACATAGTTCACATGCTAAAATGATATGTGTCAACTTGCTTAAGAAACTCCCACCAACTGGTAATGTAATATTACATATTTCTAAAGATTTTTAAATTTTTTTTTTAAATAAGTAATTCCCACTATCTTAATACAGCAATTGGGTGAAAGAAGAGGAATGACAGTTTTCTATTCCTCCTATTCAGCAAAAAACCTATTTCTTCACACAACAAAAGGGCAAAGAAGCCATGTCCCAGATAACATTTGATTTTTCTCTTGTGCTATATGAAAATGAACAGCAAAACAGCAAATGCCTGATCCAAATCAACAGCACTTGGAAAGTGCTCCAGATTAATCTAACCCTTCTTCCTGGACAAACCTCAGAAGCTGAAGAAATGAAAGTCCCCAAATGGGCACTTAATTCACTGGGATGATTGCAAGCATTTCTCAGCGGGTGTTTTCAGAGATTTCTGACATGTTCTGAAAACAGAACTGAAATTACAATAATTTGATGCCTAGGGGCTGCAGTGCAGCAGAGCTGAACAAATATGTAAGAAGGAGTACCCCTTCCCTGAAGCAGATATAATTTGTGAATTATACATCCTCCAATATGTCCTGATTTCTGTTTTTTAGCACCCCTGGGATCCCACGCAGACTGCACAATATGATTGGCATGCGGTTTTACAGGGTGAGTGAGAAGATATATATGCTCTTCATGGATTTCCCCACCTGCCACCCCCACTCAAACATGAACAAATTCTGAGGGAATTTATCAGGCTTTCCTGCTTTATGCCCTGGCACACTGGCTTAGCCTTGTGAAAGAAAACAGGCAGGGAGGGCAGGAGAACGGCTGCTCAGGACATTTGGGGGTGGGCAGCTCTGAAAGAAAGCAGAAAATCAACTGCAGAAGGGGTAGCCTAGTGCATCCTCCAGATAAATTTGTGATAATAATACTTGATATGCCTCTGGTTCAAAATTTGTTTCATTTTTATGACAGTCTTTGTCAGGGAGCAGCTGCTGACAAAGGCAGGAAGAGGGAAATGTGTATCTGCATGATGGCGCAAGCAATAGCCAAGAAGCAGCACCCTGAGCTTTAATGTATCTCCCGAGCCAAGGGGTGAGGGGTGTTCCAAGAGTCATCACACAGCTCTTTCTCACCACAAAATTGTTAACACAGGAATTTCACCCAAGACTGCACTGTGGCAGAGCCAGCCATAGACACAGGCAACTAAACTCTGAAAAGCAGCATGGAAGATTGCGGTGTCCCCTTCTCACAGGGCCCTGGCATCCTACAACATTAAAAAAAATACTTGCCTCAGTTAATTTATAAATTTAAATAGCTCTAGGGTCATGGAACTATTAATATGATATTTCATGGGTTCTCTTTTATAATCATCTTTCCACCAACTGGACTTCAGATTATGGACCAGGAAAGCACTGCAAATAGCACTGTATCAGGCAAGCTGTTAAAGTTGATTTTTTTCAAACGTTCAGTTAGAAGTAAGCAGAACAATCACATGTTATGGAATTGCATTCTCAAAAGAAAATTACAACTGTAACTGCAGAAAGTATTAGAAATGGAAAACTCTTAACCTTGTCTTGGTTGACTGCCTTGATCCCAGTATAACATGTCACCAGTGGAGATCTGTGATTCCCTCTCCCCATTCCTGTTGAGTCTGGTCTCCAGTGCCAAGAATTAATGTGGCAGCCGCACAATCTTCCTCCGAAACCTTCCCTTTCATACCTCCTTCTGGCACTACTTATTCTAGCAAACCAAACACCAGAACGGGATGAAACAGAGCAGCTGCAGTGATGGGGGTGGAGGCTCTATGGGGGTATGTGAAAGAGGCAACGCTTTCCCTTGGCCCTAATGCTGTGCTATGGCATCAAATCAGTTTGGTACCATGCGAGTTTGAGACACCTACATTGGCAGAAAAGTGCAATATTGTGAGAACTGAGTGTGAAATGCTGTGAATTGTTCAGAAGAGACATCTTGTAAATGGAGAAAACACCTCTCAAGTTATACTCAAAGTATCCTGACAGTTCCCAAGGGTGAACTTGTGAGCATCTTTTAGTTTCCTCTCTCCTCCCCTCCCTTTTCAACCTCACATAGTACCAAAAGGATCAAGAAAGTAGAAGAGTCAGGGTTTAGAAGCGTACTAAACTGACTGCTCTGAGTTTGTAGGGACAAACTCAGATCTGACCTGAACTGGTCAAGAAAAAAATATACCTCTTTCCCTTTACAAATGTGCTGCCTATTATAATTTGGTTGTGATTTTTTATTAGCTTTGGGTTTTGTGGTGAAACAAGTTGGATTCCTTAGACCTGTCTAAGTGACATCTTCCCATAAATCCACCCAGGAGCAGATGGAGCTCTCATGTTGGTGAGCCAGCCCTTGTCCTGTCACGTGTGACAAAGGAGGTGGGAGACTGCCAGCATGGGTACAGACAGCAAGCCAACCACTTCTCTGAGGAGTTCTGCAGGTCTAGTTGGGTGCCCTCCTTCTGGCTGGAGGGACAAAAAGGCTGGGGAGCTTATGAGAGTTGCAGGTAGGGAGCTAAGCACCCTCAAAGTGTTTCTGTGCCATCCACTCAAATTGTGAGCTGCAGTTTTTACCAGCTGTAAAAGGGAAGAGGAAGGACTAATACTGGAGTCATGGGGGCTGTGCAGACCTACAGCAGTTTGTTCATATTCCTTTTAAGTGCTGTCCTCTTAAACATACCAAACTGGGGTGAGGCCCAAAACTGCCAGTTTGCCCTACACAAATACTGCTACACCAGCTTTTACAAATATGACAAAATTTGTGCAGCCCTTTTATGCTCACATGATTTTTTTTTCTGATCAAAAATTTGTTGCTTTAGGCTATAGATGGCTTTATATTCTCTGGGTGTTTTTTTTGAAATAATTTATAATAGTAATAATACAGCTCCACTTTCTCTATATGTGCCAGGAGTTACAGAAGAGAGAAGCCATGTCAGATGAGCTAGCTAATATTCAGAGTGAAACAGCTGCTCTTGGCTAGGTCTTCCTGAGATCTGGGTGCATTGTGTCTCTGCAGATGGCTTACTAAGAAGTTCTGACCTTCTTTCCTAATTCCTCCAGTTTAGATTTTGAACACTCTTTTATAAAAGTGGATTACTTGCCAGTACTACAAAGCTAATATAATGTTTTGTGAGTAAAAATTTCTCTATTTGTATTAATCACATATCTTAAAATTCCTGAAAAGTAATGTGTGCTGTGATTCTGTGTGAATGTTTTGTGGCAGCAACCAGAAAAAAAAAAGTTCTCAGAATTCAGCAATTCTTTTGCAAGGTTTATAGTTGCCTGTTTTCAACTCCTTGGGGAAAAGCAACATTTGGGGAATTTCTTGACTCTGTCCTCTGTAGCCTAAGGAATGGAATACAGGGTGGTTTAACTTGCATTGTAAGCGATCCTAGATTTTTAAAAATAGATCAAGTGTTGTCTCCCTGATAGTTAGTTACTGGGTTGGTTGCTTCAGTCCCTTCCCAGAGAGAGGGATGTTATCAGGGTTTGAAAGTCTGGTGGGTTAGCAAGAAACCAAGAGATAAAGGAGCTCTCTGACCCAGAAAGTTTTAAAAATTGCTCTGACCTTTGTATTAAGAGAATTCGTTCTTGAGCCTGGAAAAAGCTCTCTGCAAGGAGCTGACAGTTTAAAAACACTGAAGCTGAACTCCTCAGGCACAGCTGCTCATTACAGGCTATTTTGTTTCACAGTCTTGCCTCCAATACAGTTCAAGTTTCATGGTGATTTCAACAAGCCCTTACAAACAGCTGCTGCATTTTAACAGAAGACTCCTGCTTTCTTATGCTGCTGAGCTTTCCCTCAGAGCAACTGACAGAATGGCTAATTAAATTTAAAAAAAAAAATATATATATATAAATACTACAACATGGTGTTTCATAATTTCATTTTCAGAATATGAATTTGGGACCAGTCTAAGATAATTGAACTTCCTCTTATGACACTGGGATTGACAGTATTTATAGCAACCTAATTTGAGTTTTCCCTTCCCCAAATGGATATGCTGTAAGTGCTAAGTTTAAAGAAGCACTTGGATCTCCCACCAGGCTCAGTTTTCTAGTTCAGAAGACTGTTGTTAGTGGTTTTCAGGAAGCTGCTGGAAGACAACCTTGTGCTCTCAATAATAAGTTTGCTCATGTTCAACTGCTCATGGAATTTCAGGCTATTGGCAGAAATTAATGTCTGCTGCAGGAATGTGGATTTGTGAAGCTAAAAGTTATTTTTAGGTGTTTCTCATGGCTGTGCTCTGAATAGCAGGAAAAGTTCTTGCACCTTATGATTATGAACATTCCCGCACTTTTCATATCCACCTCTGCCTCCCCAAACTTCATTAAAAAATAGTTAGGCTTCCTCAGTATAGGAATTTTCAGATTCCATGTTTGTATTCTCAAGTCTTTCATTGTATGCAACAAAAAACCTGCCTACAGGTAAGAGAAAAGATAAAACAACAGTTGGTCAACAGGATTTCCTGTCATAGGTTGAAGACAGTTCAGAAGATGGTCATAGGACCATCAGCTGCATTATTTTAATGAGCCACTTCATCTTCCTTATCTTTTCAACAACCCTTTACCTTCAGCTGTGACCATAGTTTCAGACAAATAAGTCATGCTGACATTTGATAACCTCAATCATAAAACAGGAGATTTTCATGGACTCTTCCCAAACCTATAAAAGGCATTTTATATAGTAGTAAAGCAAAATAATTCCAGATTGTTCAGTATTTTGTAGGCAAAAAGACAGAATTTATTAAAAAAATTAAATCTTTACAGCTCCTCAGTTTTCTGACTGAAAGCAGCAGCCGTGCTGCTTTATTCAATTTTCTTGAGTGTGACCACGTTCAAAAAGGAGAGTGAAATGGCTGCTATCAATGGTTTAATGATAGCCAGCAAAATCTTGATATTCCATAAAATTTCCACTAACTGTCCTGCCAGGTGGTCCTTAATTCTACTTCTGTGGCTTTTCAGGGAAAGGATGCTGAGAGCTATAGCCAAAACAAAACTTGAAGGTTTTGTCTAAGCTTCATGACATGGCCAGAGGAAAAGGATCAAGATATATTACTCACTCCTCTGATCTGTTATTTAGTTGATTTCTTTGTTGCTGATGTGAAGGCTGCAGCTTACACCAGTACAAGGCAGTTCACTCATGTGGAAGCCATGTTAATTAGATAACCCAAGCACCAGAATCTGGGCTGCTCAGCAGGAGTATCCACTGAAATCCCGCATCTGTGGAGAACTCCGGCAGCTTCCTGTCAAGAGGCTGCTCATGCCAGAAACACTGCTATCATGCAAGACAACAAAATCCAGTTACATACTTTATTTGTCCCTCCCACACACCCAGCTGTTGTTGGGCACATGTCTTTAAGTGCACACAGTATTCCTGCAGATTGTTCAGCATTGTCTTTCTGACAGCAGTAAGTTTAAACCAAAGCCCTTGCTTGCATCAGCCTCTGATCAGATCTCTCAAGCACCAAGATAGAATTGCATAGGGCTGAGGCTGTATTTCTGCTTTGTGGTAAGAAAGAATGGACTCATTATGTGTTTCCTACTGTAGCTGCCTGCTGTGAAGCTGTGAAAGGCTTAACACTTCACAAGGATCCTCCACTATTTAGTGGTACTGAGGAAAAAAAATCTAGTTTATGCCAGAAGACAGTTCCCAAAAGAGCTCAGTGCCAGGGCAGCCAGAGATTAATTTTTATTCCAGTGTCATCATGGTGAGAAATATCATTGCCCAAAAAGTTTAGACTAAGTTAGTTATTTTTTTAGGAAGTTAGAATAGCATTCAGTAAAAAGTATCTATTTTAAAATACATGACCTTTGCACTGGTGTAAGAAATATAATATTTCTGACCCATGCTTTTTGAGGTGCAATTTCAGAATTGTAGTGCTAAGATTAATCTCCTTTGGTTTTGCTCTCCTCCTTTTCCCTACCTCCTCCTTCTCCAAGGTCTCATATCTGAAAGCACTCAGTTACCTTTTTCTTCATTATATCATATAGGAAGCACAGAGAAAAAGGAAAACCTCCTTAAAGATTTTGGTCCATATCTCTTCTGAAGCAAAGAGTTTAGAAACTAAAAATACACTGCTTTTCATTTTTAATGGGATTCACTTAAATTTAAAAGAAGTTTTTGGTTGAATTCACTCAACTTTGAAAGAAATACATGTGGGATACCATATTCTATACTGGTGTCAGGCACTAAAGAGGACAAGTTGAGTGTCTCCAAAGAAATGTGATACTGACTGAAGCTGCCTGTGACACCAACATACCAGGGGATAGGAGGCCACAGGAGAAACAAGCACACTTCCCTGTTTTGTTTGCTATCACTGGATCTTCACATTAATTCTTGGTTGTAGTCAGCCTTGCATCTTGCTCTCCAGTTGCCAAAGTAATGCTTAGTATGAGAAGCAGAGGGCTGCTCTCCACAGAGGAGACTGCACTTTATTTTGCAGTAGGATACTTGAATTTTCTTTGCAATGGGATACTTAAAATTCTTGCTTAGTGTGTACATATTTTCCTTTTAGCATTAACGTATTTTAAAAAAACCCCAATGATTCTGCAACACAAGTGGATTTGATTATACCGTCTTGGCTTTCAATCACATTTGAGAGAAACTCCATTTCACTGTCAGACAATACAGTAATTATGGCCAAACTATTTATTTTCATGTCTAATTTCACCTTATCACTACGGTCTGATTTTTTCCCTTTGATTTCTGTTACTCTTCACTCAGTTGTTTACCTCCAAAATTCATTGAAGTGAGGGGAAGGATAGCTGATCTTTCCTCTTCCTGCAACTAATCTTGATAGGAGACAGAAGAAAGCTCTCATTTCAAGAGATCATGCAAGACAATGTCTGTTTTCCTTATGAACTGTAGTACTAAGCAACCCTGCCTCTTGCAGTACTGGATGTCCTGGATATATTTTGGAGAAAAAAAATAACAACAAACCACCATCCACCCTATCCCTTCCTATTTTCTTTTCTACATCTCTATGAAGTGACATGCATACAGTGCCTCAAGTAAAATGTAAAATATTTAAGAGAATAGAGATTCAGTACCTGCAAACACAATAGCAGATGATGCAATTACAGTCCCGATTTAGTTTTTGGAGGGTGCAGTCAATTTTGTTGAAGCTGATCAAATTAGACAATGGTATTTTTGTTTACAGAATAGGCAGCAGTTTCACTTGTTCCCAAAACAAATATAATAATTATTTTAAACAGGCAGTGTGTTCAGAATTCTGGGGCAGGGGAAGGGAGTGGAGGGGGGTGGGGAGGGGGTTGGTTTTTGTTGATTTAGGGAAGCTAAGTAGTTTACAAATATTACTATAGGTGAAGTATCAGGAAATTTGATTGAAGTTAATGCATTCTCGAAGCTCTAAAACTAAGCTGGCTATTTCTGTACTGGCGTATGGATTTAGGAACTATATCTGGAGTCTTTTAAGGCCGGAATAAAGAAGTCAATATTTCTCCTCAAACTTGTAACAAGAAATGTGTAACCACATAACTGTGTACAAAGACTAATACTAAGGCCTGCTAACAGCATTAAAAATTTGAAATTTATTTACTGTGTTTGGAAAAATCAATGTGTGTTATATATTCACCAAGAATTCGTTTATGTATTGGCATCCCTCTAAAATTATTTTTTGCATACCATCATCCAGTCGTTTTTTCTTTTTTCAATCCATGGCAAAAAAATGCTGGACAGGTGTTCAGCTTTAATGAACTGGGCTCTTTAGTAAAAGCTATTGTGTAAAGAAAGTCCTAATGAAGAAACTTGAGAACTAATGTGCCAAAGTAATATTTAAAGGCTTGTATTTCCAGTGAAGAAATAATGCTAACTCTTTTTGGAAGACAAATTTTGGTCTGTTTTAGTTGTTGCATGTATGAATGTAATGTACATCCTATGGATTGGAGTAACACATGATTAGTGACTAAGAACTGTGGACTTACTCTGCAAAATCATAAGTCATGGGTATGACTGCCAATATGGGCAAAAAGGTTGAGAATTAGTAGTAATACATGTACATTTTTTTCAGTTATATGTGTGCAATAAAATATCTGAATACATAGTTATTAATACATGTTTATTTAATATAAGTGTGTAGGAGGCAACTACTGTGGTGCGGGCTTTCTTCTCCTATGAAAGCACAAACTTGGAGTTATCTGGTAGAGTGGAGATCAGGGGAGAAGAAATTAAAGTCTTTGCCATTGTTGTTGTCAGACTAAAGACAGCTTCACAATTTATATCCCTTTCATTACCTAGCCCTCATATCTTTTGTGATTCTGTGATCCCTAGGCAGGCTGGGTTGAGATGTCATACCATACCAGTGAGCATACACACACTGGAAAACAGAATGGATAGCTAATATCACATTATATGGAGAAGAAATCAAAGTATCAGGGGCAAATGTGGGCTGAGATGAAAAAGTATGCTTCTTTATGTGTACATGAACAAATGCTGGTTTGCTTCTGTATTTAGGTGGCCAGGTAACTCTGGTCTGAAAAACTGTATTATAAAGTATTCAGGGTCTGATGTATTCCAGATACTATGGACTCCACCTCCCAAGGAGCTGACAGTACTTTCTAAGTAGTTATGCAGTTAATGCATAAAGCACATATTATAAATTTATAGGCAAAAAATTTCCTTTTTTCACTTCTCCACCTGCACCTCCCAGCTGCCTCTGAAAAGGGAGCCTGCACATCTTCACCACAGGTCAGCCAGGAGATTTAATTAGCAAATGCTTGCTTGGAAGGAGCCTTGGGGAGACCTCCATCTGAGGATTCTTTGCAGTTGTAGGGGGGGGCCATATTTTGTTACTCAGGCAACTACCAATAACTGCAACAGCAAACTAGCTAGCTAGTTTTGGTAGAGGTTGCTACCAAACTCTACCAGAGCACTTATATACTGTGTACAGTATATAAAGTGTTTAGACCTGGGTCCTTAAGGTAGGGAGGCATGCAGGGTTATAAAATTATTCAGTCCCTCCTTTCTTCTTAAAAGTGTTCCCTAATTTCAGAAAAAACCCTAATATTGTAGCAGAAAATTAAAATGAAATATTTTTTAAAGCTTCTAAGATCTTAGCAGCTGGAGAAAGAGAGGATCTGTTACTACACTGCTTGTGGAAAAGCCATTGCAGCGGCAACATCCTTGCAAGAGCTGGATCCTCAGAGAGTTTCTGTAGGGTTTATGGTTCCAATTTTATGGTTCTGTAGGGTTTATGGAACCAATTTTATGGTTCCTCCACTCAAGGAAATCTGTCAGTATTTCTGAATTTTGTGGAGGGTGTTGAGGGACATGTTTGGAGAAAGGTAGATGGGTTGGATTTTGGGGTTTTGTAGAGGGTTTGGGATCTTTCCTCTCTCTCTCTCTCTCTTTTTTTTTTTTTTTTCCTTTTTTTCCTTTTTTTTTTTTTTAATATTTTTATTATTATTTAAGAAAACAGTGGGATCATCCTGACTGTTTTGGAATCTTGCACCAACTTTCTTGCAACAGAAAACATATTTTAGTCTTTTAGACCAGTTTGCAACAACCAAGCTAAAAACAACTCTCGAAGCTTGGTGAGTTACCTGGTGTGCAGCTCCAGCTATGCATGAGCTGAAACAGTTCTGAGGTTTAGAAGCACCTATGAGAGCTCCCACTTGATTAAGCTGATATTCAGCATCTATTCATCTGCAAGACCCAGCCATGACCAGAAGTCTCCTTTTTTTGTCTCTATACTAAAACTTGCAAGTATTTGTAAGGAAGATCCAAACATCACAAAAGGATTTTCCTATATCATTCTTGTCTAAATGGAAACATACTTTTAGTCATCACAGACTCCTCTCTTTCCTTTTCCAACTTCATCTGTTGCTACAAGCATTTTTGTGTTTGCCTCTGTGGAATTCTCCACGGAAGTTTGCCACTTGTTTGGTCTCTGGCTGCCTTCTCTCAGGGGGAAATAACTTTGCAAGACTGTAAGGACTGAAGCTCCTTCAGTGAGACTTACCAAGCAAAGAGAGAAATTGCAGAAACTCTCAGAAATTTAGGAACAGAAGAAAAATAGTAAAGATTAAATATTCAGGTAAATTCATTTTAAAAATACATTATTTTCATCTTAAATCTTGCAAACAAGTTGTCTACAGCATTAGCTTTTTATTTAGCTTTCTTAATGCTAGATAGAAAACAGCCTTCAAATTTTTATGGTCTTTGCTACCCATCCAGGTCAGTTGCTGTGACCAAGGAAGTTATACTGGCTGTACAGAGAGACCTCAAACCTTGAAACAAACACAATAAGGAAAGTGAAAGGAAAACTACATAAAGAGCAGCAAAAAAATCCAAAGTCTTAATGAAAGTTTTCAGATTTTTTTGCACTATAACTTGATAGAGCTGCAGAGGTTACTTTGGACAAAAGATATAATGGGCCAAATGCAATATCTCAATATAATGTAAAAATTGTACTAATGAAACTAATACACTGGTGTAGCAACTTTTTTTAATTAACACATCCAACCCAACTCTGTCCCCGCCTGCAAAAAAAAAAAAGAAAAACCAAAAAACCCCCTCAAAACTCTGAAAATAAAAACAAGAAAGAAAGGCAGGAACTGTCATGACAAAAGCTTTGGTTATATGAGAGTTGTGCACTTCCTTGTTTATCCTGTGTGACCCTGACTGCCAAAGTTGTGTCAAGGATTTGCAGGCAATGTATCTGAAAGGTTATGTCTTCTTGAAATGTGATATGCAGATTCCACATGCTTAGCAGAGAGCTGCCAAAAGATTGCTGGTAGAAGTACTGGTAGGGCAGCAGGTGACCTATGAACTTTGGGGTCCACTCTAGATTGAAACCTTGAAATTCCATGATAGTTTCATATGGCAAACTTGGTGGATGCATTTCCCCCATGCTTTTAAACTTGTATGGACTGAAGAGCATTTGAGAGAGAGAAGGAATTGTCTCACTGTGTTCGGTGACACCCTAAACACAAGACAACCCCAATCTTTTCTAACCAGAGTAAACTTATCTTGCCTTATTGTCATTACAGATCTACAATACTAGTAATAAAGAAATAAAGTATTAAAGAAAACAGAGAAGAGTGTATTGCACCTATTGATTTCAAGAGCCGGTTGCTTTATTATGATGCCTTCTGTTTAATTCTCTGATGGATGTCACATAGTTTGAAGCAGAGTGACCAAGGTAACTGCAAAGATGAACATATTTGCATGGTCTGCAGATATGGCCTGTTTCCTCTCCATGGCAGATATGGGCACAGCCTTCAAGGCACAACCCAGATGTATCCACAGCCCACTAACAGAGAGGCTGAGAATCAAACCCTCTCTGTCCTGTTTTTGCTTCTCTGAAATTCATTGCAAAAATTATTTGAAAAGCCTACCTGCTTTTCTGTCCATCTCCCTTCTGTTTCCCTGCAACTGAAAAGAGTGTCTGCAATTCTGGAAATGCATATATATTCATACTGCTGTATTACAGTAATTGCTTCAAATTGAACATAAGTACAGCTCAATTACTAAATGCATTTTAAAGGCTCGATAAAATAGGGTGTAAAGACAGGAAATATAACCCTGAATAAATAGGCTCTGGAAAAGCAATCTATTTCTTATGTTCAATTTTTGTGTCCATTTTTATGCACCTGATAACTGAAAAAAATATGACCTAAATTCCTACTACTGTGCTTTTGATAACTGAACAGCTTCCTCCTTGTGTAGACTGCAACTGAAAAGTCTGAAAGGAAAGAAACTTCTCCAGTTGTTCTTCCATTATTTCCCAAAGTTGCTTGGGAAATCAAGAAAGGGCTTCTTCTCTGCACACCTGACTGGGGGTCATGTCCTGAGCTCAGTGGAAGGTGATACAGTATGGCTGACCAGGTGAATTCAATGGTCAGAGATGTTTTCTGTCAGGTCTGTGGAACTGGCTGGGCAGCAGGGCCAGTTGAGCAGCCTCAAGTCAGTGCATGGGTCCTGAGCTCTGCAGCAAGAAGTGCTTTCAAGAATGTTGAAACCACCGGAATTGTGATGAGTTTGATCCACCACTACTAGCTACACTGACTGAAAGCTCTGTTTCAAAGAAAGCCAGTGAAACTAGGTGGTTTGCTAGCACATTTCAGCCTTGGGACTGTTTTCTGAACTTGAGTGGTTAGGAGTCAATCTACAAGTCTTCTGTCCCATAATCATGCAGCACAGGTGAGACTGAACTCCAGCCAGCACAGACGGGGCTAACCGACATATCTTCTGCCATTTTATGCCTCTCTGCTGTGTTTTTGTTTGGTTGGTGTAGGATTTTTTTGTTGTTGTTGTTGTTGTTTTGGTGTTTTTTGGTTTTTTTTTGTTTTTTATTTTTTAAAGTAGATTTAATTTTAACTAACTATTGAGAAGCCAAGATTACAAATCTCATTGCCAAGCCAGAACACTTTTTAATGTTTATTCCCCTTGAATTCTGATAGCTGAAGCTGGTGGAGTGTTGTTGATTTCTATCTTGAAGGCAGGTCATTGTCATACAGAGTTCCTGCTGAGTGCATTGTCCTTGCCCACAGTGGAGAGGCAGACCCTGTGCTTTCTTCACAGGGTAGGACAGCCTGTCACAATGAGTGACATCTTATCATGTTTCAGATGTGATAAGAAAAGCGTTTTTCAGTCCATTAGACCATTTAAGAAACAGAAGAATACAGTGACACAGTGGTGTGGGAGGAAGAGCAGAGGTTACACGCTGCTGCCCCACGGAGGGGCCAAGGCCACCTTCAGGTTGGGTGCTGCTATCTGCTCTCTCCAGTAACAGGCACTGGGCCAGTGGCCTCTCAGGTGCCCCAGGGCCACCTCCTTTCAGATCAGTCTGGGCAGATTTGCAGCAGGGACACGGACAGAGGCAACCACAGTTCTCAGTGCTCAGCAGCTGCAGGAGAAACAAGCACAGAGCAAAAGGCTGAGGGTGTGCTACAACAACGGAGGGGGCGGCATGCAGCCTTCGGAGGCCTCTTACCCAAAGTGCATTCATTTGTGCTAAGTGTTAGGGGGTAAAAAAAAAAAAATGGAGCTCTAATTGTTACTGTTATACTACCTAGGGTGCCATTCTATTTGAAGCTGCAGGTTAAATTAAAGAGTTGTTCCAAGATAGATTTCTTGTTCTCCTACATGCACATCCTGTTCATGTGATTATCATCATAACTCCTCCATCAGGAAAACTGATCTGCCACATTTCATTTTTGTGCAGACTTGCGGTACTGAGGACAAGCACAGTGATGTTTTCTAAGTCCCAAGCTATTCCTGAGATATATTTTTTGTTTAATTTTGCTTGAAACCACTTCAAACCTCATCTCTTGCAATTTATATTAGCCTGTGGAGGCTAGGAGCCTTTTAAGAGAATAGTCTAGCACAATCTCTTTCAGATCTCCACATTTCTATTAGAGTTTAGAGCTCTTTGTTAAAAAAAAAATCCTGCTTTATTACTGTATTTCTTTGTATTTATTTCTGTATTTCTGTGGTGATCAGTCTTGATATTACTCACATTTGGAGAACCTCTCCATATCAGGTGATAAGCAGGTATTAAATACATACAGTGTATCCCTATAATTTATTTTCAGGAAATATAATTGCACAGTCTCTTACACTTCATTGATCCCCATGAACTTCATACCTGGAGTGAGGCTTTACTTAATCCTTTTCTAAGCTCTGAATCCAACATTTTAACTCCATTATTATTGCTGGTGCTATATGATGGCTGGTCATTTATTTGGACTGAAGATGCTTTTTTGTTCAGAGACCTACTTTGCTGTAATTCACATAGGAGAATATGCATGTCCTCTTTAGACTCAAGGTACTTTGAAATTCAGGTTAGAAAGGGAACAGTAGGTCTGAATAGGCAAAGTCTTAAAGTAGAACCTTTTAATCTAACTAAAAGCTTGTAGCTCACTTCATGTATAATTGAAAACAGTATAGGTTCTCCTAAATATTTGAAGATACTAATGGATTTAAGCGAATCAGATTGAAAGGGAAGTCAGCACAAAGCTTCAGTTCTCCATCTAATTTTGTTACTTGCCATGCTAATTTGCAACAGGTTCAAGACTGTAGTTTATGTTTTTCTTTTCACTGACACTGTGTTGCATGTCCTTCAATGCGCAGCAAAGATTTGCAGTCCTCTGCAGGGGAATCTTCTTCACAAAAAGGCCTGAAATTTATTTATCTAATAGATCTTCAGCTATATCACTGTAACAAAGTCTAATACATGGGAGTAGGGTGATGCTAATTCTGTTAATTGCCTCCATTTTAGGATGTCTGCATACCCTAGTCCAGACCACACTGCCACCTGCTCCAACCATGTGCTGTACTGTCCAGCTCCAATTCTTGGCAGGGAACCAAGTGTCTGCATTGGGCTTGATGCTGTGCTGAGCCATAAGTCTTGAGCAGAGTTGCATAAATTATCACAATCCTCCTCTCCTATTTATTATTATCATCTTGCACACCGGGCTGCTCTTTAGAGAAGGGAATTATTTGCTCGGTGCTGTGCCAACTCCCTCTGTAGTGAGAGAAACCTGATTTTTCTGGAGTGAATAAAACCCTGTGGTTTCTGGACCAAAGTTGATGGGCAGTGAGGTACTCAGGCAAGTCAGAGCTAACCCTATGTGCTCCTGACTGCAAAGCATCTTCTAAGCATCTCTTTTTCTTTATTCTCTCAGTCATGGAGAGAGATAAGATCTTACAGATACCCCTTAAAAGGGTTCAGAATAAAAAGGCTAATAGACATTATAGCTTAGTTTTCTCTGAGTTTGTGCCAACAGATCTAGGACCACATTTGTAAGCCCTATTTGACAGCTGTAGGTTAATTTTATTATCCACATGTAAGGTTCTGTGGACAATGATTTCCACACACATAAATGGCTGGCTTTGAGTCCGTTTAAGATCCACCTCAGAACTTCTCAGATATGGCAGTGCTCTTCCCAGGCTAGGGCAGGCTTGGACCTGGGTAGCCAGGAGTGCTGACTAAAATTTGTGTCCATTTCTACCTGAGCATTTAGATATGCTGATGCAGAGGTGGAATTCTGAAAATAACATATATAACTCCTTTCTACCTTCCCCTCTATTTCACTGCTTGTAACCCCTTTATAATTATTTTGTCACCCCTTAATATTATTAATAAAAGAACAAAAAGACTTTAAGGACTTTGATTTAAAAAAATAATGGATGAACAAAAAGTTTGACAGATGGCAAGAACACACATATTAATCAGAAAACCTTCTGTGGATAAAGCTTAGTAAGAATTTTTCATAACTGTTAGTTAGGGGAAAAGAGTTTACAAACAATTTTAACTTTTAGTATTGATAAGGGTTACAGATTTTATTCAGAATTGTAGACACATTGAACACCTTTTATTCTTTTATGCTTAGATATGCTCTTAATGTGTGGCATATCAGCTTGAATGTTTACATATGATCTGACATGGAAAGAGTCTTACAATTTGAAAAACAGTATACTTATCACTTATGTTTGCTCTAATGATGACAGTGATTCCAAACTCAGTCTGGGGAGCCATAGTTTTGAAACAGTTCACAAGGTATGAACCTCCAAAAGGCATTTAGAGCTCCTAAGCTGGATGCCAAACTTTTAGATGGCAAATCTCTTTCCATATAAGATGCATCCTTATGGAGCAGCAGGAGGTAAAGAAAAGCTGAGTTGCACAAGTCTGTCTGAAAAGATATGCAGGCTTAAAATACATTATGATTTATAGAATCAAAAATTGCAGAGTATTTGCAAGCATAAAACATATGAACATACTATTGTGATTCTGCAAAAAATGTAAATATAAGTAAAAAGTACTATTTAAATCAATGCATTTAATTTCAAGCATAGTGAACAGGTCTATCTGTGATCTTACATTTCAGTCCTTCCGAGCAAAGTATCTTTGCTCGGTGTCTTTAAAAAAAGCAGACTAGCAACAAGACTCCCAAGAAACTTATAAATGGAATCAGTGTCTGGAATGTAGTGAAAAGGAGTTTAACAGCAACTGAAAGCAGAATTTTCCTACTGGTGATACTAAGGCAAGAGGTGCATGAAGCTTTACAATTGTAATATGGTAAATATGCCATATGCTTTGCGAAAGACTCCTTGTCATCTGTAAACAATCTTTACAAGAAAACTCTACATTTAAATATACAGTTTCCACGATCTGTCATAATGATATGTTTTCCTTTTGGTGATTATATATGTTGACAATGATAGAGCTAAAGCTTTGGAACTAAACATTCAGTAATGGAATCTGTGATACTACAAAAGTCAGACAAGGGAAGACTAAAAGGAGTCTAGTGTCAAGAGTAAGAAAAGCAAACCAAGAGTGCTTTGTGCTCTCCTGAATAAAAGTTTATATCAGTCCTTTCATGTAGTGTATCCCCATGCAGCACCTTAGTGCTGAAATCAGATATTACAAGAAAAAAATTATACGTGCTGAAAATACAGATAAAATATCTGTAGTGATCTTGAAGGTATATTAAGATGTAGAACTGGAGTATAACATGGTGACATCATTTGTTTTTTGCCTTAAAAAGAAAAGAAAGGAATCCAAAATAATTTGGCAGGTTGTTACAGAATGCTACTGATGGAAATAAACCTGATGAATCTCACCATTGCATAAAGCTGTGGCAATAATATTATGTTCAGGCCTCTGAGTCCTAGTGAGTAAAAGAAATGGAGAGGTCAAAGATTTACAGCTGCTCTTTCACAACAGAAATAGCCAGCCCAATACTTGTAGCTGGATCTTAATTAAAATTGACAGATTGACAAAAATTTTCAAAGTGGAGCTACAGTTCTTTAAAAACCCAGTTGTGCAAAAAATGGGTGTTATACATATATTAAAAAGATGTAAACAATGAAAGAGCTAGTTCAAGCTGACAGGAGAAAAAGGAATGTATTCAAGCTACAGAAAGTGTATTTCACATTCAATGTCAAGAAGAGTATTCTAAACTAAATGCAAAAAAGGAGAAAAAAGATTTCTAAATCTTGACTATTAAATTCCAATATTATTAATCACTACTGGCCTTATGACCACTCATAATCTCATCTAGTTAAGGACTGCACTAGAAAAGTATTAGGACTATACAATATCCGTCTTTTCCTTCGAAAATGATCTCCATAAAACAAAAGCAGAACTGCAAATACCATGCATACTGCTTGTTATTTCCAGTCACAAAATACCACAGTCTGTAAATAAGGCACGCCAAAGGCATGCAACTGTCCTGCTCTAGGGGGAAAAATACTGAAGTCATCATCTTTCTCAAGGACATAAAGAATTGGAGAAATTATTGACCTTTTAATAAGCATGCAATACCTCTGGATGTCACTTATACATTCATCATTTATACATTCGTAACACCAGAAAAGGAAGAACCTTTAATCTGAATAGGCTTAAAGTGTCTGCTGTTTTTCAGATATGTATTTGGTTTAGGGAATTCTGATAATTGGAAAGCTCTTCTGTCTTGCACAGAAGGGCTCTGCTCTGACTTCCTGCATTACTCTTTCCTGACTGTCCTTGCTGACCAGAAGTCACAGTGTTTCATGGAGCAATGTGCATTTCCTCACTTCCTTCAATGAGCAAGCTGGTTACCTCTAGGCAGACATAGAAACAGTCAGCCATGTCTACTTGTTTAGCTACAGATGTCACCCTTGGCTGTAAACTGGGGGAGAGGCAGACTGGACTGGCACATTTTGTAAATAGCAAGTACTAAAAAATGTCTCATAAAGTCAAATAATTTCCTGTTTATAACTAGGAATTGTTAATGCAAGTTGCACGTACTGAGCATTTAAACTTACCTAGTTTTGCTATTCTGGAGCATAAACCAGGAGAAATGTCAAAATATTTTCACCAGGGCCTACTGGTGATTATGCTTTGTGATTTGTTTGGTTTTGGTTTGGTTTTTTTTGTGGTTTTTTTTTGTTGTTTGTTTTGTTTTTTGGGTTTTTTTCCTTTAATAAAGTAGGAGACCTTATTTTTATGCATGAAACTAAAGACAGTTACCCTTCTGTTGTAACTCCAGTCTACAGCTGGCTTTTTGCAGGAGATTTTGGAAATATTGCTAGAAGTGTTTTGCTAAGCTTGACTGCATAGCAGGAACCATGGGGATTGACCAAACATAACCTACACAGAACACTGCGCGGCCATCACACAACCGTGTGTACTGTGAGTCTGCGTCTCAGTCATTCACTCCAGAAACACAAAGAAAGAAGTGCAGAAAGTAGCAACCTAACACTTTCAAAACCCAAATAGCATTATTAGGAGACTTCTGGGTGAAAGTGATGCTTTTGATCTGGACAAACATACCTGGCATTGTTATGAGACTCTGAAAGAGCAAACAGGACTTTGCCTGTGCTTTTTGCATGCCAGTAGCTTTACGAATAGTCAGTTTAAAAGATCATTGCTATGGGCATAGCATAAATAATTTTATATACATAAATACATATGTATATATATATTATCTATGTGAGTGTGTGTGTGTGTACCAATGCATGTTAAATAAAAGCCCTAACAATATTTTAAAAACCCATAGCTTACTCTGAGACTTATTTTCTAGGATAAACTATATTTTTAATTCATCACTTCAGAAATCAAAGCCGTTCATGACCTTTTAAAATGACTACACATACACAGCACACTGTTAGATTAATATTGGTTTTTTTCCCCCTCCACTGCAAGCAAAGTTTAGACAGTTAGCTTTCATATTAGAAATTATTATTAAGCTTCAATTTAGTTTCTTAGAAGTTCATAATTAGGTCTTTTGATTGTGATCTTTTTTTTGGTAGTTAGGTCAAAGTAATCAAGTAACTATGTGCAGAAATTAACATTTTTATTATATTAGATTATGTACTGTAGTAGTAAAGCTTGTTTGAAGTGCATGAATAAAAAGTGAAATTACAGGAAGAACAATCTAATATAGCAATACTAGGTGCATTCACTGTGCATCTGAGAGGAGGAGGGGGGAAAAAAAGAAGAGTTTTCACTCATTTTGGCCTAAAATGTGTTCAGGTTTCCAGGATTCTGACATCAGAACCCAGATAACGCTGGCTAGAACCATAGGGCTTTACAATAAAAGCTAAAATATTGACCATATGATGGCAAAAAGTCTTTATTTTGCGGTTAACTTATTCTCTTCTAGCTACTCTCTGATGAAGTTGGTGGTGCTGTGGAGGATGATCTCCTTCTTCTTGACAAAGATCGTGATCGTTCAGCACTGTAGGCAACATGCTTATCGTAATTTTGGATCTGAGCCTCGAGGAATTCCCTCTGTTGCTGGCTGATTGTCTGGCTAATCAGTCCAGGAAGAGCTTGAATGCTACCAATTAAAGTTTCCAGTTTAGTTTCCAGAGTAACAATTCTCTTCTCAAAATCTTCACTTCTTTCATTTAAGTCAGAAATCATATCATACATGATGTTTTGAGTCTGCAAGTAAAAGGATGTAAGTAAAGGTTTAGAGAGACCTTACATGTATTGTAACAAGTAGCACACTGTATAAGGATTTGTAAAACAGGATATGAGTATTATAACAATATCTAATTTTGTGAAATAATTTTCTCTGTAGATTAGGTTACTGTAGACTAAACTTTCTACTAGATTTTTTGAGCAGAAACATAATGGCTTTTAGTAGCACTTTAGATGTCGAAGTTGAAATCAATTAAAGACCAGACACTTTTTGAAAATTCAGATGTTTGGGAGTGTACAAGGCTAACCTTTTTGAACAGTCAGTGTAAGCCACCAAGGGACAGAAGGCTCCACTGATGTATTCCATCCTTATTTGTTCCTGATGCTGGTTTAAAATACCTTCATTCTTCTAAGCAGAGCACAAATGTTGTTCACTGGCTTGCCCCTTAAACTTGGCAGATTTTCTTGAATTGGAAGTAGGAGGAGTTGAGTGGATTGTTTTTGAAAAGTATTCAAGGAGTAAAAGCTCAATTCTATGCTTTTCTTCTTTTGCATTCTCCAATCTATCTGGCCTTTACAAAACACTGCTGGAATATACCAAATATATAGAGTGTACTTAAAAATGACACAACGGTCAGTAAAAATGTATCTGAAATGTGTTGTTTCATAGAGACGTGGTTAAAACATAACGGTTGAATCTCTGCCTCTTATAGATTGAGGCTTCAGATCATTTAAACTAGAGTCAAAACTGGATGTAATTCAGTAGAAAAATCAGATGAAATTTTTGAACCATCCAAAGGAAAGGAAAATTAATTCACTGACTGCCTGAAATGTAAACCAATTCAGTATCAGGTGTGTTATAACCTATTGCTCTGCCTCCTGTTTCAGGATGCTAGCACAACCCTTGAAAGTGAAGTAGTCTACACAAAATAGTATATTAAAAGTCCTTATTAGTTGCCAGAAGCATTAGACTGAACTGTATTTTCACCTGAAATACAGTTGTCACCAAGTTGTCACATGGTTCTGTAAAGCAAGAGGGGAACGAACACTGAAGAGTTTAATCTTTGTTTTGATGCACTTGACATCAAGGAGGATTTTGAGGTAAATGAAGAGGTGTACAAGAAACCCTTAAGAAGAGCCCATCAATGCCTCTAATGTAGCCTCAAATTAAGCTCACAGTTACTGTTAAATAATATTAAGTTCTAATGAGAAATCCAAAATGCTATCAGCTCAGACTTCTAGCTATTACATATTTATGAAAAATTCTAGCAACAATAAACAAGCAGCTCACAACTGAATAGCCTTTTTTACCTCAACTTAAATGGTTTAAAAAAGATTTGAAAAACCTTATGATATATTGGCAAAGTAGGCAGTTATTATTCATTATAAAAACTTAAATTAAGTGCAGACCTAAATGTCCTTGTCCAAAGTTACTGCTGCATAAGTCAACAGGAACAGGAATCCAGAACTTCTAACTCCAGTCTAGAGGCTATTTACTATGGTCTGTCATGGCAGTCACTGTCACCACATGGTAAATTCTTCTTACTACACAGCACTACACCACTACGGCCCACTCACAGTTCAGCATTTGCCATGACCTCTGCAGTCAGCCCAGGAGCTCTCAGGATCAGCCTCTCAATTGTGAAGTCTTTTTCAAATGTACAAAAAAATAAATAAATATGGCACATTCAAACTTTTATCAGGATACTTTTTCAAGATGCAGGTGCTACCACAAAACACACACATAGTTTCATTTGCAACATATAACACCTTGTTAACAATATTTGCACACATAATGCATAACATTTTCACTTAAAAACTGTTCATATTGAAAGGATGAATGTTGAAACAACAGTAACTGCCTACTAACCTTTGCCAGGTCCACCAAAGTGTTGGCTTGATCATTCAGTTTCCTTTGTTCCATTTTTACACTTCTTAATCTAAAAAGTGGAATTTTAAGTCAGATTTTTTTTTTTTTTTTTTTTGTGAGGTCATACTAGGATTTCTAGGGAGCATGCACAAAACTTACAAGAGCAAATAACTGCATGGACAATGCCTTGACTACTTTGTGTAGAGTCAGAATCTTTCATGTGCCTGCTACAATGAGAAGCATGCTTCTTCAACACCGCAAAAAAGGAAAGAGCAAGGAAATGTGATGTCCTTGAGAATACCATTTGCCATGGTCAAAGTTGAATTCAATAAAGAAGATAACAATTTATCCAGACTACATGAAAGAAAGCCAAAACATTCCTCAAAGCCTCAGTATCGTGACAAGTAGATATAGGAAGAAACACAGAACAACAGTTTTTTGTCATTATTGTTGTAGAAATCAAGAATCTTCCCATGCCTACATGACTAGATACAGGTATTAGCCCTGTTCTGTCGGAAATGGATTGGGTTAGCAGGTGTTGGAACCTGATGAACATACAGTGATAAGTGAGTTTCTCCTTACTTTAAACAGAACTTCCATCAGACCAGCAGCTAAATAAGCAACATGCTTGCCAATATATTTGGGTTTTTTGGATAATTTGTGAATCTAAATATTATTGCATTTTAAATTTACTATTTAAACTATAGCATTGAAAAACTATGAAAGAAGAAGCAAGGGTATATTTTTTTCTTTGATGTGTACCTATCTGCATTATTGTTGGTTATGCACATTTCTTTCAAGACACATGACCCTTCTTGTACATTCTGATATGAGCCCCATGTTTTCCGGATTGACTACTAGAGGAGTTGTTTGTAGATTTGATTTTCACAAACAGGCAATTTCTCCCTTAAGTATGATTAATTTGTTCCACCTCTCATAATAGATCCATACCTGGATTCCCAATGACTTTTCGGGCTGTTCTAGAGCAGGAAATAGAGTTTTGCAAAACCAAGGTATCAATTTATAAACAATGTGTGATAAGATACCACTTCAGTCTACCAGTGTGCCAAGGGCCAACCACAGTAACAATTTGGTTAGCTGTCAAATGGAAGTGAGTTTGGCAGCATTTCGTGACATGTGGGTTGCAAATGCATTCTTTGCTCATTTCTCACTGATGGTATTACTTAGAAAGGTAGTTTAAAGAAAACCCTCTTGAAGGTATTCCAAAACCAGAATGTTTCTTTCATGTCTTTAGTTGACAAGCATTTCCCTTCATATCTAGGCTAAATGGTATGAGAAAGTAAATTGTGCAGAGCAAAATATCATTCAAAAATATCTTTAAAATATAAATGGAAATAACTCTGTTAAGGTAGAAATGAACTGATCACATAAAACTGGCATTCCAGGAGCTTGTTACTGGAATGCCATATGCTCTTCTTCCCCTGAAAGCTTCTCTCAGAACACAACATAAATGCAGACGGTAGGACTCGTGTTTTCGGAGGCTACAAGGTGGAGTTTTTCTAAAGCAAAAAGGGAGTCTCCAAGGTACAGAATTGTATCATCACAATGTCAGAACAATTATTCAAATAAAATTATTTCACTGGAGAATGAAAACCCCAGAGGTTTGGTGACCATTCTTTCAAATAATGTGCAGAATATGGGTTTTCTGCTTTTCTTAAGATTCATCTGTTTGACAATCAGTATTTTAATTTTAAAATTCCAGGAAGTTCATTATTATTGTAGTACTAGTTGATGCCAACATGATAATTCTTCATAGTAACCAATCCAAAACCTACCACAGGCTGTAAGAATGTATAGATATGGCAAGTCTTTAGCTGCAACAGCCAGATTTAAAGAAAACCAACAGACTTTCTTAGTATAATTCATTAAGATAAAATTTTGATTTTATGAACTTCACTTATCACAGAAAAAGATCATGATTCTGGATCGCATTTCCATGGCAGCAATCAGACCACTGAAATTCACAAATAAAAACTCTATTTTTTGCATGCAGACAGTGGTAAATTCTGCAAGTTTAGAAAGGAACAGCTTATACAACTTACTTCCGAGCTCTATTTTCATTTTGTTGAAAAAAAGACAAAACAAAAGAAAACAAAGTGTAAAATATACTAAAACAACCAAATGAGCACAGTGGGCTCGATTCAGCAGGTGGAGAGTCCTAGGGAGATGCTACTTTTGATCATCAGTAGGATGATGAGGAGGAGTCTACCTCACATTCATGATGAAAGAATCTGACATATCTTCAAGCCTTCCCATAAACTATCATCTGCAGATTTTTTTATTCATACAATACATAACATGCCTTTTTATGATTTCACCTTCATCTTATCTAATGTGTATGAGAAGCAGAACAGCCAGACTAGCTGAACACAGTTCAGAGCTTTGACCATGACTGCTATCTTGATCTGGTCTGGTTTCTTTTATGAAATTACTCCTGAAATACCACTCTTTTTATTTTTGTCTCCTGTGAAATGGTTGAAGGTGAAGGAGGGGGATCAAACAAAACTTAAGACTCTGGAAAGATGGAAAACCCTAAGTCACTTGAGAAAAAGTGCAAAGATGCAAAGGGATGAAAAATTATTGCATCTAATCAGCTACAAGAGAAAAGCAAACTGCTATTGCAATATTTTCATTTATGGTGCATTCTTCAGCATATTGGAAAAATTATTTTTTGTTGTTTTTTTTCTTTTCCTGAATACAGTAGTTTTGGGGCTGTAGTGTGAAGTGGTAAAAGATAGAGAGAAATTATTAAGATAGTTGTGCAATCTAGCTGTCACACCTAGGAAAAAATTTTGGATGCCACCTTCCACCTGATTAATTTTTAAGGGAGATGCAGAACACACTTTATATCCTGAAAAGTTCTTCTGGACTTGAGTGATAAAAAAAGCTGGAGATCGAGCCTGCTGTGCTTTTTAGATTCTCTTCTGAACATATGTGCTCATACACACAGACACACAAACACACACACACAATAAATAGTAAAGTTAAAATGTTAAGAAACAACCTTTGCAATCAAGGATTCAAGTCCAGCAAGGATGCACATGACATGCTATCCTCTCCCCAGAACCCCTGTCATTCCATGTCCCAATCCTTTAAGCTAAGCAGGATGACCAAACTGCTATATAAAAATATACTTTTTATATTCACATAAAAATGCCTCAATTTCTGTTGTCTTTTTATTCCTCAAAATACCTCCACATGTATCTCCACAAATGACACAGTAACATTTAAACCTGAAATTTTGCTAAATATAATACAGTAATCAAGATTTACAGAGTATTTCATAGCTTAAGCTTAGCTACCTACTGCTTTAAAACATTGCTAGGAAAGAGAGAATGATTGTTAGTCTAAATTTACTAGTAGGAAATGAGTAAACCTAGCCTTTCCTTCCTGTCTTTCCTGTAAGACGCTACATAGATGTTCTTTTCATGGATGCTTCCCTCACATCTCTTCACTGGTTTCTCAGAC